>NC_140646.1:41680870-42280870 GCF_978046115.1 Saccoglossus kowalevskii
GGACCAATTTGTCTAGTGATTACAGTGAGGGAGCAATTTGTCTAGTGATTGCAGTGAGGGGGGCAATCTGTCAAGTGATTGCAATTAGGGACCAATTTGTCTAGTGATTGCAGTGAGGAGACAATCTGTCAAGTGATTGCAGTGATGGGGCAATCTGTCAAGTGATGGCAGTGAGAGGGCAATCTGTCAAATGATTGCAGTGATAGGGCAATCTGTCAAGTGATTGCAGTGAGGGGACAATCTGTCAAGTGATTGAAACGAAGTTACTATCTGCGATGTGACTGCAGCATGTTCCACAGACATGAATGGGTGATCAAAATATAAATTTTCTCATTCAAACAAATTAGGTTTATTGGTTTGCGAGTAATTTCAACTGATTAAATAAATCAAATAAAACTTAGAAAGGACTCCAATGTGCTGAGAGTATTGGCGACAAAATTAATTCTAAATTACTTGTACTTGAGATATTGATAAAAAAGATGAAAACTAATAATGCAAATCAGGTTACCAATTTGAGTGTAAAACTAATAAGGTTTGCACAATGTAACAACCCATATATCTACCAAGTTTCATTTAAATGAAATTAAAAAAATGTAACCAACAAATTATAAATAATTATGCTAATTAACGAATTAATATGAACAGAATGTAACCCAAAATTAATCAGGCCTGTCTATTGTCCTGGAGCATTTATGTATTGAAATGTGATGATCAGTACTTGAGATATCAGTGTGAAAGTTGAAAATTGTGTTAATTAAGTGATTAATATGCATAATATTTACTGAAAACTAATTGGGTCTCTATGTATTATTGAAATGTGATGATTAGTACTCTTGATATCAGTGGAAAATCTGAGTATCTATGTACCAAGTTTCATTGAAATGTGCTGATTAGTACTTGATATCAATGGAAAAGCCAAAAATTGACTAATTATTATGTAAATTAAATGTACGGATTTTCACCTAAAACAAATCAAATCTACGCATTAGTTCGTCATCAAGTTTCATCAAAATCCAATGAGTGGTTCTTTAGATATCAGTGGAACAGTCATGGAACAGCTTGAAATCAGTTAATTATCATGCAAATTAGGTAATTAATATACTTTGCTTTTTATCATAACCTAATCAAATCTGCGTATTGGCCCAGAGCTTCTATGGACAAAGTTTCATCAAAAACTGAGTTCTTGAGATATCAGTGGAACAGACGTACGTACGTACGGACGGACGGACAAACACACACACACACTCTAACTGTCAAGTCTACATTGTCACGAGACATTGTCATTAATTTCCCGTTAGCTTGTTTCTTTTCTCTCTATTCTACTATAATCTCAACGCAACTCATAATCAATAGTTCTGCAACAAATTACAAGACATGTTTTTGATTAGCCTTTATTGGTTCTATTTAATAAATACAAAATAATAACTAACCTAGTAATCACCAAGTCATAAAAGAGAAAAGTTGTATTTAGGCGGTATAGAATAACGTGATGATAGAGAAGCATTAGTTTTTTCGGTTGAATTTCAAGTGAAAAAAATCAACTGAACTGCCAGGTATTAGGTATTTACTTGATGAACAGGAGGGGGTTCTGGTGAGCTTGAATCTGATGTACATAAAAAAGTAGCAAATTAATGAATGATCATTGTTTATGATGATAATAAGCTGATCAGTGTGTAGAAAACTGTCGTGAATTAAATCTTGAATTATGAAGCGACAATGCAAGCAAAGAAGAACAGACACATGCCACTATAGCCAGCATGAACTGTGCATACTAAAACTAAGAGGCATTTCCAGACAGCATATGTGGTCTGTGTACTATTAAAAGAATACTATTTAGTGAATTAAAACATATTTACAAATAAAATGAGGAGCAAGTATACTAGTACCGGTAGACACCAGCTGATACTGAAGTCATGTAGACATCAATCAAACATGACAGACAAAACATCTGTTGTCTCTTGTCACGCTATTATTTTATGTCTTTCTCTGAACCTACTACTCTTTGTAGATTAATGATGAAGCAATTACGTTACTCAGAATTACACAACACAAGTTAGTGTTGGCCGTTCAGATGAAAAAATAAAACAATTAAAATATGCAGACATCATACATAGGAGAGAGAATAATTATATGAATAAACAGCCAAGAAACTAGAGAGGAGCAGTTCATTTCCCATGATGCAGCACATAAGGGAGCCCGAGCATGGAGTGTTTATCACTTTGCATACATTTCAGCCGCTAAGCAACAGTAGACTGCATCTTATTTTCCAGGCAACTTAATCAAATTCCAGACAGATAAGCTGAATATTTTATGAGGCAATTTGCCACACTGTAGCCATTATGGCGAGAGTTGTACAAATCCTTGTCTAAAATAGCAGAGCACTTTTTATAAAAATGATTGCATACAGCATCCCCACTGTGGTTATTTCACCAAGCAACGATGAACAAAGAAAAAGCCATATTTTCAACATCTAGTGTATATGAAGGTGAAACTGAACTCTTAAGCTAGACTACCTCAATCAATATGTTTATACTGACAGTGTTGACGCTATATTGGCTATTCATAACTAATTATTAATACAGATTATTTTCGGTGCAGGTTGTCAAAATGTTAACCGGACTATTTAATTACCCCAACCTTCCTGGGTAACAACAAAGTACATAGACTGAATGAGTGAATTTCTCATACTGAAATATGTATAAATAAATACATACAGCTATATTTTCCAACCAGGTGCACTTTACTACATCATTCACACCATCTTCCAACCAGGTACACCTTACTACATCATTCATACCATCTTCCAACCAGGTGCACATTACTATCATTCATACCATCTTCCAACCAAGTGCACCTTACTACATCATTCATACCATCTTCCACCCAGGTGCACATTACTACATCATTCATATCATCTTCCGACCAGGTGCACATTACTCCATCAGCCACACCATCTTCCAACCAGGTGCAACTTACTACATCATCCACACGATCTTCCAACCAGGTGCACCTTACTACATCATTCATACCATCTTCCACCCAGGTGCACATTACTACATCATTCATACCATCTTCCAAGCTGGTGCACGTTACTACATCATTCACACCATCTTCCAACCAGGTACACCTTACTACATCATTCATACCATCTTCCAACCAGGTGCACATTACTATCATTCATACCATCTTCCAACCAAGTGCACCTTACTACATCATTCATACCATCTTCCACCCAGGTGCACATTACTACATCATTCATATAATCTTCCGACCAGGTGCACATTACTCCATCAGCCACACCATCTTCCAACCAGGTGCAACTTACTACATCATCCACACGATCTTCCAACCAGGTGCACCTTACTACATCATTCATACCATCTTCCACCCAGGTGCACATTACTACATCATTCATACCATCTTCCAAGCTGGTGCACGTTACTACATCATTCACACCATCTTCCAACCGGGTGAACCTTACTACATCATTCATACCATCTTCCAACCAGGTGCCCCTTTTTACAGCATCCACACCATCTTCCAACCAGGTGCACATTACTACATCATCCACACCATCTTCCAAACAGGTGCACCTTACTACATCATATATTCATACCATCTTCAAACCAGGGGCACCTTACTACATCATTCATACCATCTTCAAACCAGGTGCACCTTACTACATCATTCATACCATCTTCCAACCAGGTGCAGATTACTACATCATTCATACCATCTTCCAACCAGGTGCACCTTACTACATCATTCATACCATCTTCCAACCAAGTGCACCTTACTACATCATTCATACCATCTTCCACCCAGGTGCACATTACTACATCATTCATATCATCTTCCGACCAGGTGCACATTATTCCATCAGCCACACCATCTTCCAACCAGGTGCAACTTACTACATCATCCACACGATCTTCCAACCAGGTGCACCTTACTACATCATTCATACCATCTGCCACCAGGTGCACATTACTACATCATTCATACCATCTTCCAAGCTGGTGCACGTTACTACATCATCCACACGATCTTCCAACCAGGTGCACCATACTACATCATTCATACAATCTTCCAACCAGGTGCCCCTTTTTACAGCATCCACACCATCTTCCAACCAGGTGCACATTACTACATCATCCACACCATCTTCCAAACAGGTGCACCTTACTACATCATATATTCATACCATCTTCAAACCAGGTGCACCTTACTACATCATTCATACCATCTTCAAACCAAGTGCACCTTACTACATCATTCATACCATCTTCCAACCAGGTGCATATTATTACTACATCATTCATACCATCTTCTAACCAGGTGCACCTTACTACATCATTCATACCATCTTCCAACCAAGTGCACCTTACTACATCATTCATACCATCTTCCACCCAGGTGCACATTACTACATCATTCATATCATCTTCCGACCAGGTGCACATTATTCCATCAGCCACACCATCTTCCAACCAGGTGCAACTTACTACATCATCCACACGATCTTCCAACCAGGTGCACCTTACTACATCATTCATACCATCTTCCACCCAGGTGCACATTACTACATCATTCATACCATCTTCCAAGCTGGTGCACGTTACTACATCATTCACACCATCTTCCAACCGGGTGAACCTTACTACATCATCCACACGATCTTCCAACCAGGTGCACCATACTACATCATTCATACCATCTTCCAACCAGGTGCCCCTTTTTACAGCATCCACACCATCTTCCAACCAGGTGCACATTACTACATCATCCACACCATCTTCCAAACAGGTGCACCTTACTACATCATATATTCATACCATCTTTAAACCAGGTGCACCTTACTACATCATTCATACCATCTTCAAACCAGGTGCACCTTACTACATCATTCATACCATCTTCCAACCAGGTGCACATTACTACATCATTCATACCATCTTCCAACCAGATGCACCTTAGTACATCATTCATACCATCTTCCAACCAAGTGCACCTTACTACATCATTCATAACATCTTCCGACCAGGTGCACATTATTCCATCAGCCACACCATCTTCCAACCAGGTGCAACTTACTACATTATCCACACGATCTTCCAACCAGGTGCACCTTACTACATCATTCATACCATCTTCCAACCAGGTGCACATTATTCCATCAGCCACACCATCTTCCAACCAGGTGCAACTTACTACATCATCCACACGATCTTCCAACCAGGTGCACCTTACTACATCATTCATACCATCTTCCAACCAGGTGCACATTACTACATCATTCATAAAATCTTCCAACCAGGTGCACCTTACTACATCATTCATACCATCTTCCAACCAAGTGCACCTTACTACATCATTCATACCATCTTCCACCCAGGTGCACATTACTACATCATTCATATCATCTTCCGACCAGGTGCACATTATTCCATCAGCCACACCATCTTCCAACCAGGTGCAACTTACTACATCATCCACACGATCTTCAAACCAGGTGCACCTTACTACATCATTCATACCATCTTCCACCCAGGTGCACATTACTACATCATTCATACCATCTTCCAAGCTGGTGCACGTTACTACATCATTCACACCATCTTCCAACCGGGTGAATCTTACTACATAATCCACACGCTCTTCCAACCAGGTGCACCATACTACATCATTCATACCATCTTCCAACCAGGTGCCCCTTTTAACAGCATCCACACCATCTTCCAACCAGGTGCACCTTACTACATCATTCATACCATCTTCCAACCAAGTGCATCTTACTACATCATTCATACCATCTTCCACCCAGGTGCACATTACTACATGATTCATATCATCTTCCGACCAGGTGCACATTATTCCATCAGCCACACCATCTTCCAACCAGGTGCAACTTACTACATCATCCACACGATCTTCCAACCAGGTGCACCTTACTACATCATTCATACCATCTTCCACCCAGGTGCACATTACTACATCATTCATACCATCTTCCAAGCTGGTGCTCGTTACTACATCATTCACACCATCTTCCAACCGGGTGAACCTTACTACATCATCCACACGATCTTCCAACCAGGTGCACCATACTACATCATTCATACTATCTTCCAACCAGGTGCCCCTTTTTACAGCATCCACACCATCTTCCAACCAGGTGCACATTACTACATCATCCACACCATCTTCGAAACAGGTGCACCTTACTACATCATATATTCATACCATCAGTAAACCAGGTGCACCTTACTACATCATTCATACCATCTTCAAACCAGGTGCACCTTACTACATCATCCACACGATCTTCCAACCAGGTGCACCTTACTACATCATTCATACCATATTCCACCCAGGTGCACATTACTACATCATTCATACCATCTTCCAAGCTGGTGCACGTTACTACATCATTCACACCATTTTCCAACCGGGTGAACCTTACTACATCATCCACACGATCTTCCAACCAGGTGCACATTACTGCATCATTCATACCATCTTCCAACCAGGTGCACATTATTCCATCAGCCACACCATCTTCCAACCAGGTGCAACTTACTACATCATCCACACGATCTTCCAACCAGGTGCACCTTACTACATCATTCATACCATCTTCCACCCAGGTGCACATTACTACATCATTCATACCATCTTCCAAGCTGGTGCACGTTACTACATCATTCACACCATCTTCCAACCGGGTGAACCTTACTACATCATCCACACGATCTTCCAACCAGGTGCACCATACTACATCATTCATACCATCTTCCAACCAGGTGCCCCTTTTTACAGCATCCACACCATCTTCCAACCAGGTGCACATTACAACATCATCCACACCATCTTCCAAACAGGTGCACCTTAGTACATCATATATTCATACCATCTTCAAACCAGGTGCACCTTACTACATCATTCATAAAATCTTCCAACCAGGTGCACCTTACTACATCATTCATACCATCTTCCAACCAAGTGCACCTTACTACATCATTCATACCATCTTCCACCCAGGTGCACATTACTACATCATTCATATCATCTTCCGACCAGGTGCAACTTACTACATCATCCACACGATCTTCCAACCAGGTGCACCTTACTACATCATTCATACCATCTTCCACCCAGGTGCACATTACTACATCATTCATACCATCTTCCAAGCTGGTGCACGTTACTACATCATTCACACCATCTTCCAACCGGGTGAATCTTACTACATCATCCACACGCTCTTCCAACCAGGTGCACCATACTACATCATTCATACCATCTTCCAACCAGGTGCCCCTTTTAACAGCATCCACACCATCTTCCAACCAGGTGCACCTTACTACATCATTCATACCATCTTCCAACCAAGTGCACCTTACTACATCATTCATACCATCTTCCACCCAGGTGCACATTACTACATCATTCATATCATCTTCCGACCAGGTGCACATTATTCCATCAGCCACACCATCTTCCAACCAGGTGCAACTTACTACATCATCCACACGATCTTCCAACCAGGTGCACCTTACTACATCATTCATACCATCTTCCACCCAGGTGCACATTACTACATCATTCATACCATCTTCCAAGCTGGTGCACGTTACTACATCATTCACACCATCTTCCAACCGGGTGAACCTTACTACATCATCCACACGATCTTCCACCCAGGTGCACATTACTACATCATTCATATCATCTTCCGACCAGGTGCACATTATTCCATCAGCCACACCATCTTCCAACCAGGTGCAACTTACTACATCATCCACACGATCTTCCAACCAGGTGCACCTTACTACATCATTCATACCATCTTCCACCCAGGTGCACATTACTACATCATTCATACCATCTTCCAAGCTGGTGCACGTTACTACATCATTCACACCATCTTCCAACCGGGTGAACCTAACTACATCATCCACACGATCTTCCAACCAGGTGCACCATACTACATCATTCATACCATCTTCCAACCAGGTGCCCCTTTTTACAGTATCCACACCATCTTCCAACCAGGTGCACATTACAACATCATCCACTCCATCTTCCAAACAGGTGCACCTTAGTACATCATATATTCATACCATCTTCAAACCAGGTGCACCTTACTACATCATTCATACCATCTTCAAACCAGGTGCACCTTACTACATCATTCATACCATCTTCCAACCAGGTGCACATTACTACATCATTCATAAAATCGTCCAACCAGGTGCACCTTACTACATCATTCATACCATCTTCCAACCAAGTGCACCTTACTACATCATTCATACCATCTTCCACCCAGGTGCACATTACTACATCATTCATATCATCTTCCGACCAGGTGCACATTATTCCATCAGCCACACCATCTTCCAACCAGGTGCAACTTACTACATCATCCACACGATCTTCCAACCAGGTGCACCTTACTACATCATTCATACCATCTTCCACCCAGGTGCACATTACTACATCATTCATACCATCTTCCAAGCTGGTGCACGTTACTACATCATTCACACCATCTTCCAACCAGGTGCACCATACTACATCATTCATACCATCTTCCAACCAGGTGCCCCTTTTAACAGCATCCACACCATCTTCCAACCAGGTGCACATTACTACATCATCCACACCATCTTCCAAACAGGTGCACCTTACTACATCATATATTCATACCATCTTCCAACCAGGTTCACCTTACTAGATCATTCATACCATCTTCAAACCAGGTGCACCTTACTACATCATCCACACCATCTTCCAACCAGGTGCACCTTACTTCATCATTCATACCATCTTCCAACCAAGTGCACCTTACTACATCATTCATACCATCTTCCACCCAGGTGCACATTACTACATCATTCATATCATCTTCCGACCAGGTGCACATTATTCCATCAGCCACACCATCTTCCAACCAGGTGCAACTTACTACATCATCCACAAGATCTTCCAACCAGGTGCACATTACTACATCATTCATACCATCTTCCAAGCTGGTGCACGTTACTACATCATTCACACCATCTTCCAACCGGGTGAACCTTACTACATCATCCACACGATCTTCCAACCAGGTTCACATTACTACATCATTCATACCATCTTCCAACCAGGTGCACATTATTCCATCAGCCACACCATCTTCCAACCAGGTGCAACTTACTACATCATCCACACGATCTTCCAACCAGGTGCACCTTACTACATCATTCATACCATCTTCCACCCAGGTGCACATTACTACATCATTCATACCATCTTCCAAGCTGGTGCACGTTACTACATCATTCACACCATCTTCCAACCGAGTGAACCTTACTACATCATCCACACGATCTTTCAACCAGGTGCACCATACTACATCATTCATACCATCTTCCAACCAGGTGCCCCTTTTTACAGCATCCACACCATCTTCCAACCAGGTGCACATTACAACATCATCCACACCATCTTCCAAACAGGTGCACCTTAGTACATCATATATTCATACCATCTTCAAACCAGGTGCACCTTACTACATCATTCATACCATCTTCAAACCAGGTGCACCTTACTACATTATTCATACCATCTTCAAAGCAGGTGCACCTTACTACATCATTCATACCATCTTCCAACCAGGTGCACTTTACTACATCATTCATACCATCTTCCAACCAAGTGCACCTTACTACATCATTCATACCATCTTCCACCCAGGTGCACATTACTACATCATTCATATCATCTTCCGACCAGGTGCACATTATTCCATCAGCCACACCATCTTCCAACCAGGTGCAACTTACTACATCATCCACACGATCTTCCAACCAGGTGCACCATACAACATCATTCATACCATCTTCCAACCAGGTGCCCCTTTTTACAGCATCCACACCATCTTCCAACCAGGTGCACATTACAACATCATCCACTCCATCTTCCAAACAGGTGCACCTTAGTACATCATATATTCATACCAACTTCAAACCAGGTGCACCTTACTACATCATTCACACCATCTTCAAACCAGGTGCACCTTACTACATCATTCATACCATCTTCCAACCACATGCACCTTAAATCATTCATACCATCTTCCAACCAGGTGCACCTTACTACATCATTCCCACCATCCTCCAACCAGATGCACTTTACTACATCATCCACACCATCTTCCAACCAGGTGCACCTGAAATCATTCATACCATCTTCCAACCAGGTGCACCTTACTACATCATTCCCACCATCCTCCAACCAGGTGCACTTTACTACATCATCCACACCATCTTCCAACCAGGTGCACCTTACTACATCATTCATACCATCTTCCAACCAGGTGCACCTTACTACATCATTCACACAATCTTCCAACCAGGTGAACCTTACTAAATCATCCACACTATCTTCCAACCAGGTGCACCTTACTACATCGTTCATAGCATCTTCCACCCAGGTGCACATTACTACATCATTCATATCATCTTCCGACCAGGTGCACTTTATTCCATCAGCCACACCATCTTCCAACCAGGTGCAACTTACTACATCATCCACACGATCTTCCAACCAGGTGCACCTTACTACATCATTCATACCATCTTCCACCCAGGTGCACATTACTACATCATTCATACCATCTTCCAAGCTGGTGCACGTTACTACATCATTCACACCATCTTCCAACCGGGTGAACCTTACTACATCATCCAAACGATCTTCCAACCAGGTGCACCATACTACATCATTCATACCATCTTCCAACCAGGTGCCCCTTTTTACAGTATCCACACCATCTTCCAACCAGGTGCACATTACAACATCATCCACTCCATCTTCCAAACAGGTGCACCTTAGTACATCATTCATACCATCTTCCAACCAAGTGCACCTTACTACATCATTCATACCATCTTCCACCCAGGTGCACATTACTACATCATTCATATCATCTTCCGACCAGGTGCACATTATTCCATCAGCCACACCATCTTCCAACCAGGTGCAACTTACTACATCATCCACACGATCTTCCAACCAGGTGCACCTTACTACATCATTCACACCATCTTCCACCCAGGTGCACATTACTACATCATTCATACCATCTTCCAAGCTGGTGCACGTTACTACATAATTCATACCATCTTCCAACCAGCTGCACCATACTACATAATTCATACCATCTTCCAACCAGGTGCCCCTTTTAACAGCATCCACACCATCTTCCAACCAGGTGCACATTACTACATCATCCACACCATCTTCCAAACAGGTGCACCTTACTACATCATATATTCATACCATCTTTAAACCAGGTGCACCTTACTACATCATTCATACCATCTTCAAACCAGGTGCACCTTACTACATCATTCATACCATCTTCCAACCAGGTGCACATTACTACATCATTCATACCATCTTCCAACCAGATGCACCTTAGTACATCATTCATACCATCTTCCAACCAAGTGCACCTTACTACATCATTCATAACATCTTCCGACCAGGTGCACATTATTCCATCAGCCACACCATCTTCCAACCAGGTGCAACTTACTACATTATCCACACGATCTTCCAACCAGGTGCACCTTACTACATCATTCATACCATCTTCCAACCAGGTGCACATTATTCCATCAGCCACACCATCTTCCAACCAGGTGCAACTTACTACATCATCCACACGATCTTCCAACCAGGTGCACCTTACTACATCATTCATACCATCTTCCAACCAGGTGCACATTACTACATCATTCATAAAATCTTCCAACCAGGTGCACCTTACTACATCATTCATACCATCTTCCAACCAAGTGCACCTTACTACATCATTCATACCATCTTCCACCCAGGTGCACATTACTACATCATTCATATCATCTTCCGACCAGGTGCACATTATTCCATCAGCCACACCATCTTCCAACCAGGTGCAACTTACTACATCATCCACACGATCTTCAAACCAGGTGCACCTTACTACATCATTCATACCATCTTCCACCCAGGTGCACATTACTACATCATTCATACCATCTTCCAAGCTGGTGCACGTTACTACATCATTCACACCATCTTCCAACCGGGTGAATCTTACTACATAATCCACACGCTCTTCCAACCAGGTGCACCATACTACATCATTCATACCATCTTCCAACCAGGTGCCCCTTTTAACAGCATCCACACCATCTTCCAACCAGGTGCACCTTACTACATCATTCATACCATCTTCCAACCAAGTGCATCTTACTACATCATTCATACCATCTTCCACCCAGGTGCACATTACTACATGATTCATATCATCTTCCGACCAGGTGCACATTATTCCATCAGCCACACCATCTTCCAACCAGGTGCAACTTACTACATCATCCACACGATCTTCCAACCAGGTGCACCTTACTACATCATTCATACCATCTTCCACCCAGGTGCACATTACTACATCATTCATACCATCTTCCAAGCTGGTGCTCGTTACTACATCATTCACACCATCTTCCAACCGGGTGAACCTTACTACATCATCCACACGATCTTCCAACCAGGTGCACCATACTACATCATTCATACTATCTTCCAACCAGGTGCCCCTTTTTACAGCATCCACACCATCTTCCAACCAGGTGCACATTACTACATCATCCACACCATCTTCGAAACAGGTGCACCTTACTACATCATATATTCATACCATCAGTAAACCAGGTGCACCTTACTACATCATTCATACCATCTTCAAACCAGGTGCACCTTACTACATCATCCACACGATCTTCCAACCAGGTGCACCTTACTACATCATTCATACCATATTCCACCCAGGTGCACATTACTACATCATTCATACCATCTTCCAAGCTGGTGCACGTTACTACATCATTCACACCATTTTCCAACCGGGTGAACCTTACTACATCATCCACACGATCTTCCAACCAGGTGCACATTACTGCATCATTCATACCATCTTCCAACCAGGTGCACATTATTCCATCAGCCACACCATCTTCCAACCAGGTGCAACTTACTACATCATCCACACGATCTTCCAACCAGGTGCACCTTACTACATCATTCATACCATCTTCCACCCAGGTGCACATTACTACATCATTCATACCATCTTCCAAGCTGGTGCACGTTACTACATCATTCACACCATCTTCCAACCGGGTGAACCTTACTACATCATCCACACGATCTTCCAACCAGGTGCACCATACTACATCATTCATACCATCTTCCAACCAGGTGCCCCTTTTTACAGCATCCACACCATCTTCCAACCAGGTGCACATTACAACATCATCCACACCATCTTCCAAACAGGTGCACCTTAGTACATCATATATTCATACCATCTTCAAACCAGGTGCACCTTACTACATCATTCATACCATCTTCAAACCAGGTGCACCTTACTACATCATTCATACCATCTTCCAACCAGGTGCACATTACTACATCATTCATAAAATCTTCCAACCAGGTGCACCTTACTACATCATTCATACCATCTTCCACCCAGGTGCACATTACTACATCATTCATATCATCTTCCGACCAGGTGCAACTTACTACATCATCCACACGATCTTCCAACCAGGTGCACCTTACTACATCATTCATACCATCTTCCACCCAGGTGCACATTACTACATCATTCATACCATCTTCCAAGCTGGTGCACGTTACTACATCATTCACACCATCTTCCAACCGGGTGAATCTTACTACATCATCCACACGCTCTTCCAACCAGGTGCACCATACTACATCATTCATACCATCTTCCAACCAGGTGCCCCTTTTAACAGCATCCACACCATCTTCCAACCAGGTGCACCTTACTACATCATTCATACCATCTTCCAACCAAGTGCACCTTACTACATCATTCATACCATCTTCCACCCAGGTGCACATTACTACATCATTCATATCATCTTCCGACCAGGTGCACATTATTCCATCAGCCACACCATCTTCCAACCAGGTGCAACTTACTACATCATCCACACGATCTTCCAACCAGGTGCACCTTACTACATCATTCATACCATCTTCCACCCAGGTGCACATTACTACATCATTCATACCATCTTCCAAGCTGGTGCACGTTACTACATCATTCACACCATCTTCCAACCGGGTGAACCTTACTACATCATCCACACGATCTTCCACCCAGGTGCACATTACTACATCATTCATATCATCTTCCGACCAGGTGCACATTATTCCATCAGCCACACCATCTTCCAACCAGGTGCAACTTACTACATCATCCACACGATCTTCCAACCAGGTGCACCTTACTACATCATTCATACCATCTTCCACCCAGGTGCACATTACTACATCATTCATACCATCTTCCAAGCTGGTGCACGTTACTACATCATTCACACCATCTTCCAACCGGGTGAACCTAACTACATCATCCACACGATCTTCCAACCAGGTGCACCATACTACATCATTCATACCATCTTCCAACCAGGTGCCCCTTTTTACAGTATCCACACCATCTTCCAACCAGGTGCACATTACAACATCATCCACTCCATCTTCCAAACAGGTGCACCTTAGTACATCATATATTCATACCATCTTCAAACCAGGTGCACCTTACTACATCATTCATACCATCTTCAAACCAGGTGCACCTTACTACATCATTCATACCATCTTCCAACCAGGTGCACATTACTACATCATTCATAAAATCGTCCAACCAGGTGCACCTTACTACATCATTCATACCATCTTCCAACCAAGTGCACCTTACTACATCATTCATACCATCTTCCACCCAGGTGCACATTACTACATCATTCATATCATCTTCCGACCAGGTGCACATTATTCCATCAGCCACACCATCTTCCAACCAGGTGCAACTTACTACATCATCCACACGATCTTCCAACCAGGTGCACCTTACTACATCATTCATACCATCTTCCACCCAGGTGCACATTACTACATCATTCATACCATCTTCCAAGCTGGTGCACGTTACTACATCATTCACACCATCTTCCAACCAGGTGCACCATACTACATCATTCATACCATCTTCCAACCAGGTGCCCCTTTTAACAGCATCCACACCATCTTCCAACCAGGTGCACATTACTACATCATCCACACCATCTTCCAAACAGGTGCACCTTACTACATCATATATTCATACCATCTTCCAACCAGGTTCACCTTACTAGATCATTCATACCATCTTCAAACCAGGTGCACCTTACTACATCATCCACACCATCTTCCAACCAGGTGTACCTTACTTCATCATTCATACCATCTTCCACCCAGGTGCACATTACTACATCATTCACACCATCGTCCAACCAGGTGTACCTTACTTCATCATTCATACCATCTTCCACCCAGGTGCACATTACTACATCATCCACACTATCTTCCAACCAGGTGCACCTTACTACATGATTCATACCATCTTCCAACCAGGTGCACCTTACTACATCATCCACACCATCTTCCAACCAGGTGCTCATTACTACATCGTCCACACGATCTTCCAAGCAGGTGCACCTTACTACATCATTCATACCATCTTCCAACCAAGTGCACCTTACTACATCATTCATACCATCTTCCACCCAGGTGCACATTACTACATCATTCATATCATCTTCCGACCAGGTGCACATTATTCCATCAGCCACACCATCTTCCAACCAGGTGCAACTTACTACATCATCCACACGATCTTCCAACCAGGTGCACCTTACTACATCATTCATACCATCTTCCACCCAGGTGCACATTACTACATCATTCATACCATCTTCCAAGCTGGTGCTCGTTACTACATCATTCACACCATCTTCCAACCGGGTGAACCTTACTACATCATCCACACGATCTTCCAACCAGGTGCACCATACTACATCATTCATACTATCTTCCAACCAGGTGCCCCTTTTTACAGCATCCACACCATCTTCCAACCAGGTGCACATTACTACATCATCCACACCATCTTCCAAACAGGTGCACCTTAGTACATCATATATTCATACCATCTTCAAACCAGGTGCACCTTACTACATCATTCATACCATCTTCAAACCAGGTGCACCTTACTACATTATTCATACCATCTTCAAAGCAGGTGCACCTTACTACATCATTCATACCATCTTCCAACCAGGTGCACTTTACTACATCATTCATACCATCTTCCAACCAAGTGCACCTTACTACATCATTCATACCATCTTCCACCCAGGTGCACATTACTACATCATTCATATCATCTTCCGACCAGGTGCACATTATTCCATCAGCCACACCATCTTCCAACCAGGTGCAACTTACTACATCATCCACACGATCTTCCAACCAGGTGCACCATACAACATCATTCATACCATCTTCCAACCAGGTGCCCCTTTTTACAGCATCCACACCATCTTCCAACCAGGTGCACATTACAACATCATCCACTCCATCTTCCAAACAGGTGCACCTTAGTACATCATATATTCATACCAACTTCAAACCAGGTGCACCTTACTACATCATTCACACCATCTTCAAACCAGGTGCACCTTACTACATCATTCATACCATCTTCCAACCACATGCACCTTAAATCATTCATACCATCTTCCAACCAGGTGCACCTTACTACATCATTCCCACCATCCTCCAACCAGATGCACTTTACTACATCATCCACACCATCTTCCAACCAGGTGCACCTGAAATCATTCATACCATCTTCCAACCAGGTGCACCTTACTACATCATTCCCACCATCCTCCAACCAGGTGCACTTTACTACATCATCCACACCATCTTCCAACCAGGTGCACCTTACTACATCATTCATACCATCTTCCAACCAGGTGCACCTTACTACATCATTCACACAATCTTCCAACCAGGTGAACCTTACTAAATCATCCACACTATCTTCCAACCAGGTGCACCTTACTACATCGTTCATAGCATCTTCCACCCAGGTGCACATTACTACATCATTCATATCATCTTCCGACCAGGTGCACTTTATTCCATCAGCCACACCATCTTCCAACCAGGTGCAACTTACTACATCATCCACACGATCTTCCAACCAGGTGCACCTTACTACATCATTCATACCATCTTCCACCCAGGTGCACATTACTACATCATTCATACCATCTTCCAAGCTGGTGCACGTTACTACATCATTCACACCATCTTCCAACCGGGTGAACCTTACTACATCATCCAAACGATCTTCCAACCAGGTGCACCATACTACATCATTCATACCATCTTCCAACCAGGTGCCCCTTTTTACAGTATCCACACCATCTTCCAACCAGGTGCACATTACAACATCATCCACTCCATCTTCCAAACAGGTGCACCTTAGTACATCATATATTCATACCATCTTCAAACCAGGTGCACCTTACTACATCATTCATACCATCTTCAAACCAGGTGCACCTTACTACATCATTCATACCATCTTCCAACCAGGTGCACATTACTACATCATTCATAAAATCTTCCAACCAGGTGCACCTTACTACATCATTCATACCATCTTCCAACCAAGTGCACCTTACTACATCATTCATACCATCTTCCACCCAGGTGCACATTACTACATCATTCATATCATCTTCCGACCAGGTGCACATTATTCCATCAGCCACACCATCTTCCAACCAGGTGCAACTTACTACATCATCCACACGATCTTCCAACCAGGTGCACCTTACTACATCATTCACACCATCTTCCACCCAGGTGCACATTACTACATCATTCATACCATCTTCCAAGCTGGTGCACGTTACTACATAATTCATACCATCTTCCAACCAGCTGCACCATACTACATAATTCATACCATCTTCCAACCAGGTGCCCCTTTTAACAGCATCCACACCATCTTCCAACCAGGTGCACATTACTACATCATCCACACCATCTTCCAAACAGGTGCACCTTACTACATCATATATTCATACCATCTTCCAACCAGGTTCACCTTACTAGATCATTCATACCATCTTCAAATCAGGTGCACCTTACTACATCATCCACACCATCTTCCAACCAGGTGCACCTTACTACATCATTCATACCATCTTCCACCCAGGTGCACATTACTACATCATTCACACCATCGTCCAACCAGGTGTACCTTACTTCATCATTCATACCATCTTCCACCCAGGTGCACATTACTACATCATCCACACTATCTTCCAACCAGGTGCACCTTACTACATGATTCATACCATCTTCCAACCAGGTGCACCTTACTACATCATCCACACCATCTTCCAACCAGGTGCTCATTACTACATCGTCCACACGATCTTCCAAGCAGGTGCACCTTACTACATCATTCATACCATCTTCCAACCAAGTGCACCTTACTACATCATTCATACCATCTTCCACCCAGGTGCACATTACTACATCATTCATATCATCTTCCGACCAGGTGCACATTATTCCATCAGCCACACCATCTTCCAACCAGGTGCAACTTACTACATCATCCACAAGATCTTCCAACCAGGTGCACATTACTACATCATTCATACCATCTTCCAAGCTGGTGCACGTTACTACATCATTCACACCATCTTCCAACCGGGTGAACCTTACTACATCATCCACACGATCTTCCAACCAGGTTCACATTACTACATCATTCATACCATCTTCCAACCAGGTGCACATTATTCCATCAGACACACCATCTTCCACCCAGGTGCACTTTACTACATCATTCATACCATCTTCCAAGCTGGTGCACGTTACTACATCATTCACACCATCTTCCAACCGAGTGAACCTTACTACATCATCCACACGATCTTTCAACCAGGTGCACCATACTACATCATTCATACCATCTTCCAACCAGGTGCCCCTTTTTACAGCATCCACACCATCTTCCAACCAGGTGCACATTACAACATCATCCACACCATCTTCCAAACAGGTGCACCTTAGTACATCATATATTCATACCATCTTCAAACCAGGTGCACCTTACTACATCATTCATACCATCTTCAAACCAGGTGCACCTTACTACATCATTCATACCATCTTCCAACCAGGTGCACATTACTACATCATTCATAAAATCTTCCAACCAGGTGCACATTACTACATCATTCATACCATCTTCCAACCAAGTGCACCTTACTACATCATTCATACCATCTTCCACCCAGGTGCACATTACTACATCATTCATATCATCTTCCGACCAGGTGCACATTATTCCATCAGCCACACCATCTTCCAACCAGGTGCAACTTACTACATCATCCACACGAACTTCCAACCAGGTGCACCTTACTACATCATTCATATCATCTTCCACCCAGGTGCACATTACTACATCATTCATACCATCTTCCAAGCTGGTGCACGTTACTACATCATTCACACCATCTTCCAACCGGGTGAACCTAACTACATCATCCACACGATCTTCCAACCAGGTGCACCATACTACATCATTCATACCATCTTCCAACCAGGTGCCCCTTTTTACAGTATCCACACCATCTTCCAACCAGGTGCACATTACAACATCATCCACTCCATCTTCCAAACAGGTGCACCTTAGTACATCATATATTCATACCATCTTCAAACCAGGTGCACCTTACTACATCATTCATACCATCTTCAAACCAGGTGCACCTTACTACATCATTCATACCATCTTCCAACCAGGTGCACATTACTACATCATTCATAAAATCGTCCAACCAGGTGCACCTTACTACATCATTCATACCATCTTCCAACCAAGTGCACCTTACTACATCATTCATACCATCTTCCACCCAGGTGCACATTACTACATCATTCATATCATCTTCCGACCAGGTGCACATTATTCCATCAGCCACACCATCTTCCAACCAGGTGCAACTTACTACATCATCCACACGATCTTCCAACCAGGTGCACCTTACTACATCATTCATACCATCTTCCACCCAGGTGCACATTACTACATCATTCATACCATCTTCCAAGCTGGTGCACGTTACTACATCATTCACACCATCTTCCAACCAGGTGCACCATACTACATCATTCATACCATCTTCCAACCAGGTGCCCCTTTTAACAGCATCCACACCATCTTCCAACCAGGTGCACATTACTACATCATCCACACCATCTTCCAAACAGGTGCACCTTACTACATCATATATTCATACCATCTTCCAACCAGGTTCACCTTACTAGATCATTCATACCATCTTCAAACCAGGTGCACCTTACTACATCATCCACACCATCTTCCAACCAGGTGCACCTTACTTCATCATTCATACCATCTTCCACCCAGGTGCACATTACTACATCATTCACACCATCGTCCAACCAGGTGTACCTTACTTCATCATTCATACCATCTTCCACCCAGGTGCACATTACTACATCATCCACACTATCTTCCAACCAGGTGCACCTTACTACATGATTCATACCATCTTCCAACCAGGTGCACCTTACTACATCATCCACACCATCTTCCAACCAGGTGCTCATTACTACATCGTCCACACGATCTTCCAAGCACGTGCACCTTACTACATCATTCATACCATCTTCCAACCAAGTGCACCTTACTACATCATTCATACCATCTTCCACCCAGGTGCACATTACTACATCATTCATATCATCTTCCGACCAGGTGCACATTATTCCATCAGCCACACCATCTTCCAACCAGGTGCAACTTACTACATCATCCACAAGATCTTCCAACCAGGTGCACATTACTACATCATTCATACCATCTTCCAAGCTGGTGCACGTTACTACATCATTCACACCATCTTCCAACCGGGTGAACCTTACTACATCATCCACACGATCTTCCAACCAGGTTCACATTACTACATCATTCATACCATCTTCCAACCAGGTGCACATTATTCCATCAGCCACACCATCTTCCAACCAGGTGCAACTTACTACATCATCCACACGATCTTCCAACCAGGTGCACCTTACTACATCATTCATACCATCTTCCACCCAGGTGCACATTACTACATCATTCATACCATCTTCCAAGCTGGTGCACGTTACTACATCATTCACACCATCTTCCAACCGAGTGAACCTTACTACATCATCCACACGATCTTTCAACCAGGTGCACCATACTACATCATTCATACCATCTTCCAACCAGGTGCCCCTTTTTACAGCATCCACACCATCTTCCAACCAGGTGCACATTACAACATCATCCACACCATCTTCCAAACAGGTGCACCTTAGTACATCATATATTCATACCATCTTCAAACCAGGTGCACCTTACTACATCATTCATACCATCTTCAAACCAGGTGCACCTTACTACATTATTCATACCATCTTCAAACCAGGTGCACCTTACTACATCATTCATACCATCTTCCAACCAGGTGCACTTTACTACATCATTCATACCATCTTCCAACCAAGTGCACCTTACTACATCATTCATACCATCTTCCACCCAGGTGCACATTACTACATCATTCATATCATCTTCCGACCAGGTGCACATTATTCCATCAGCCACACCATCTTCCAACCAGGTGCAACTTACTACATCATCCACACGATCTTCCAACCAGGTGCACCTTACTACATCATTCATACCATCTTCCACTCAGGTGCACATTACTACATCATTCATACCATCTTCCAAGCTGGTGCACGTTACTACATTATTCACACCATCTTCCAACCGGGTGAACCTTACTACATCATCCACACGATCTTCCAACCAGGTGCACCATACAACATCATTCATACCATCTTCCAACCAGGTGCCCCTTTTTACAGCATCCACACCATCTTCCAACCAGGTGCACATTACAACATCATCCACTCCATCTTCCAAACAGGTGCACCTTAGTACATCATATATTCATACCAACTTCAAACCAGGTGCACCTTACTACATCATTCACACCATCTTCAAACCAGGTGCACCTTACTACATCATTCATACCATCTTCCAACCACATGCACCTTAAATCATTCATACCATCTTCCAACCAGGTGCACCTTACTACATCATTCCCACCATCCTCCAACCAGATGCACTTTACTACATCATCCACACCATCTTCCAACCAGGTGCACCTTAAATCATTCATACCATCTTCCAACCAGGTGCACCTTACTACATCATTCCCACCATCCTCCAACCAGGTGCACTTTACTACATCATCCACACCATCTTCCAACCAGGTGCACCTTACTACATCATTCATACCATCTTCCAACCAGGTGCACCTTACTACATCATTCACACAATCTTCCAACCAGGTGAACCTTACTAAATCATCCACACTATCTTCCAACCAGGTGCACCTTACTACATCGTTCATACCATCTTCCACCCAGGTGCACATTACTACATCATTCATATCATCTTCCGACCAGGTGCACTTTATTCCATCAGCCACACCATCTTCCAACCAGGTGCAACTTACTACATCATCCACACGATCTTCCAACCAGGTGCGCCTTACTACATCATTCATACCATCTTCCACCCAGGTGCACATTACTACATCATTCATACCATCTTCCAAGCTGGTGCACGTTACTACATCATTCACACCATCTTCCAACCGGGTGAACCTTACTACATCATCCAAACGATCTTCCAACCAGGTGCACCATACTACATCATTCATACCATCTTCCAACCAGGTGCCCCTTTTTACAGTATCCACACCATCTTCCAACCAGGTGCACATTACAACATCATCCACTCCATCTTCCAAACAGGTGCACCTTAGTACATCATATATTCATACCATCTTCAAACCAGGTGCACCTTACTACATCATTCATACCATCTTCCAACCAGGTGCACCTTACTACATCATTCATACCATCTTCCAACCAAGTGCACCTTACTACATTATTCATACCATCTTCCACCCAGGTGCACATTACTACATCATTCATATCATCTTCCGACCAGGTGCACATTATTCCATCAGCCACACCATCTTCCAACCAGGTGCAACTTACTACATCATCCACACGATCTTCCAACCAGGTGCACCTTACTACATCATTCATACCATCTTCCACCCAGGTGCACATTACTACATCATTCATACCATCTTCCAAGCTGGTGCACGTTACTACATCATTCACACCATCTTCCAACCAGGTGCACCATACTACATAATTCATACCATCTTCCAACCAGGTGCCCCTTTTAACAGCATCCACACCATCTTCCAACCAGGTGCACATTACTACATCATCCACACCATCTTCCAAACAGGTGCACCTTACTACATCATATATTCATACCATCTTCCAACCAGGTTCACCTTACTAGATCATTCATACCATCTTCAAACCAGGTGCACCTTACTACATCATCCACACCATCTTCCAACCAGGTGCACCTTACTACATCATTCATACCATCTTCCACCCAGGTGCACATTACTACATCATTCACACCATCGTCCAACCAGGTGTACCTTACTTCATCATTCATACCATCTTCCACCCAGGTGCACATTACTACATCATCCACACTATCTTCCAACCAGGTGCACCTTACTACATGATTCATACCATCTTCCAACCAGGTGCACCTTACTACATCATCCACACCATCTTCCAACCAGGTGCTCATTACTACATCGTCCACACGATCTTCCAAGCAGGTGCACCTTACTACATCATTCATACCATCTTCCAACCAAGTGCACCTTACTACATCATTCATACCATCTTCCACCCAGGTGCACATTACTACATCATTCATATCATCTTCCGACCAGGTGCACATTATTCCATCAGCCACACCATCTTCCAACCAGGTGCAACTTACTACATCATCCACAAGATCTTCCAACCAGGTGCACATTACTACATCATTCATACCATCTTCCAAGCTGGTGCACGTTACTACATCATTCACACCATCTTCCAACCGGGTGAACCTTACTACATCATCCACACGATCTTCCAACCAGGTTCACATTACTACATCATTCATACCATCTTCCAACCAGGTGCACATTATTCCATCAGCCACACCATCTTCCACCCAGGTGCACTTTACTACATCATTCATACCATCTTCCAAGCTGGTGCACGTTACTACATCATTCACACCATCTTCCAACCGAGTGAACCTTACTACATCATCCACACGATCTTTCAACCAGGTGCACCATACTACATCATTCATACCATCTTCCAACCAGGTGCCCCTTTTTACAGCATCCACACCATCTTCCAACCAGGTGCACATTACAACATCATCCACACCATCTTTCAAACAGGTGCACCTTAGTACATCATATATTCATACCGTCTTCAAACCAGGTGCACCTTACTACATCATTCATACCATCTTCAAACCAGGTGCACCTTACTACATCATTCATACCATCTTCCAACCAGGTGCACATTACTACATCATTCATAAAATCTTCCAACCAGGTGCACCTTACTACATCATTCATACCATCTTCCAACCAAGTGCACCTTACTACATCATTCATACCATCTTCCACCCAGGTGCACATTACTACATCATTCATATCATCTTCCGACCAGGTGCACATTATTCCATCAGCCACACCATCTTCCAACCAGGTGCAACTTACTACATCATCCACACGATCTTCCAACCAGGTGCACCTTACTACATCATTCATACCATCTTCCACCCAGGTGCACATTACTACATCATTCATACCATCTTCCAAGCTGATGCACGTTACTACATCATTCACCCCATCTTCCAACCGGGTGAACCTTACTACATCATCCACACGCTCTTCCAACCAGGTGCACCATACTACATCATTCATACCATCTTCCAACCAAGTGCACCTTACTACATCATTCATACCATCTTCAACCCAGGTGCACATTACTACATCATTCATACCGTCTTCCAACCAGGTGCACCTTACTACATCATCCACACCATCTTCCAACCAGGTGCACATTACTACATCATCCACACCATCTTCCAAACAGGTGCACCTTACTACATCATTCATACCATCTTCCAACCAGGTGCACCTTACTACATCATTCATACCATCTTCCAACCAGGTGCACATTACTACATCATCCACACCATCTTCCAACCAGGTGCACCTTACTACATCATTCCCACCATCCTCCAACCAGGTGCACTTTACTACATCATCCACACCATCTTCCAACCGGGTGAACCTTACTACATCATCCACACCATCTTCCAGCCTGGTGCACATTACTACATAATTCATACCATCTTCCAACCACATGCACCTTAAATCATTTATACCATCTTCCAACCAGGTGCACCTTACTACATCATTCCCACCATCCTCCAACCAGGTGCACTTTACTACATCATCCACACCATCTTCCAACCAGGTGCACCTTAAATCATTCATACCATCTTCCAACCAGGTGCACCTTACTACATCATCCACACGATCTTCCAACCAGGTGCACCTTACTACATCATTCATACCATCTTCCGACCAGGTGCACATTATTCCATCAGCCACACCATCTTCCAAACAGGTGCAACTTACTACATCATCCACACGATCTTCCAACCAGGTGCACCTTACTACATCATTCATACCATCTTCCACCCAGGTGCACATTTCTACATCATTCATTCCATCTTCCAAGCTGGTGCACGTTACTACATCATTCACACCATCTTCCAACCGGGTGAACCTTACTACATCATCCACACGATCTTCCAAAAAGGTGCACCATACTACATCATTCATATCATCTTCCAACCAGGTGCCCCTTTTGACAGCATCCACACCATCTTCCAACCAGGTGCACATTACTACATCATCCACACCATCTTCCAAACAGGAGCACCTTACTACATCATATATTCATACCATCTTCAAACCAGGTGCACCTTACTACATCATTCATAGCATCTTCAAACCAGGTACACCTTACTACATCATTCATACCATCTTCCAACCAGGTGCACTTTACTACATCATTCATACCATCTTCCAACCAAGTGCACCTTACTACATCATTCATACCATCTTCCACCCAGGTGCACTTTACTACATCATTCATATCATCTTCCGACCAGGTGCACATTATTCCATCAGCCCCACCATCTTCCAACCAGGTGCAACTTACTACATCATCCACACGATCTTCCAACCAGGTGCACCTTACTACATCATTCATACAATCTTCCACCCAGGTGCACATTACTACATCATTCATACCATCTTCCAAGCTGGTGCACGTTACTACATTATTCACACCATCTTCCAACCGGGTGAACCTTACAACATCATCCACACGATCTTCCAACCAGGTGCACCATACTACATCATTCACACCATCTTCCAACCAGGTGCCCCTTTTTACAGCATCCACACCATCTTCCAACCAGGTGCACATTACAACATCATCCACTCCATCTTCCAAACAGGTGCACCTTAGTACCTCATATATTCATACCAACTTCAAACCAGGTGCACCTTACTACATCATTCACACCATCTTCAAACCAGGTGCACCTTACTACATCATTCATACCATCTTCCAACCAGGTGCACATTACTACATCATTCATAAAATCTTCCAACCAGGTGCACCTTACTACATCATTCATACCATCTTCCAACCAAGTGCACCTTACTACATCATTCATACCATCTTCCACCCAGGTGCACATTACTACATCATCCACACTATCTTCCAACCAGGTGCACCTTACTACATCATTCATACCATCTTCCAACCAGGTGCACCTTACTACATCATTCATACCATCTTCCAACCAGGTGCACCTTACTACATCATCCACACCATCTTCCAACCAGGTGCACATTACTACATCGTCCACACGATCTTCCAAGCTGGTGCACCTTACTACATCATTCACACAATCTTCCAACCGGGTGAACCTTACTACATCATCCACACTATCTTCCAACCAGGTGCACCTTACTACATCATTCATGCCATCTTCCAACCAGGTGCACCTTACTACATCATCCACACCATCTTCCAACCAGGTGCACATTACTACAGCATCCACACCATCTTCCAAACAGGTGCACCTTACTACATCATTCATACCATCTTCCAACCAGGTGCACCTTACTACATCATTCATACCATCTTTCAACCAGGTGCACATTACTACATCGTCCACACCATCTTCCAAGCTGGTGCACCTTACTACATCATTCACACCATCTTCCAACCGGGTAAACCTTACTACATCATCCACACTATCTTCCAACCAGGTGCACCTTACTACATCATTCATACCATCTTCCAACCAGGTGCACCTTACTACATCATCCACACCATCTTCCAACCAGGTGCACATTACTACATCATCCACACCATCTTCCAAACAGGTGCACCTTACTACATCATTCATACCATCTTCCAACCAGGTGCACCTTACTACATCATTCCTACCATCCTCCAACCAGGTGCACTTTACTACATCATCCACACCATCTTCCAACCGGGTGAACCTTACTACATCATCCACACCATCTTCCAGCCAGGTGCACATTACTACATAATTCATTCCATCTTCCAACCACATGCACCTTAAATCATTTATACCATCTTCCAACCAGGTGCACCTTACTACATCATTCCCACCATCCTCCAACCAGGTGCACTTTACTACATCATCCACACCATCTTCCAACCAGGTGCACCTTAAATCATTCATACCATCTTCCAACCAGGTGCACCTTACTACATCATCCACACGATCTTCCAACCAGGTGCACCTTACTACATCATTCATACCATCTTCCGACCAGGTGCACATTATTCCATCAGCCACACCATCTTCCAACCAGGTGCAACTTACTACATCATCCACACGATCTTGCAACCAGGTGCACCTTACTACATCATTCATACCATCTTCCACCCAGGTGCACATTTCTACATCATTCATTCCATCTTCCAAGCTGGTGCACGTTACTACATCATTCACACCATCTTCCAACCGGGTGAACCTTACTACATCATCCACACGATCTTCCAAAAAGGTGCACCATACTACATCATTCATATCATCTTCCAACCAGGTGCCCCTTTTGACAGCATCCACACCATCTTCCAACCAGGTGCACATTACTACATCATCCACACCATCTTCCAAACAGGAGCACCTTACTACATCATATATTCATACCATCTTCAAACCAGGTGCACCTTACTACATCATTCATACCATCTTCAAACCAGGTGCACCTTACTACATCATTCATACCATCTTCCAACCAGGTGCACTTTACTACATCATTCATACCATCTTCCAACCAAGTGCACCTTACTACATCATTCGTACCATCTTCCACCCAGGTGCACATTACTACATCATTCATATCATCTTCCGACCAGGTGCACATTATTCCATCAGCCACACCATCTTCCAACCAGGTGCAACTTACTACATCATCCACACGATCTTCCAACCAGGTGCACCTTACTACATCATTCATACCATCTTCCACCCAGGTGCACATTACTACATCATTCATACCATCTTCCAAGCTGGTGCACGTTACTACATTATTCACACCATCTTCCAACCGGGTGAACCTTACTACATCATCCACACGATCTTCCAACCAGGTGCACCATACTACATCATTCATACCATCTTCCAACCAGGTGCCCCTTTTTACAGCATCCACACCATCTTCCAACCAGGTGCACATTACAACATCATCCACTCCATCTTCCAAACAGGTGCACCTTAGTACATCATATATTCATACCAACTTCAAACCAGGTGCACCTTACTACATCATTCACAGCATCTTCAAACCAGGTGCACCTTACTACATCATTCATACCATCTTCCAACCAGGTGCACATTACTACATCATTCATAAAATCTTCCAACCAGGTGCACCTTACTACATCATTCATACCATCTTCCAACCAAGTGCACCTTACTACATCATTCATACCATCTTCCACCCAGGTGCACATTACTACATCATTTATATCATCTTCCGACCAGGTGCACATTATTCCATCAGCCACACCATCTTCCAACCAGGTGCAACTTACTACATCATCCACACGATCTTCCAACCAGGTGCACCTTACTACATCATTCATACCATCTTCCACCCAGTTGCACATTACTACATCATTCATACCATCTTCCAAGCTGGTGCACGTTACTACATCATTCACACCATCTTCCAACCGGGTGAACCTTACTACATCATCCACACGCTCTTCCAACCAGGTGCACCATACTACATCATTCATACCATCTTCCAACCAGGTGCCCCCTTTAACAGCATCCACACCATCTTCCAACCAGGTGCACCTTACTACATCATTCATACCATCTTCAAACCAGGTGCACCTTACTACATCATCCACACCATCTTCCAACCAGGTGCACCTTACTACATCATTCATACCATCTTCCACCCAGGTGCACATTACTACATCATTCATACCATCTTCCACCCGGGTGCACATTACTACATCATCCACACTATCTTCCAACCAGGTGCACCTTACTACATCATTCATACCATCTTCCAACCAGGTGCACCTTACTACATCATCCACACCATCTTCCAACCAGGTGCACATTACTACATCGTCCACACGATCTTCCAAGCAGGTGCACCTTACTACATCATTCATACCATCTTCCAACCAAGTGCACCTTACTACATCATTCATACCATCTTCCACCCAGGTGCACATTACTACATCATTCATATCATCTTCCGACCAGGTGCACATTATTCCATCAGCCACACCATCTTTCAACCAGGTGCAACTTACTACATCATCCACACGATCTTCCAACCAGGTGCACCTTACTACATCATTCATACCATCTTCCACCCAGGTGCACATTACTACATCATTCATACCATCTTCCAAGCTGGTGCACGTTACTACATCATTCACACCATCTTCCAACCGGGTGAACCTTACTACATCATCCACACGATCTTCCAACCAGGTGCACATTACTACATCATTCATACCATCTTCCAACCAAGTGCACCTTACTACATCATTCATACCATCTTCCAACCAGGTGCACCTTACTACATCATTCATACCATCTTTCAACCAGGTGCACATTACTACATCGTCCACACCATCTTCCAAGCTGGTGCACCTTAGTACATCATTCACACCATCTTCCAACCGGGTAAACCTTACTACATCATCCACACTATCTTCCAACCAGGTGCACCTTACTACATCATTCATACCATCTTCCAACCAGGTGCACCTTACTACATCATCCACACCATCTTCCAACCAGGTGCACATTACTACATCATCCACACCATCTTCCAAACAGGTGCACCTTACTACATCATACATTCATACCATCTTCCAACCAGGTTCACCTTACTACATCATTCATACCATCTTCAAACCAGGTGCACCTTACTACATCATCCACACCATCTTCCAACCAGGTGCACCTTACTACATTATTCATACCATCTTCCACCCAGGTGCACATTACTACATCATCCACACTATCTTCCAACCAGGTGCACCTTACTGCATCATTCATACCATCTTCCAACCAGGTGCACCTTACTACATCATTCATACCATCTTCCAACCAGGTGCACCTTACTACATCATCCACACCATCTTCCAACCAGGTGCACATTACAACATCGTCCACACGATCTTCCAAGCTGGTGCACCTTACTACATCATTCACACAATCTTCCAACCGGGTGAACCTTACTACATCATCCACACTATTTTCCAACCAGGTGCACCTTACTACATCATTCATGCCATCTTCCAACCAGGTGCACCTTACTACATCATCCACACCATCTTCCAACCAGGTGCACATTACTACATCATCCACACCATCTTCCAAACAGGTGCACCTTACTACATCATTCATACCATATTCCAACCAGGTGCACCTTACTACATCATTCATACCATCTTTCAACCAGGTGCACATTACTACATCGTCCACACCATCTTCCAAGCTGGTGCACCTTACTACATCATTCACACCATCTTCCAACCGGGTAAACCTTACTACATCATCCACACTATCTTCCATCCAGGTGCACCTTACTACATCATTCATACCATCTTCCAACCAGGTGCACCTTACTACATCATCCACACCATCTTCCAACCAGGTGCACATTACTACATCATCCACACCATCTTCCAAACAGGTGCACCTTACTACATCATTCATACCATCTTCCAACCAGGTGCACCTTACTACATCATTCATACCATCTTCCAACCAGGTGCACATTACTACATCATCCACACCATCTTCCAACCAGGTGCACCTTACTACATCATTCCCACCATCCTCCAACCAGGTGCACTTTACTACATCATCCACACCATCTTCCAACCGGGTGAACCTTACTACATCATCCACACCATCTTCCAGCCAGGTGCACATTACTACATAATTCATACCATCTTCCAACCACATGCACCTTAAATCATTTATACCATCTTCCAACCAGGTGCACCTTACTACATCATTCCCACCATCCTCCAACCAGGTGCACTTTACTACATCATCCACACCATCTTCCAACCAGGTGCACCTTAAATCATTCATACCATCTTCCAACCAGGTGCACCTTACTACATCATCCACACGATCTTCCAACCAGGTGCACCTTACTACATCATTCATACCATCTTCCGACCAGGTGCACATTATTCCATCAGCCACACCATCTTCCAACCAGGTGCAACTTACTACATCATCCACACGATCTTCCAACCAGGTGCACCTTACTACATCATTCATACCATCTTCCACCCAGGTGCACATTTCTACATCATTCATTCCATCTTCCAAGCTGGTGCACGTTACTACATCATTCACACCATCTTCCAACCGGGTGAACCTTACTACATCATCCACACCATCTTCCAAACAGGTGCACCTTACTACATCATATATTCATACCATCTTCCAACCAGGTTCACCTTACTACATCATTCATACCATCTTCAAACCAGGTGCACCTTACTACATCATCCACACCATCTTCCAACCAGGTGCACCTTACTACATCATTCATACCATCTTCCACCCAGGTGCACATTACTACATCATTCACACCATCGTCCAACCAGGTGTACCTTACTACATCATTCATACCATCTTCCACCCAGGTGCACATTACTACATCATCCACACTATCTTCCAACCAGGTGCACCTTACTACATCATTCATACCATCTTCCAACCAGGTGCACCTTACTACATCATCCACACCATCTTCCAACCAGGTGCACTTTACTACATCGTCCACACGTTCTTCCAAGCTGGTGCACCTTACTACATCATTCACACAATCTTCCAACCGGGTGAACCTTACTACACCATCCACACTATCTTCCAACCAGGTGCACCTTACTACATCATTCATACCATCTTCCAACCAGGTGCACCTTACTACATTATCCACACCATCTTCCAACCAGGTGCACATTACTACATCATCCACACCATCTTCCAAACAGGTGCACCTTACTACATCATTCATACCATCTTCCAACCAGGTGCACCTTACTACATCATTCATACCATCTTCCAACCAGGTGCACATTACTACATCATCCACACCATCTTCCAAGCTGGTGCACCTTACTACATTATTCACACCATCTTCCGACCGGGTAAACCTTACTACATCATCCACACTATCTTCCAACCAGGTGCACCTTACTACATCATTCATACCATCTTCCAACCAGGTGCACCTTACTACATCATCCACACCATCTTCCAACCAGGTGCACATTACTACATCATCCACACCATCTTCCAAACAGGTGCACCTTACTACATCATTCATACCATCTTCCAACCAGGTGCACCTTACTACATCATTCATACCATCTTCCAACCAGGTGCACATTACTACATCATCCACACCATCTTCCAACCAGGTGCACCTTACTACATCATTCCCACCATCCTCCAACCAGGTGCACTTTACTACATCATCCATACCATCTTCCAACCGGGTGAACCTTACTACATCATCCACACCATCTTCCAGCCAGGTGCACATTACTACATAATTCATACCATCTTCCAACCACATGCACCTTAAATCATTCATACCATCTTCCAACCAGGTGCACCTTACTACATCATTCCCACCATCCTCCAACCAGATGCACTTTACTACATCATCCACACCATCTTCCAACCAGGTGCACCTTAAATCATTCATACCATCTTCCAACAAGGTGCACCTTACCACATCATTCCCACCATCCCCCAACCAGGTGCACATTACTACATCATCCACACCATCTTCCAACCAGGTGCACCTTACTACATCATTCATACCATCTTCCAACCAGGTGCACCTTACTACATCATTCACACTATCTTCCAACCAGGTGCACCTTACTACATCATTCATACCATCTTCCAACCAGGTGCACCTTACACCATTCATACCATCTTCTAACCAGGTGCATCTTACTTCATCATTCATATCATATTCCAATCAGGTGCACCTTACTACTTGATTCAATCCATCTTCCAACCACATGCACCTTACATAATTCATACCAACTTCCAACCATGTGCACTTTACTACATCATCCACACCATCTTCCAACCAGGTGCACCTTACATCATTCATACCATCTTCTAACCAGGTGAAGCTTACTACGTCATTCATACCATCTTCCATTCAGGTGCACCTTACATCATTCATACCATCTTCTAACCAGGTGAAGCTTACTACATCATTCTTACCATCTTCTAACCAGGTGCACCTTACTACATCATTCATACATCTTCCAACCAGGTGCACCTTACTACATCTTCCACACAATCTTCCAACCAGGTGCACCTTACTACATAATTCATACCATCTTCCAACCAGGTGCACCTTACTACATCATCCACACAATCTTCCAACAAGGTGCACCTTACTACATCATTCATACCATCTTCCACCGAGGTGCACCTTACTACATCATTCATACCATCTTCCAACCAGGTACACCTTACTACATCATCCACACCATCTTCCAAACAGATGCACTTTACTACATCATTCATACCATCTTCCAACCAGGTGCACCTTATTACATCATTCATACCATCTTCTAACCAGGTGCACCTTACTACATCATCCACACCATCTTCCAACCAGGTGCACCTTACTACATCATTCATACCATCTTCTAACAAGGTGAACCTCATTACATCATCCACACCATCTTCCAAACAGGTGCACCTTACTACATCATTCATACCATCTTGCAACCAGGTGCACCATACTACATCATGCATACCATCTTCCAACCAGGTGCACATTACTACATCATCCACACCATCTTCCAACCAGGTGCACCTTACTACATCATTCCCACCATCCTCCAACCAGGTGCACTTTACTACATCATCCACACCATCTTCAAACCGGGTGAACCTTACTACATCATCCACACCATCTTCCAGCCAGGTGCACATTGCTACATAACTCATACCATCTTCCAACGACATGCACCTTAAATCATTCATACCATCTTCCAACCAGGTTCACCTTACTACATCATTCCCACCATCCTCCAACCAGGTGCACTTTACTACATCATCCACACCATCTTCCAACTAGGTGCACCTTAAATCATTCATACCATCTTCCAACCAGGTGCACCTTACTACATCATCCACACGATCTTCCAACCAGGTGCACCTTACTACATCATTCATACCATCTTCCAACCAGGTGCACCTTACTACATCATCCACACCATCTTCCAACCAGGTGCACATTACTACATCATCCACACCATCTTCCAAACAGGTGCACCTTACTACATCATACATTCATACCATCTTCCAACCAGGTTCACCTTACTACATCATTCATACCATCTTCAAACCAGGTGCACCTTACTACATCATCCACACCATCTTCCAACCAGGTGCACCTTACTACATTATTCATACCATCTTCCACCCAGGTGCACATTACTACATCATCCACACTATCTTCCAACCAGGTGCACCTTACTGCATCATTCATACCATCTTCCAACCAGGTGCACCTTACTACATCATTCATACCATCTTCCAACCAGGTGCACCTTACTACATCATCCACACATTCTTCCAACCAGGTGCACATTACTACATCGTCCACACGATCTTCCAAGCTGGTGCACCTTACTACATCATTCACACAATCTTCCAACCGGGTGAACCTTACTACATCATCCACACTATTTTCCAACCAGGTGCACCTTACTACATCATTCATGCCATCTTCCAACCAGGTGCACCTTACTACATCATCCACACCATCTTCCAACCAGGTGCACATTACTACATCATCCACACCATCTTCCAAACAGGTGCACCTTACTACATCATTCATACCATCTTCCAACCAGGTGCACCTTACTACATCATTCATACCATCTTTCAACCAGGTGCACATTACTACATCGTCCACACCATCTTCCAAGCTGGTGCACCTTACTACATCATTCACACCATCTTCCAACCGGGTAAACCTTACTACATCATCCACACTATCTTCCAACCAGGTGCACCTTACTACATCATTCATACCATCTTCCAACCAGGTGCACCTTACTACATCATCCACACCATCTTCCAACCAGGTGCACATTACTACATCATCCACACCATCTTCCAAACAGGTGCACCTTACTACATCATTCATACCATCTTCCAACCAGGTGCACCTTACTACATCATTCATACCATCTTCCAACCAGGTGCACATTACTACATCATCCACACCATCTTCCAACCAGGTGCACCTTACTACATCATTCCCACCATCCTCCAACCAGGTGCACTTTACTACATCATCCACACCATCTTCAAACCGGGTGAACCTTACTACATCATCCACACCATCTTCCAGCCAGGTGCACATTGCTACATAACTCATACCATCTTCCAACGACATGCACCTTAAATCATTCATACCATCTTCCAACCAGGTTCACCTTACTACATCATTCCCACCATCCTCCAACCAGGTGCACTTTACTACATCATCCACACCATCTTCCAACTAGGTGCACCTTAAATCATTCATACCATCTTCCAACCAGGTGCACCTTACTACATCATCCACACGATCTTCCAACCAGGTGCACCTTACTACATCATTCATACCATTTTCCAACCAGGTGCACCTTACTACATCATCCACACCATCTTCCAACCAGGTGCACATTACTACATCATCCACACCATCTTCCAAACAGGTGCACCTTACTACATCATACATTCATACCATCTTCCAACCAGGTTCACCTTACTACATCATTCATACCATCTTCAAACCAGGTTCACCTTACTACATCATCCACACCATCTTCCAACCAGGTGCACCTTACTACATTATTCATACCATCTTCCACCCAGGTGCACATTACTACATCATCCACACTATCTTCCAACCAGGTGCACCTTACTGCATCATTCATACCATCTTCCAACCAGGTGCACCTTACTACATCATTCATACCATCTTCCAACCAGGTGCACCTTACTACATCATCCACACCATCTTCCAACCAGGTGCACATTACTACATCGTCCACACGATCTTCCAAGCTGGTGCACCTTACTACATCATTCACACAATCTTCCAACCGGGTGAACCTTACTACATCATCCACACTATTTTCCAACCAGGTGCACCTTACTACATCATTCATGCCATCTTCCAACCAGGTGCACCTTACTACATCATCCACACCATCTTCCAACCAGGTGCACATTACTACATCATCCACACCATCTTCCAAACAGGTGCACCTTACTACATCATTCATACCATCTTCCAACCAGGTGCACCTTACTACATCATTCATACCATCTTTCAACCAGGTGCACATTACTACATCGTCCACACCATCTTCCAAGCTGGTGCACCTTACTACATCATTCACACCATCTTCCAACCGGGTAAACCTTACTACATCATCCACACTATCTTCCAACCAGGTGCACCTTACTACATCATTCATACCATCTTCCAACCAGGTGCACCTTACTACATCATCCACACCATCTTCCAACCAGGTGCACATTACTACATCATCCACACCATCTTCCAAACAGGTGCACCTTACTACATCATTCATACCATCTTCCAACCAGGTGCACCTTACTACATCATTCATACCATCTTCCAACCAGGTGCACATTACTACATCATCCACACCATCTTCCAACCAGGTGCACCTTACTACATCATTCTCACCATCCTCCAACCAGGTGCACTTTACTACATCATCCACACCATCTTCCAACCGGGTGAACCTTACTACATCATCCACACCATCTTCCAGCCAGGTGCACATTACTACATAATTCATACCATCTTCCAACCACATGCACCTTAAATCATTTATACCATCTTCCAACCAGGTGCACCTTACTACATCATTCCCACCATCCTCCAACCAGGTGCACTTTACTACATCATCCACACCATCTTCCAACCAGGTGCACCTTAAATCATTCATACCATCTTCCAACCAGGTGCACCTTACTACATCATCCACACGATCTTCCAACCAGGTGCACCTTACTACATCATTCATACCATCTTCCGACCAGGTGCACATTATTCCATCAGCCACACCATCTTCCAACCAGGTGCAACTTACTACATCTTCCACACGATCTTCCAACCAGGTGCACCTTACTACATCATTCATACCATCTTCCACCCAGGTGCACATTTCTACATCATTCATTCCATCTTCCAAGCTGGTGCACGTTACTACATCATTCACACCATCTTCCAACCGTGTGAACCTTACTACATCATCCACACCATCTTCCAAACAGGTGCACCTTACTACATCATATATTCATACCATCTTCCAACCAGGTTCACCTTACTACATCATTCATACCATCTTCAAACCAGGTGCACCTTACTACATCATCCACACCATCTTCCAACCAGGTGCACCTTACTACATCATTCATACCATCTTCCACCCAGGTGCACATTACTACATCATTCACACCATCGTCCAACCAGGTGTACCTTACTACATCATTCATACCATCTTCCACCCAGGTGCACATTACTACATCATCCACACCATCCTCCAACCAGGTGCACTTTACTACATCATCCACACGTTCTTCCAAGCTGGTGCACCTTACTACATCATTCTCACAATCTTCCAACCGGGTGAACCTTACTACACCATTCATACCATCTTCCAACCAGGTGCACCTTACTACATCATCCACACCATCTTCCAACCAGGTGCACATTACTACATCATCCACACCATCTTCCAAACAGGTGCACCTTACTACATCATTCATACCATCTTCCAACCAGGTGCACCTTACTACATCATTCATACCATCTTCCAACCAGGTGCACATTACTACATCATCCACACCATCTTCCAACCAGGTGCACCTTACTACATCATTCCCACCATCCTCCAACCAGGTGCACTTTACTACATCATCCATACCATCTTCCAACCGGGTGAACCTTACTACATCATCCACACCATCTTCCAGCCAGGTGCACATTACTACATAATTCATACCATCTTCCAACCACATGCACCTTAAATCATTCATACCATCTTCCAACCAGGTGCACCTTACTACATCATTCCCACCATCCTCCAACCAGATGCACTTTACTACATCATCCACACCATCTTCCAACCAGGTGCACCTTAAATCATTCATACCATCTTCCAACAAGGTGCACCTTACCACATCATTCCCACCATCCCCCAACCAGGTGCACTTTACTACATCATCCACACCATCTTCCAACCAGGTGCACCTTACTACATCATTCATACCATCTTCCAACCAGGTGCACCTTACTACATCATTCACACTATCTTCCAACCAGGTGCACCTTACTACATCATTCATACCATCTTCCAACCAGGTGCACCTTACTACATCATCCATACCATCTTCCAACCAGGTGCACATTACTACATCATCCACACCATCTTCCAAACAGGTGCACCTTACTACATCATTCATATCATCTTCCAACCAGGTGCATCTTACTTCATCATTCATATCATATTCCAATCAGGTGCACCTTACTACTTGATTCAATCCATCTTCCAACCACATGCACCTTACATAATTCATACCAACTTCCAACCATGTGCACTTTACTACATCATCCACACCATCTTCCAACCAGGTGCACCTTACATCATTCATACCATCTTCTAACCAGGTGAAGCTTACTACGTCATTCATACCATCTTCCATTCAGGTGCACCTTACATCATTCATACCATCTTCTAACCAGGTGAAGCTTACTACATCATTCTTACCATCTTCTAACCAGGTGCACCTTACTACATCAGTCATACATCTTCCAACCAGGTGCACCTTACTACATCTTCCACACAATCTTCCAACCAGGTGCACCTTACTACATAATTCATACCATCTTCCAACCAGGTGCACCTTACTACATCATCCACACAATCTTCCAACAAGGTGCACCTTACTACATCATTCATACCATCTTCCACCGAGGTGCACCTTACTACATCATTCATACCATCTTCCAACCAGGTACACCTTACTACATCATCCACACCATCTTCCAAACAGATGCACTTTACTACATCATTCATACCATCTTCCAACCAGGTGCACCTTATTACATCATTCATACCATCTTCTAACCAGGTGCACCTTACTACATCATCCACACCATCTTCCAACCAGGTGCACCTTACTACATCATTCATACCATCTTCTAACAAGGTGAACCTCATTACATCATCCACACCATCTTCCGAACAGGTGCACCTTACTACATCATTCATACCATCTTCCAACCAGGTGCACCATACTACATCATGCATACCATCTTCCAACCAGGTGCACCTTACTACATCATTCATACCATCTTCTAACAAGGTGAACCTCATTACATCATCCACACCATCTTCCAACCAGGTGCACCTTACTACATCATTCATACCATCTTCCGACCAGGTGCACATTATTCCATCAGCCACACCATCTTCCAACCAGGTGCAACTTACTACATCATCCACACGATCTTCCAACCAGGTGCACCTTACTACATCATTCATACCATCTTCCACCCAGGTGCACATTTCTACATCATTCATTCCATCTTCCAAGCTGGTGCACGTTACTACATCATTCTCACCATCTTCCAACCGGGTGAACCTTACTACATCATCCACACCATCTTCCAAACAGGTGCACCTTACTACATCATATATTCATACCATCTTCCAACCAGGTTCACCTTACTACATCATTCATACCATCTTCAAACCAGGTGCACCTTACTACATCATCCACACCATCTTCCAACCAGGTGCACCTTACTACATCATTCATACCATCTTCCACCCAGGTGCACATTACTACATCATTCACACCATCGTCCAACCAGGTGTACCTTACTACATCATTCATACCATCTTCCACCCAGGTGCACATTACTACATCATCCACACTATCTTCCAACCAGGTGCACCTTACTACATCATTCATACCATCTTCCAACCAGGTGCACCTTACTACATCATCCACACCATCTTCCAACCAGGTGCACTTTACTACATCATCCACACGTTCTTCCAAGCTGGTGCACCTTACTACATCATTCTCACAATCTTCCAACCGGGTGAACCTTACTACACCATCCACACTATCTTCCAACCAGGTGCACCTTACTACATCATTCATACCATCTTCCAACCAGGTGCACCTTACTACATTATCCACACCATCTTCCAACCAGGTGCACATTACTACATCATCCACACCATCTTCCAAACAGGTGCACCTTACTACATCATTCATACCATCTTCCAACCAGGTGCACCTTACTACATCATTCATACCATCTTCCAACCAGGTGCACATTACTACATCATCCACACCATCTTCCAAGCTGGTGCACCTTACTACATTATTCACACCATCTTCCGACCGGGTAAACCTTACTACATCATCCACACTATCTTCCAACCAGGTGCACCTTACTACATCATTCATACCATCTTCCAACCAGGTGCACCTTACTACATCATCCACACCATCATCCAACCAGGTGCACATTACTACATCATCCACACCATCTTCCAAACAGGTGCACCTTACTACATCATTCATACCATCTTCCAACCAGGTGCACCTTACTACATCATTCATACCATCTTCCAACCAGGTGCACATTACTACATCATCCACACCATCTTCCAACCAGGTGCACCTTACTACATCATTCCCACCATCCTCCAACCAGGTGCACTTTACTACATCATCCATACCATCTTCCAACCGGGTGAACCTTACTACATCATCCACACCATCTTCCAGCCAGGTGCACATTACTACATAATTCATACCATCTTCCAACCACATGCACCTTAAATCATTCATACCATCTTCCAACCAGGTGCACCTTACTACATCATTCCCACCATCCTCCAACCAGATGCACTTTACTACATCATCCACACCATCTTCCAACCAGGTGCACCTTAAATCATTCATACCATCTTCCAACAAGGTGCACCTTACCACATCATTCCCACCATCCCCCAACCAGGTGCACTTTACTACATCATCCACACCATCTTCCAACCAGGTGCACCTTACTACATCATTCATACCATCTTCCAACCAGGTGCACCTTACTACATCATTCACACTATCTTCCAACCAGGTGCACCTTACTACATCATTCATACCATCTTCCAACCAGGTGCACCTTACTACATCATCCATACCATCTTCCAACCAGGTGCACATTACTACATCATCCACACCATCTTCCAAACAGGTGCACCTTACTACATCATTCATATCATCTTCCAACCAGGTGCATCTTACTTCATCATTCATATCATATTCCAATCAGGTGCACCTTACTACTTGATTCAATCCATCTTCCAACCACATGCACCTTACATAATTCATACCAACTTCCAACCATGTGCACTTTACTACATCATCCACACCATCTTCCAACCAGGTGCACCTTACATCATTCATACCATCTTCTAACCAGGTGAAGCTTACTACGTCATTCATACCATCTTCCATTCAGGTGCACCTTACATCATTCATACCATCTTCTAACCAGGTGAAGCTTACTACATCATTCTTACCATCTTCTAACCAGGTGCACCTTACTACATCAGTCATACATCTTCCAACCAGGTGCACCTTACTACATCTTCCACACAATCTTCCAACCAGGTGCACCTTACTACATAATTCATACCATCTTCCAACCAGGTGCACCTTACTACATCATCCACACAATCTTCCAACAAGGTGCACCTTACTACATCATTCATACCATCTTCCACCGAGGTGCACCTTACTACATCATTCATACCATCTTCCAACCAGGTACACCTTACTACATCATCCACACCATCTTCCAAACAGATGCACTTTACTACATCATTCATACCATCTTCCAACCAGGTGCACCTTATTACATCATTCATACCATCTTCTAACCAGGTGCACCTTACTACATCATCCACACCATCTTCCAACCAGGTGCACCTTACTACATCATTCATACCATCTTCTAACAAGGTGAACCTCATTACATCATCCACACCATCTTCCGAACAGGTGCACCTTACTACATCATTCATACCATCTTCCAACCAGGTGCACCATACTACATCATGCATACCATCTTCCAACCAGGTGCACATTACTACATCATCCACACCATCTTCCAACCAGGTGCACCTTACTACATCATTCCCACCATCCTCCAACCAGGTGCACTTTACTACATCATCCACACCATCTTCAAACCGGGTGAACCTTACTACATCATCCACACCATCTTCCAGCCAGGTGCACATTGCTACATAACTCATACCATCTTCCAACGACATGCACCTTAAATCATTCATACCATCTTCCAACCAGGTTCACCTTACTACATCATTCCCACCATCCTCCAACCAGGTGCACTTTACTACATCATCCACACCATCTTCCAACTAGGTGCACCTTAAATCATTCATACCATCTTCCAACCAGGTGCACCTTACTACATCATCCACACGATCTTCCAACCAGGTGCACCTTACTACATCATTCATACCATCTTCCGACCAGGTGCACATTATTCCATCAGCCACACCATCTTCCAACCAGGTGCAACTTACTACATCATCCACACGATCTTCCAACCAGGTGCACCTTACTACATCATTCATACCATCTTCCAACCAGGTGCACCTTACTACATCATTCATACCATCTTTCAACCAGGTGCACATTACTACATCGTCCACACCATCTTCCAAGCTGGTGCACCTTACTACATCATTCACACCATCTTCCAACCGGGTAAACCTTACTACATCATCCACACTATCTTCCAACCAGGTGCACCTTACTACATCATTCATACCATCTTCCAACCAGGTGCACCTTACTACATCATTCACACCATCTTCCAACCAGGTGCACATTACTACATCATCCACACCATCTTCCAAACAGGTGCACCTTACTACATCATACATTCATACCATCTTCCAACCAGGTTCACCTTACTACTTCATTCATACCATCTTCAAACCAGGTGCACCTTACTACATCATCCACACCATCTTCCAACCAGGTGCACCTTACTACATTATTCATACCATCTTCCACCCAGGTGCACATTACTACATCATCCACACTATCTTCCAACCAGGTGCACCTTACTACATCATTCATACCATCTTCCAACGAGGTGCACCTTACTACATCATTCATACCATCTTCCAACCAGGTGCACCTTACTACATCATCCACACCATCTTCCAACCAGGTGCACATTACTACATCGTCCATACGATCTTCCAAGCTGGTGCACCTTACTACATCATTCACACAATTTTCCAACCGGGTGAACCTTACTACATCATCCACACTATCTTCCAACCAGGTGCACCTTACTACATCATTCATGCCATCTTCCAACCAGGTGCACCTTACTACATCATCCACACCATCTTCCAACCAGGTGCCCATTACTACATCATCCACACCATCTTCCAAACAGGTGCACCTTACTACATCATTCATACCATCTTCCAACCAGGTGCACCTTACTACATCATTCATACCATCTTTCAACCAGGTGCACATTACTACATCGTCCACACCATCTTCCAAGCTGGTGCACCTTACTACATCATTCACACCATCTTCCAACCGGGTAAACCTTACTACATCATCCACACTATCTTCCAACCAGGTGCACCTTACTACATCATTACTACCATCTTCCAACCAGGTGCACCTTACTACATCATCCACACCATCTTCCAACCAGGTGCACATTACTACATCATCCACACCATCTTCCAAACAGGTGCACCTTACTACATCATTCATACCATCTTCCAACCAGGTGCACCTTACTACATCATCCATACTATCTTCCAACCGGGTGAACCTTACTACATCATCCACACCATCTTCCAGCCAGGTGCACATTACTACATAATTCATACCATCTTCCAACCACATGCACCTTAAATCATTCATACCATCTTCCAACCAGGTGCACCTTACTACATCATTCCCACCATCCTCCAACCAGATGCACTTTACTACATCATCCACACCATCTTCCAACCAGGTGCACCTTAAATCATTCATACCATCTTCCAACAAGGTGCACCTTACCACATCATTCCCACCATCCCCCAACCAGGTGCACTTTACTACATCATCCACACCATCTTCCAACCAGGTGCACCTTACTACATCATTCATACCATCTTCCAACCAGGTGCACCTTACTACATCATTCACACTATCTTCCAACCAGGTGCACCTTACTACATCATTCATACCATCTTCCAACCAGGTGCACCTTACTACATCATCCATACCATCTTCCAACCAGGTGCACATTACTACATCATCCACACCATCTTCCAAACAGGTGCACCTTACTACATCATTCATATCATCTTCCAACCAGGTGCATCTTACTTCATCATTCATATCATATTCCAATCAGGTGCACCTTACTACTTGATTCAATCCATCTTCCAACCACATGCACCTTACATAATTCATACCAACTTCCAACCATGTGCACTTTACTACATCATCCACACCATCTTCCAACCAGGTGCACCTTACATCATTCATACCATCTTCTAACCAGGTGAAGCTTACTACGTCATTCATACCATCTTCCATTCAGGTGCACCTTACATCATTCATACCATCTTCTAACCAGGTGAAGCTTACTACATCATTCTTACCATCTTCTAACCAGGTGCACCTTACTACATCAGTCATACATCTTCCAACCAGGTGCACCTTACTACATCTTCCACACAATCTTCCAACCAGGTGCACCTTACTACATAATTCATACCATCTTCCAACCAGGTGCACCTTACTACATCATCCACACAATCTTCCAACAAGGTGCACCTTACTACATCATTCATACCATCTTCCACCGAGGTGCACCTTACTACATCATTCATACCATCTTCCAACCAGGTACACCTTACTACATCATCCACACCATCTTCCAAACAGATGCACTTTACTACATCATTCATACCATCTTCCAACCAGGTGCACCTTATTACATCATTCATACCATCTTCTAACCAGGTGCACCTTACTACATCATCCACACCATCTTCCAACCAGGTGCACCTTACTACATCATTCATACCATCTTCTAACAAGGTGAACCTCATTACATCATCCACACCATCTTCCGAACAGGTGCACCTTACTACATCATTCATACCATCTTCCAACCAGGTGCACCATACTACATCATGCATACCATCTTCCAACCAGGTGCACCTTACTACATCATTCATACCATCTTCTAACAAGGTGAACCTCATTACATCATCCACACCATCTTCCAACCAGGTGCACCTTACTACATCATTCATACCATCTTCCGACCAGGTGCACATTATTCCATCAGCCACACCATCTTCCAACCAGGTGCAACTTACTACATCATCCACACGATCTTCCAACCAGGTGCACCTTACTACATCATTCATACCATCTTCCACCCAGGTGCACATTTCTACATCATTCATTCCATCTTCCAAGCTGGTGCACGTTACTACATCATTCTCACCATCTTCCAACCGGGTGAACCTTAGTACATCATCCACACCATCTTCCAAACAGGTGCACCTTACTACATCATATATTCATACCATCTTCCAACCAGGTTCACCTTACTACATCATTCATACCATCTTCAAACCAGGTGCACCTTACTACATCATCCACACCATCTTCCAACCAGGTGCACCTTACTACATCATTCATACCATCTTCCACCCAGGTGCACATTACTACATCATTCACACCATCGTCCAACCAGGTGTACCTTACTACATCATTCATACCATCTTCCACCCAGGTGCACATTACTACATCATCCACACTATCTTCCAACCAGGTGCACTTTACTACATCATCCACACGTTCTTCCAAGCTGGTGCACCTTACTACATCATTCTCACAATCTTCCAACCGGGTGAACCTTACTACACCATCCACACTATCTTCCAACCAGGTGCACCTTACTACATCATTCATACCATCTTCCAACCAGGTGCACCTTACTACATTATCCACACCATCTTCCAACCAGGTGCACATTACTACATCATCCACACCATCTTCCAAACAGGTGCACCTTACTACATCATTCATACCATCTTCCAACCAGGTGCACCTTACTACATCATTCATACCATCTTCCAACCAGGTGCACATTACTACATCATCCACACCATCTTCCAAGCTGGTGCACCTTACTACATTATTCACACCATCTTCCGACCGGGTAAACCTTACTACATCATCCACACTATCTTCCAACCAGGTGCACCTTACTACATCATTCATACCATCTTCCAACCAGGTGCACCTTACTACATCATCCACACCATCATCCAACCAGGTGCACATTACTACATCATCCACACCATCTTCCAAACAGGTGCACCTTACTACATCATTCATACCATCTTCCAACCAGGTGCACCTTACTACATCATTCATACCATCTTCCAACCAGGTGCACATTACTACATCATCCACACCATCTTCCAACCAGGTGCACCTTACTACATCATTCCCACCATCCTCCAACCAGGTGCACTTTACTACATCATCCATACCATCTTCCAACCGGGTGAACCTTACTACATCATCCACACCATCTTCCAGCCAGGTGCACATTACTACATAATTCATACCATCTTCCAACCACATGCACCTTAAATCATTCATACCATCTTCCAACCAGGTGCACCTTACTACATCATTCCCACCATCCTCCAACCAGATGCACTTTACTACATCATCCACACCATCTTCCAACCAGGTGCACCTTAAATCATTCATACCATCTTCCAACAAGGTGCACCTTACCACATCATTCCCACCATCCCCCAACCAGGTGCACTTTACTACATCATCCACACCATCTTCCAACCAGGTGCACCTTACTACATCATTCATACCATCTTCCAACCAGGTGCACCTTACTACATCATTCACACTATCTTCCAACCAGGTGCACCTTACTACATCATTCATACCATCTTCCAACCAGGTGCACCTTACTACATCATCCATACCATCTTCCAACCAGGTGCACATTACTACATCATCCACACCATCTTCCAAACAGGTGCACCTTACTACATCATTCATATCATCTTCCAACCAGGTGCATCTTACTTCATCATTCATATCATATTCCAATCAGGTGCACCTTACTACTTGATTCAATCCATCTTCCAACCACATGCACCTTACATAATTCATACCAACTTCCAACCATGTGCACTTTACTACATCATCCACACCATCTTCCAACCAGGTGCACCTTACATCATTCATACCATCTTCTAACCAGGTGAAGCTTACTACGTCATTCATACCATCTTCCATTCAGGTGCACCTTACATCATTCATACCATCTTCTAACCAGGTGAAGCTTACTACATCATTCTTACCATCTTCTAACCAGGTGCACCTTACTACATCAGTCATACATCTTCCAACCAGGTGCACCTTACTACATCTTCCACACAATCTTCCAACCAGGTGCACCTTACTACATAATTCATACCATCTTCCAACCAGGTGCACCTTACTACATCATCCACACAATCTTCCAACAAGGTGCACCTTACTACATCATTCATACCATCTTCCACCGAGGTGCACCTTACTACATCATTCATACCATCTTCCAACCAGGTACACCTTACTACATCATCCACACCATCTTCCAAACAGATGCACTTTACTACATCATTCATACCATCTTCCAACCAGGTGCACCTTATTACATCATTCATACCATCTTCTAACCAGGTGCACCTTACTACATCATCCACACCATCTTCCAACCAGGTGCACCTTACTACATCATTCATACCATCTTCTAACAAGGTGAACCTCATTACATCATCCACACCATCTTCCGAACAGGTGCACCTTACTACATCATTCATACCATCTTCCAACCAGGTGCACCATACTACATCATGCATACCATCTTCCAACCAGGTGCACATTACTACATCATCCACACCATCTTCCAACCAGGTGCACCTTACTACATCATTCCCACCATCCTCCAACCAGGTGCACTTTACTACATCATCCACACCATCTTCAAACCGGGTGAACCTTACTACATCATCCACACCATCTTCCAGCCAGGTGCACATTGCTACATAACTCATACCATCTTCCAACGACATGCACCTTAAATCATTCATACCATCTTCCAACCAGGTTCACCTTACTACATCATTCCCACCATCCTCCAACCAGGTGCACTTTACTACATCATCCACACCATCTTCCAACTAGGTGCACCTTAAATCATTCATACCATCTTCCAACCAGGTGCACCTTACTACATCATCCACACGATCTTCCAACCAGGTGCACCTTACTACATCATTCATACCATCTTCCGACCAGGTGCACATTATTCCATCAGCCACACCATCTTCCAACCAGGTGCAACTTACTACATCATCCACACGATCTTCCAACCAGGTGCACCTTACTACATCATTCATACCATCTTCCAACCAGGTGCACCTTACTACATCATTCATACCATCTTTCAACCAGGTGCACATTACTACATCGTCCACACCATCTTCCAAGCTGGTGCACCTTACTACATCATTCACACCATCTTCCAACCGGGTAAACCTTACTACATCATCCACACTATCTTCCAACCAGGTGCACCTTACTACATCATTCATACCATCTTCCAACCAGGTGCACCTTACTACATCATTCACACCATCTTCCAACCAGGTGCACATTACTACATCATCCACACCATCTTCCAAACAGGTGCACCTTACTACATCATACATTCATACCATCTTCCAACCAGGTTCACCTTACTACTTCATTCATACCATCTTCAAACCAGGTGCACCTTACTACATCATCCACACCATCTTCCAACCAGGTGCACCTTACTACATTATTCATACCATCTTCCACCCAGGTGCACATTACTACATCATCCACACTATCTTCCAACCAGGTGCACCTTACTACATCATTCATACCATCTTCCAACGAGGTGCACCTTACTACATCATTCATACCATCTTCCAACCAGGTGCACCTTACTACATCATCCACACCATCTTCCAACCAGGTGCACATTACTACATCGTCCATACGATCTTCCAAGCTGGTGCACCTTACTACATCATTCACACAATTTTCCAACTGGGTGAACCTTACTACATCATCCACACTATCTTCCAACCAGGTGCACCTTACTACATCATTCATGCCATCTTCCAACCAGGTGCACCTTACTACATCATCCACACCATCTTCCAACCAGGTGCCCATTACTACATCATCCACACCATCTTCCAAACAGGTGCACCTTACTACATCATTCATACCATCTTCCAACCAGGTGCACCTTACTACATCATTCATACCATCTTTCAACCAGGTGCACATTACTACATCGTCCACACCATCTTCCAAGCTGGTGCACCTTACTACATCATTCACACCATCTTCCAACCGGGTAAACCTTACTACATCATCCACACTATCTTCCAACCAGGTGCACCTTACTACATCATTACTACCATCTTCCAACCAGGTGCACCTTACTACATCATCCACACCATCTTCCAACCAGGTGCACATTACTACATCATCCACACCATCTTCCAAACAGGTGCACCTTACTACATCATTCATACCATCTTCCAACCAGGTGCACCTTACTACATCATTCATACCATCTTCCAACCAGGTGCACATTACTACATCATCCACACCATCTTCCAACCAGGTGCACCTTACTACATCATTCCCACCATCCTCCAACCAGGTGCACTTTACTACATCATCCACACCATCTTCCAACCGGGTGAACCTTACTACATCATCCACACCATCTTCCAGCCAGGTGCACATTACTACATAATTCATACCATCTTCCAACCACATGCACCTTAAATCATTTATACCATCTTCCAACCAGGTGCACCTTACTACATCATTCCCACCATCCTCCAACCAGGTGCAATTTACTACATCATCCACACCATCTTCCAACCAGGTGCACCTTAAATCATTCATACCATCTTCCAACCAGGTGCACCTTACTACATCATCCACACGATCTTCCAACCAGGTGCACCTTACTACATCATTCATACCATCTTCCGACCAGGTGCACATTATTCCATCAGCCACACCATCTTCCAACCAGGTGCACCTTACTACATCATCCACACCATCTTCCAACCAGGTGCACCTTACTACATCATTCATACCATCTTCCACCCAGGTGCACATTTCTACATCATTCATTCCATCTTCCAAGCTGGTGCACGTTACTACATCATTCACACCATCTTCCAACCGGGTGAACCTTACTACATTATTCATACCATCTTCCACCCAGGTGCACATTACTACATCATCCACACTATCTTCCAACCAGGTGCACCTTACTACATCATTCATACCATCTTCCAACCAGGTGCACCTTACTACATCATTCATACCATCTTCCAACCAGGTGCACCTTACTACATCATCCACACCATCTTCCAACCAGGTGCACCTTACTACATTATTCATACCATCTTCCACCCAGGTGCACATTACTACATCATCCACACTATCTTCCAACCAGGTGCACCTTACTACATCATTCATACCATCTTCCAACCAGGTGCACCTTACTACATCATTCATACCATCTTCCAACCAGGTGCACCTTACTACATCATCCACACCATCTTCCAACCAGGTGCACATTACTACATCGTTCACACGATCTTCCAAGCTGGTGCACCTTACTACATCATTCACACAATTTTCCAACCGGGTGAACCTTACTACATCATCCACACTATCTTCCAACCAGGTGCACCTTACTACATCATTCATGCCATCTTCCAACCAGGTGCACCTTACTACATCATCCACACCATCTTCCAACCAGGTGCACATTACTACATCATCCACACCATCTTCCAAACAGGTGCACCTTACTACATCATTCATACCATCTTCCAACCAGGTGCACCTTACTACATCATTCATACCATCTTTCAACCAGGTGCACATTACTACATCGTCCACACCATCTTCCAAGCTGGTGCACCTTACTACATCATTCACACCATCTTCCAACCGGGTAAACCTTACTACATCATCCACACTATCTTCCAACCAGGTGCACCTTACTACATCATTACTACCATCTTCCAACCAGGTGCACCTTACTACATCATCCACACCATCTTCCAACCAGGTGCACATTACTACATCATCCACACCATCTTCCAAACAGGTGCACCTTACTACATCATTCATACCATCTTCCAACCAGGTGCACCTTACTACATCATTCATACCATCTTCCAACCAGGTGCACCTTACTACATCATCCACACCATCTTCCAACCAGGTGCACCTTACTACATTATTCATACCATCTTCCACCCAGGTGCACATTACTACATCATCCACACTATCTTCCAACCAGGTGCACCTTACTACATCATTCATACCATCTTCCAACCAGGTGCACCTTACTACATCATTCATACCATCTTCCAACCAGGTGCACCTTACTACATCATCCACACCATCTTCCAACCAGGTGCACATTACTACATCGTTCACACGATCTTCCAAGCTGGTGCACCTTACTACATCATTCACACAATTTTCCAACCGGGTGAACCTTACTACATCATCCACACTATCTTCCAACCAGGTGCACCTTACTACATCATTCATGCCATCTTCCAACCAGGTGCACCTTACTACATCATCCACACCATCTTCCAACCAGGTGCACATTACTACATCATCCACACCATCTTCCAAACAGGTGCACCTTACTACATCATTCATACCATCTTCCAACCAGGTGCACCTTACTACATCATTCATACCATCTTTCAACCAGGTGCACATTACTACATCGTCCACACCATCTTCCAAGCTGGTGCACCTTACTACATCATTCACACCATCTTCCAACCGGGTAAACCTTACTACATCATCCACACTATCTTCCAACCAGGTGCACCTTACTACATCATTACTACCATCTTCCAACCAGGTGCACCTTACTACATCATCCACACCATCTTCCAACCAGGTGCACATTACTACATCATCCACACCATCTTCCAAACAGGTGCACCTTACTACATCATTCATACCATCTTCCAACCAGGTGCACCTTACTACATCATTCATACCATCTTCCAACCAGGTGCACATTACTACATCATCCACACCATCTTCCAACCAGGTGCACCTTACTACATCATTCCCACCATCCTCCAACCAGGTGCACTTTACTACATCATCCACACCATCTTCCAACCGGGTGAACCTTACTACATCATCCACACCATCTTCCAGCCAGGTGCACATTACTACATAATTCATACCATCTTCCAACCAGGTGCACCTTACTACATCATTCCCACCATCCTCCAACCAGGTGCACTTTACTACATCATCCACACCATCTTCCAACCAGGTGCACCTTAAATCATTCATACCATCTTCCAACCAGGTGCACCTTACTACATCATCCACACGATCTTCCAACCAGGTGCACCTTACTACATCATTCATACCATCTTCCGACCAGGTGCACATTATTCCATCAGCCACACCATCTTCCAACCAGGTGCACCTTACTACATCATTCATACCATCTTCCAACCAGGTGCACCTTACTACATCATCCACACCATCTTCCAACCAGGTGCACCTTACTACATTATTCATAACATCTTCCACCCAGGTGCACATTACTACATCATCCACACTATCTTCCAACCAGGTGCACCTTACTACATCATTCATACCATCTTCCAACCAGGTGCACCTTACTACATCATTCATACCATCTTCCAACCAGCTGCACCTTACTACATCATCCACACCATCTTCCAACCAGGTGCACATTACTACATCGTTCACACGATCTTCCAAGCTGGTGCACCTTACTACATCATTCACACAATTTTCCAACCGGGTGAACCTTACTACATCATCCACACTATCTTCCAACCAGGTGCACCTTACTACATCATTCATGCCATCTTCCAACCAGGTGCACCTTACTACATCATCCACACCATCTTCCAACCAGGTGCACATTACTACATCATCCACACCATCTTCCAAACAGGTGCACCTTACTACATCATTCATACCATCTTCCAACCAGGTGCACCTTACTACATCATTCATACCATCTTTCAACCAGGTGCACATTACTACATCGTCCACACCATCTTCCAAGCTGGTGCACCTTACTACATCATTCACACCATCTTCCAACCGGGTAAACCTTACTACATCATCCACACTATCTTCCAACCAGGTGCACCTTACTACATCATTACTACCATCTTCCAACCAGGTGCACCTTACTACATCATCCACACCATCTTCCAACCAGGTGCACATTACTACATCATCCACACCATCTTCCAAACAGGTGCACCTTACTACATCATTCATACCATCTTCCAACCAGGTGCACCTTACTACATCATTCATACCATCTTCCAACCAGGTGCACCTTACTACATCATCCACACCATCTTCCAACCAGGTGCACCTTACTACATTATTCATACCATCTTCCACCCAGGTGCACATTACTACATCATCCACACTATCTTCCAACCAGGTGCACCTTACTACATCATTCATACCATCTTCCAACCAGGTGCACCTTACTACATCATTCATACCATCTTCCAACCAGGTGCACCTTACTACATCATCCACACCATCTTCCAACTAGGTGCACATTACTACATCGTTCACACGATCTTCCAAGCTGGTGCACCTTACTACATCATTCACACAATTTTCCAACCGGGTGAACCTTACTACATCATCCACACTATCTTCCAACCAGGTGCACCTTACTACATCATTCATGCCATCTTCCAACCAGGTGCACCTTACTACATCATCCACACCATCTTCCAACCAGGTGCACATTACTACATCATCCACACCATCTTCCACACAGGTGCACCTTACTACATCATTCATACCATCTTCCAACCAGGTGCACCTTACTACATCATTCATACCATCTTTCAACCAGGTGCACATTACTACATCGTTCACACCATCTTCCAAGCTGGTGCACCTTACTACATCATTCACACCATCTTCCAACCGGGTAAACCTTACTACATCATCCACACTATCTTCCAACCAGGTGCACCTTACTACATCATTACTACCATCTTCCAACCAGGTGCACCTTACTACATCATCCACACCATCTTCCAACCAGGTGCACATTACTACATCATCCACACCATCTTCCAAACAGGTGCACCTTACTACATCATTCATACCATCTTCCAACCAGGTGCACCTTACTACATCATTCATACCATCTTCCAACCAGGTGCACATTACTACATCATCCACACCATCTTCCAACCAGGTGCACCTTACTACATCATTCCCACCATCCTCCAACCAGGTGCACTTTACTATATCATCCACACCATCTTCCAACCGGGTGAACCTTACTACATCATCCACACCATCTTCCAGCCAGGTGCACATTACTACATAATTCATACCATCTTCCAACCACATGCACCTTAAATCATTTATACCATCTTCCAACCAGGTGCACCTTACTACATCATTCCCACCATCCTCCAACCAGGTGCACTTTACTACATCATCCACACCATCTTCCAACCAGGTGCACCTTAAATCATTCATACCATCTTCCAACCAGGTGCACCTTACTACATCATCCACACGATCTTCCAACCAGGTGCACCTTACTACATCATTCATACCATCTTCCGACCAGGTGCACATTATTCCATCAGCCACACCATCTTCCAACCAGGTGCACCTTACTACATCATCCACACCATCTTCCAACCAGGTGCACCTTACTACATCATTCATACCATCTTCCACCCAGGTGCACATTTCTACATCATTCATTCCATCTTCCAAGCTGGTGCACGTTACTACATCATTCACACCATCTTCCAACCGGGTGAACCTTACTACATCATCCACACGATCTTCCAAAAAGGTGCACCTTACTACATTATTCATACCATCTTCCACCCAGGTGCACATTACTACATCATCCACACTATCTTCCAACCAGGTGCACCTTACTACATCATTCATACCATCTTCCAACCAGGTGCACCTTACTACATCATTCATACCATCTTCCAACCAGGTGCACCTTACTACATCATCCACACCATCTTCCAACCAGGTGCACATTACAACATCGTCCACACGATCTTCCAAGCTGGTGCACCTTACTACATCATTCACACAATTTTCCAAACGGGTGAACCTAGCTACATCATCCACACTATCTTCCAACCAGGTGCACCTTACTACATCATTCATGCCATCTTCCAACCAGGTGCACCTTACTACATCATCCACACCATCTTCCAACCAGGTGCACATTACTACATCATCCACACCATCTTCCAAACAGGTGCACCTTACTACATCATTCATACCATCTTCCAACCAGGTGCACCTTACTACATCATTCATACCATCTTTCAACCAGGTGCACATTACTACATCGTCCACACCATCTTCCAAGCTGGTGCACCTTACTACATCATTCACACCATCTTCCAACCGGGTAAACCTTACTACATCATCCACACTATCTTCCAACCAGGTGCACCTTACTACATCATTCATACCATCTTCCAACCAGGTGCACCTTACTACATCATCCACACCATCTTCCAACCAGGTGCACATTACTACATCATCCACACCATCTTCCAAACAGGTGCACCTTACTACATCATTCATACCATCTTCCAACCAGGTGCACCTTACTACATCATTCATACCATCTTCCAACCAGGTGCACATTACTACATCATCCACACCATCTTCCAACCAGGTGCACCTTACTACATCATTCCCACCATCCTCCAACCAGGTGCACATTACTACATAATTCATACCATCTTCCAACCACATGCACCTTAAATCATTTATACCATCTTCCAGCCAGGTGCACCTTACTACATCATTCCCACCATCCTCCAACCAGGTGCACTTTACTACATCATCCACACCATCTTCCAACCGGGTGAACCTTACTACATCATCCACACGATCTTCCAAAAACGTGCACCATACTACATCATTCATATCATCTTCCAACCAGGTGCCCCTTTTGACAGCATCCACACCATCTTCCAACCAGGTGCACATTACTACATCATCCACACCATCTTCCAAACAGGTGCACCTTACTACATCATATATTCATACCATCTTCCAACCAGGTTCACCTTACTACATCATTCATACCATCTTCAAACCAGGTGCACCTTACTACATCATCCACACCATCTTCCAACCAGGTGCACCTTACTACATCATTCATACCATCTTCCACCCAGGTGCACATTACTACATCATTCACACCATCGTCCAACCAGGTGTACCTTACTACATCATTCATACCATCTTCCACCCAGGTGCACATTACTACATCATCCACACTATCTTCCAACCAGGTGCACCTTACTACATCATTCATACCATCTTCCAACCAGGTGCACCTTACTGCATCATCCACACCATCTTCCAACCGGGTGCACCTTACTACATCATTCCCACCATCCTCCAACCAGGTGCACATTACTACATAATTCATACCATCTTCCAACCACATGCACCTTAAATCATTTATACCATCTTCCAGCCAGGTGCACCTTACTACATCATTCCCACCATCCTCCAACCAGGTGCACTTTACTACATCATCCACACCATCTTCCAACCAGGTGCACCTTAAATCATTCATACCATCTTCCAACCAGGTGCACCTTACTACATCATCCACACGAGCTTCCAACCAGGTGCACCTTACTACATCATTCATACCATCTTCCGACCAGGTGCACATTATTCCATCAGCCACACCATCTTCCAACCAGGTGCAACTTACTACATCATCCACACGATCTTCCAACCAGGTTCACCTTACTACATCATTCATACCATCTTCCACCCAGGTGCACATTTCTACATCATTCATTCCATCTTCCAAGCTGGTGCACGTTACTACATCATTCACACCATCTTCCAACCGGGTGAACCTTACTACATCATCCACACGATCTTCCAAAAACGTGCACCATACTACATCATTCATATCATCTTCCAACCAGGTGCCCCTTTTGACAGCATCCACACCATCTTCCAACCAGGTGCACATTACTACATCATCCACACCATCTTCCAAACAGGTGCACCTTACTACATCATATATTCATACCATCTTCCAACCAGGTTCACCTTACTACATCATTCATACCATCTTCAAACCAGGTGCACCTTACTACATCATCCACACCATCTTCCAACCAGGTGCACCTTACTACATCATTCATACCATCTTCCACCCTGGTGCACATTACTACATCATTCACACCATCGTCCAACCAGGTGTACCTTACTACATCATTCATACCATCTTCCACCCAGGTGCACATTACTACATCATCCACACTATCTTCCAACCAGGTGCACCTTACTACATCATTCATACCATCTTCCAACCAGGTGCACCTTACTGCATCATCCACACCATCTTCCAACCACGTGCACTTTACTACATCGTCCACACGATCTTCCAAGCTGGTGCACCTTACTACATCATTCACACAATCTTCCAACCGGGTGAACCTTACTACATCATCCACACTATCTTCCAACCAGGTGCACCTTACTACATCATTCATACCATCTTCCAACCAGGCGCACCTTACTACATTATCCACACCATCTTCCAACCAGGTGCACATTACTACATCATCCACACCATCTTCCAAACAGGTGCACCTTACTACATCATTCATACCATCTTCCAACCAGGTGCACCTTACTACATCATTCATACCATCTTCCAACCAGGTGCACATTACTACATCGTCCACACCATCTTCCTAGCTGGTGCACCTTACTACATTATTCACACCATCTTCCGACCGGGTAAACCTTACTACATCATCCACACTATCTTCCAACCAGGTGCACCTTACTACATCATTCATACCATCTTCCAACCAGGTGCACCTTACTACATCATCCACACCATCTTCCAACCAGGTGCACATTACTACATCATCCACACCATCTTCCAAACAGGTGCACCTTACTACATCATTCATACCATCTTCCAACCAGGTGCACCTTACTACATCATTCATACCATCTTCCAACCAGGTGCACCTTACTACATCATTCCCACCATCCTCCAACCAGGTGCACTTTACTACATCATCCATACCATCTTCCAACCGGGTGAACCTTACTACATCATCCACACCATCTTCCAGCCAGGTGCACATTACTACATAATTCATACCATCTTCCAACCACATGCACCTTAAATCATTCATATCATCTTCCAACCAGGTGCACCTTACTACATCATTCCCACCATCCTCCAACCAGATGCACTTTACTACATCATCCACACCATCTTCCAACCAGGTGCACCTTAAATCATTCATACCATCTTCCAACAAGGTGCACCTTACTACATCATTCCCACCATCCTCCAACCAGGTGCACTTTACTACATCATCCACACCATCTTCCAACCAGGTGCACCTTACTACATCATTCATACCATCTTCCAACCAGGTGCACCTTACTACATCATTCACACAATCTTCCAACCAGGTGAACCTTACTAAATCATCCACACTATCTTCCAACCAGGTGCACCTTACTACATCATTCATACCATCTTCCAACCAGGTGCACCTTACTACATCATCCATACCATCTTCCAACCAGGTGCACATTACTACATCATCCACACCATCTTCCAAACAGGTGCACATTACTACATCATTCATATCATCTTCCAACCAGGTGCACCTTACACCATTCATACCATCTTCTAACCAGGTGCATCTTACTTCATCATTCATATCATATTCCAATCAGGTGCACCTTACTACTTGATTCAATCCATCTTCCAACCATGTGCACTTTACTACATCATCCACACCATCTTCCAACCAGGTGCACCTTACATCATTCATACCATCTTCTAACCAGGTGAAGCTTACTACGTCATTCATACCATCTTCCATTCAGGTGCACCTTACATCATTCATACCATCTTCTAACCAGGTGAAGCTTACTACATCATTCTTACCATCTTCTAACCAGGTGCACCTTACTACATCAGTCATACATCTTCCAACCAGGTGCACCTTACTACATCTTCCACACAATCTTCCAACCAGGTGCACCTTACTACATAATTCATACCATCTTCCAACCAGGTGCACCTTACTACATCATCCACACAATCTTCCAACAAGGTGCACCTTACTACATCATTCATACCATCTTCCACCCAGGTGCACCTTACTACATCATTCATACCATCTTCCAACCAGGTACACCTTACTAAATCATCCACACCATCTTCCAAACAGATGCACTTTACTACATCATTCATACCATCTTCCAACCAGGTGCACCTTATTACATCATTCATACCATCTTCTAACCAGGTGCACCTTACTACATCATCCACACCATCTTCCAACCAGGTGCACCTTACTACATCATTCATACCATCTTCTAACAAGGTGAACCTCATTACATCATCCACACCATCTTCCAAACAGGTGCACCTTACTACATCATTCGTACCATCTTCCAACCAGGTGCACCATACTACATCATGCATACCATCTTCCAACCAGGTGCACATTACTACATCATCCACACCATCTTCCAACCAGGTGCACCTTACTACATCATTCCCACCATCCTCCAACCAGGTGCACTTTACTACATCATCCACACCATCTTCAAACCGGGTGAACCTTACTACATCATCCACACCATCTTCCAGCCAGGTGCACATTGCTACATAATTCATACCATCTTCCAACGACATGCACCTTAAATCATTCATACCATCTTCCAACCAGGTGCACCTTACTACATCATTCCCACCATCCTCCAACCAGGTGCACTTTACTACATCATCCACACCATCTTCCAACTAGGTGCACCTTAAATCATTCATACCAACTTCCAACCAGGTGCACCTTACTACATCATCCACACGATCTTCCAACCCGGTGCACCTTACTACATCATTCATACCATCTTCCGACCAGGTGCACATTATTCCATCAGCCACACCATCTTCCAATCAGGTGCAACTTACTACATCATCCACACGATCTTCCAACCAGGTGCACCTTACTACATCATTCATACCATCTTCCACCCAGGTGCACATTTCTACATCATTCATACCATCTTCCAAGCTGGTGCACGTTACTACATCATTCACACCATCTTCCAACCGTGTGAACCTTACTACATCATCCACAGATCTTCCAACCAGGTGCACCATACTACATCATTCATACCATCTTCCAAGCAGGTGCCCCTTTTGACAGCATCCACACCATCTTCCAACCAGGTGCACATTACTACATCATCCACACCATCTTCCAAACAGGTGCACCTTACTACATTATATATTCATACCATCTTCCAACCAGGTTCACCTTACTACATCATTCATACCATCTTCAAACCAGGTGCACCTTACTACATCATCCACACCATCTTCCAACCAGGTGCACCTTACTACATCATTCATACCATCTTCCACCCAGGTGCACATTACTACATCATTCACACCTTCGTCCAACCAGGTGTACCTTACTACATCATTCATACCATCTTCCACCCAGGTGCACATTACTACATCATCCACACTATCTTCCAACCAGGTGCACCTTACTACATCATTCATACCATCTTCCAACCAGGTGCACCTTACTACATCATCCACACCCTCTTCCAACCAGGTGCACCTTACTACATCATCCACACCATCTTCCAACCAGGTGTACATTACTACATCATCCACACCATCTTCCAAACAGGTGCACCTTACTACATCATTCATACCATCTTCCAACCAGGTGCACCTTACTACATCATTCATACCATCTTCCAACCAGGTGCACATTACTACATCGTCCACACCATCTTCCAAGCTGGTGCACCTTACTACATCATTCACACCATCTTCTAACCAGGTGAAGCTTACTACGTCATTCATACCATCTTACATTCAGGTGCACCTTACATCATTCATACCATCTTCTAACCAGGTGAAGCTTACTACATCATTCTTACCATCTTCTAACCAGGTGCACCTTACTACATCAGTCATACATCTTCCAACCAGGTGCACCTTACTACATCTTCCACACAATCTTCCAACCAGGTGCACCTTACTACATAATTCATACCATCTTCCAACCAGGTGCACCTTACTACATCATCCACACAATCTTCCAACAAGGTGCACCTTACTACATCATTCATACCATCTTCCACCCAGGTGCACCTTACTACATCATTCATACCATCTTCCAACCAGGTACACCTTACTACATCATCCACACCATCTTCCAAACAGATGCACTTTACTAATTCATTCATAACATCTTCCAACCAGGTGCACCTTATTACATCATTCATACCATCTTCTAACCAGGTGCACCTTACTACATCATCCACACCATCTTCCAACCAGGTGCACCTTACTACATCATTCATACCATCTTCTAACAAGGTGAACCTCATTACATCATCCACACCATCTTCTAAACAGGTGCACCTTACTACATCATTCATACCATCTTCCAACCAGGTGCACCATACTACATGATGCATACCATCTTCCAACCAGGTGCACATTACTACATCATCCACACCATCTTCCAACCAGGTGCACCTTACTACATCATTCCCACCATCCTCCAACCAGGTGCACTTTACTACATCATCCACACCATCTTCAAACCGGGTGAACCTTACTACATCATCCACACCATCTTCCAGCCAGGTGCACATTGCTACATAATTCATACCATCTTCCAACGACATGCACCTTAAATCATTCATACCATCTTCCAACCAGGTGCACCTTACTACATCATTCCCACCATCCTCCAACCAGGTGCACTTTACTACATCATCCACACCATCTTCCAACTAGGTGCACCTTAAATCATTCATACCATCTTCCAACCAGGTGCACCTTACTACATCATCCACACGATCTTCCAACCAGGTGCAACTTACTACATCATTCATACCATCTTCCGACCAGGTGCACATTATTCCATCAGCCACACCATCTTCCAACCAGGTGCAACTTACTACATCATCCACACGATCTTCCAACAAGGTGCACCTTACTACATCATTCATACCATCTTCCACCCAGGTGCACATTTCTACATCATTCATACCATCTTCCAAGCTGGTGCACGTTACTACATCATTCACACCATCTTCCAACCAGGTGCACCATACTACATCATTCATACCATCTTCCAACCAGGTGCCCCTTTTGACAGCATCCACACCATCTTCCAAACAGGTGCACTTTACTACATCATCCACACCATCTTCCAACTAGGTGCACCTTAAATCATTCATACCATCTTCCAACCAGGTGCACCTTACTACATCATCCACACGATCTTCCAACCAGGTGCACCTTACTACATCATTCATACCATCTTCCGACCAGGTGCACATTATTCCATCAGCCACACCATCTTCCAACCAGGTGCAACTTACTACATCATCCACACGATCTTCCAACAAGGTGCACCTTACTACATCATTCATACCATCTTCCAAGCTGGTGCACGTTACTACATCATTCACACCATCTTCCAACCGGGTGAACCTTACTACATCATCCACACGATCTTCCAACCAGGTGCACCATACTACATCATTCATACCATCTTCCAACCAGGTGCCCCTTTTGACAGCATCCACACCATCTTCCAACCAGGTGCACATTACTACAGCATCCACACCATCTTCCAAACAGGTGCACCTTACTACATCATATATTCATACCATCTTCCAACCAGGTTCACCTTACTACATCATTCATACCATCTTCAAACCAGGTGCACCTTACTACATCATCCACACCATCTTCCAGCCAGGTGCACCTTACTACATCATTCATACCATCTTCCACCCAGGTGCACATTACTACATCATTCACACCATCGTCCACCCAGGTGCACATTACTACATCATCCACACTATCTTCCAACCAGGTGCACCTTACTACATCATTCATACCATCTTCCAACCAGGTGCACCTTACTACATCATCCACACCATCTTCCAACCAGGTGCACCTTACTACATCATCCACACCATCTTCCAACCAGGTGCACATTACTACATCATCCACACCATCTTCCAAACAGGTGCACCTTACTACATCATTCATACCATCTTCCAACCAGGTGCACCTTACTACATCATTCATACTATCTTCCAACCAGGTGCACATTACTACATCGTCCACACCATCTTCCAAGCTGGTGCACCTTACTACATCATTCACACCATCTTCCGACCGGGTAAACCTTACTACATCATCCACACTATCTTCCAACCAGGTGCACCGTACTACATCATTCATACCATCTTCCAACCAGGTGCACCTTACTACATCATCCACACCATCTTCCAACCAGGTGCACATTACTACATCATCCACACCATCTTCCAAACAGGTGCACCTTACTACATCATTCACACCATCTTCCAACCAGGTGCACCTTACTACATCATTCATACCATCTTCCAACCAGGTGCACATTACTACATCATCCACACCATCTTCCAACCAGGTGCACCTTACTACATCATTCCCACCATCCTCCAACCAGGTGCACTTTACTACATCATCCACACCATCTTCCAACCGGGTGAACCTTACTACATCATTCAAACCATCTTCCAGCCAGGTGCACATTACTACATAATTCATACCATCTTCCAACCACATGCACCTTAAATCATTCATACAATCTTCCAACCAGGTGCACCTTACTACATCATTCCCACCATCCTCCAACCAGGTGCACTTTACTACATCATCCACACCATCTTCCGACCAGGTGCACCTTAAATCATTCATACCATCTTCCAACCAGGTGCACCTTACTACATCATTCCCACCATCCTCCTACCAGGTGCACTTTACTACATCATCCACACCATCTTCCAACCAGGTGCACCTTACTACATCATTCATACCATCTTCCAACCAGGTGCACCTTACTACATCATTCACACAATCTTCCAACCAGGTGAACCTTACTAAATCATCCACACTATCTTCCAACCAGGTGCACCTTACTACATCATTCATACCATCTTCCAACCAGGTGCACCTTACTACATCATCCATACCATCTTCCAACCAGGTGCACATTACTACATCATCCACACCATCTTCCAAACAGGTGCACCTTACTACACCATTCATACCATCTTCTAACCAGGTGCATCTTACTTCATCATTCAAATCATATTCCAATCAGGTGCACCTTACTACTTGATTCAATCCATCTTCCAACCACATGCACCTTACATAATTCATACCAACTTCCAACCAGGTGCACTTTACTACATCATCCACACCATCTTCCATCCAGGTGCACCTTACATCATTCATACCATCTTCTAACCAGGTGAAGCTTACTACATCATTCATACCATCTTCCATTCAGGTGCACCTTACATCATTCATACCATCTTCTAACCAGGTGAAGCTTACTACATCATTCATACCATCTTCCATTCAGGTGCAGCTTACATCATTCTTACCATCTTCTAACCAGGTGCACCTTACTACATCAGTCATACATCTTCCAACCAGGTGCACCTTACTACATCTTCCACACAATCTTCCAACCAGGTGCACCTTACTACATATTTCATACCATATTCCAACCAGGTGCACCTTACTACATCATCCACACAATCTTCTAACCATGTGCACCTTACTACATCATTCATACCATCTTCCACCCAGGTGCACCTTACTACATCATTCATACCATCTTCCAACCAGGTACACCTTGCTACATCATCCACACCATCTTCCAAACAGATGCACCTTACTACATCATTCATACCATCTTCCAACCTGGTGCACCTTATTACATCATTCATACCATCTTCTAACCAGGTGCACCTTACTACATCATCCACACCATCTTCCAACCAGGTGCACCTTACTACATCATTCATACCATCTTCTAACAAGGTGAACCTCATTACATCATCCACACCATCTTCCAACCAGGTGCACCTTACTACATCATTCATACCATCTTCCAACCAGGTGCACCATACTACATCATGCATACCATCTTCCAACCAGGTGCACATTACTACAACATCCACACCATCTTCCAACCAGGTGCACCTTACTACATCATTCCCACCATCCTCCAACCAGGTGCACTTTACTACATCATCCACACCATCTTCAAACCGGGTGAACCTTACTACATCATCCACACCATCTTCCAGCCAGGTGCACATTACTACATAATTCATACCATCTTCCAACCACATGCACCTTAAATCATTCATACCGTCTTCCAACCAGGTGCACCTTACTACATCATTCCCACCATCCTCCAACCAGGTGCACTTTACTACATCATCCACACCATCTTCCAACCAGGTGCACCTTTCTACATCATTCATACCATCTTCCAACCAGGTGCACATTACTACATCATTCATACCATCTTCCAACCAGGTGCACATTACTACATCATTCATACCATCTTCCAACCAGGTGCACATTATCGTCCACACCATCTTCAAAGCTGGTGCACCTTACTACATCATTCACACAATCTTCCAACCGGGTGAACCTTACTACATCATCCACACTATCTTCCAACCAGGTGCACCTTACTACATCATTCATACCATCTTCCAACCAGGTGCACCTTACTACATCATCCACACCATCTTCCAACCAGGTGCACATTACTACATCATCCACACCATCTTCCAAACAGGTGCACCTTACTACATCATTCATATCATCTTCCAACCAGGTGCATCTTACACCATTTATACCATCTTCTAACCAGGTGCATCTTACTTCATCATTCATATCATCTTCCAATCAGGTGCACCTTACATCATTCATACCATCTTCTAACCAGGTGAACCGCACTACATCATCCACACCATCTTCCAAACATATGCACCTTACTACATCATTCATACCATCTTCCAACCAGGTGCACCTTATTACATCATTCATACCATCTTCCAACCAGGTGCACCTTACTACATCATCCACACCATCTTCCAACCAGGTGCACCTTACTACATCATTCATACCATCTTCTAACAAGGTGAACCTCATTACGTCATCCACACCATCTTTCAAACAGGTGCACCTTACTACATCATTCATACCATCTTCCAACCGGGTGCACCATACTACATCATGCATACCATCTTCCAACCAGGTGCACCTTACTACATCATCCACACAATCTTCCATCCAGGTGCACCTTACATCATCCACACCATCTTCCAACCAGATGCACCTTACTACATCATTCATACCATCTTTCAACCAGGAGCACCTCACGTCATTCATACCATCTCCTAACCAGGTGAACCTTACTACATCATTCATACCATCTTTCAACCAGTAGCACCTCACGTCATTCATATCATCTTCTAACCTGGTGAACCTTACATCATTCATACCATCTTCCAACCAGGTGAACCTCACTACATCATTGATACCATCTTCCAAACACGTGCACCTTACACCATTCATACCATCTTCTAACCAGGTGCACCTTACTACATCATTCATATCATCTTCCAACCAGGTGCACCTTACACCATTCATACCATCTTCTAACCAGGTGCACCTTACTACATCATTCATACCATCTTCTAACAAGGTGAACATCATTACATCATCCACACCATCTTCCAAACAGGTGCATCTTACTACATCATTCATACCATCTTCCAACCAGGTGCACCATACTACATCATGCATACCATCTTCCAACCAGGTGCACCTTACTACATCATCCACACTATCTTCCAACCAGGTGCACCTTACTACATCATTCCCACCATCCTCCAACCAGGTGCACTTTAATACATCATCCACACCATCTTCCAACCAGGTGCACCTTAATACATCAATCACACCATCTTCAAACCAGGTGCACCTTACTACATCATTCATATCATCTTCCAAACAGGTGCACCTTACTACATCATTCATAGCATCTTCCAACCAGGTGCTCCTTACTACATCATTCATACCATCTTCTAACCAGGTGCGCCTTACTACATCATTCATATTATCTTCCATCCAGGTGCACCTTACACCATTCTTACCATCTTTTAACCAGGTGCAGCTTACTACATCATTCATACCATCTTCTAACAAGGTGCACCATACTACATCATGCATACCATCTTCCAACCAGGTGCACCTTACTTCATCATTCATATCATCTTCCAACCAGGTGCACCTTACATCATTCATACCATCTTCTAACCAGGTGCACCTTACATCATTCATACCATCTTCTAACCGGGTGAACCTCAGTACATCATTGATACCATCTTCCAACCAGGTGCACCTTACATCATTCATACCATCTTCTAACTAGGTGCACCTTACTACATCACTCAAACCATCTTCTAACCAGGTGAACCTCACTACATCATTGATATCATCTTCCAACCAGGTGCACTTTACATCATTCTTACCATCTTCTAACCAGGTGCACCTTACTACATCAGTCATACATCTTCCAACCAGGTGAACCTTACTACATCATCCACACCATCTTCCAACCAGGTGCACCTTACTACATCATCCACACCATCTTCCAACCAGGTGCACCTTACATCATTCATACCATCTTCTAACCAGGTGAACCTCACTACATCATTGATACCATCTTCCAACCAGGTGCACCTTACATCATTCATACCATCTTCTAACTAGGTGCACTTTACTACATCACTCAAACCATCTTCTAACCAGGTGAACCTCACTACATCATTGATATCATCTTCCAACCAGGTGCACTTTACATCATTCTTACCATCTTCTAACCAGGTGCACCTTACTACATCAGTCATACATCTTCCAACCAGGTGAACCTTACTATATCATCCACACCATCTTCCAACCTGGTGCACATTACTATATCATTCATACCATCTTCCAACCAGTTGCACCTTACTACATCATCCACACCATCTTCCAACCAGGTGCACCTTACATCATTCATACCATCTTCTAACCAGGAGAACCTCACTACATCATTCATACCATCTTCCATTCAGGTGCACCTTACATCATTCACATCATCTTTCATTCAGGTGCACCTTACATCATTCATACCATCTTCTAACCAGGTGAAGCTTACTACATCATTCATACTATCTTCCATTCAGTTGCAGCTTACATCATTCTTACCATTTTCTAACCAGGTGCACCTTACTACATCATTCTTACCATCATCTAACCAGGTGCACCTTACTACATCATTCATACCATCTTCCAACCAGGTGCATTTTATATCACTCAAACCATCTTCTAAACAGGTGAACCTTGCTACATCATTCATGCCATCTTTCAACCAGGAGCACTTCACGTCATTCATACCATCTTCTAACCAGGTGAACCTTACATCATTCATACCATCTTCCAACCAGGTGAACCTCACTACACCATTCATACCAGCTTCTAACCAGGTGCACTTTACTATGTCATTCATATCATATTCCAACCACGTGCACCTTACACCATTCATACCATCTTCTAACCAGGTGCACCTTACTACATTATTCATATCATCTTCCAAGCAGGTGCACCTTACATCATTCATACCATCTTCTAACCAGGTGAACCTCACTACATCATTGATACCATCTTCCAACCAGGTGCACCTTACATCATTCTTACCATCTTCCAACCAGGTGCACCTTACTACATCATCCATACCATCTTCTAACCAGGTGAACCTAACTACGTCATTTATACCATCCTCTAACCAGGTGCACCTTACTACATCATTGATACCATCTTCCAACCTGGTGCACATTACTACATCATTCATACCATCTTCCAACCAGGTGCACCTTACTACATCATCCACACCATCTTCCAACCAGGTGCACCTTACTACATCATTCCCACCATCCTCCAACCAGGTGCACTTTACTACATCATCCACACCATCTTCCAACCGGGTGAACCTTACTACATTATTCATATCATCTTCCAACCAGGTGCACCTTACATCATTCATACCATCTTCTAACCAGGTGAACCTCACTACATCATTGATACCATCTTCCAACCAGGTGCACCTTACATCATTCATACCATCTTCTAACCAGGTGAGCCTCACTACATCATTCATACCATCTTCCATTCAGGTGCACATTACATCATTCATACCATCTTCTAACCAGGTGAAGCTTACTACATCATTCATACCATCTTCCATTCAGTTGCAGCTTACATCATTCTTACCATCTTCTAACCAGTGCACCTTACTACATCAGTCATACATCTTCCAACCAGGTGCACCTTACTACATCATCAACACCATCTTCCATCCAGGTGCGACTTACATCATCCACACCATCTTCCAACAAGGTGCATCTTACATCACTCATACCATCTTCTAACCAGGTGAACCTAACTACGTCACTTAAACCATCCTCTAACCAGGTGCACCTTACTACATCATTCATACCATCTTCCATTCAGTTGCAGCTTACATCATTCTTACCATCTTCTAACCAGGTGAACCTTACTACATCAGTCATACATCTTCCAACCAGGTGCACCTTACTACATCATCCACACCATCTTCCATCCAGGTGCGCCTTACATCATCCACACCATCTTCCAACCAGGTGCATCTTACATCACTCATACCATCTTCTAAACAGGTGAACCTTACTACATCATTCATACCATCTTTCAACCAGGAGCACCTCACGTCATTCATACCATCTTCTAACCAGGTGAACTTTACATCATTCATACCATCTTCCAACCAGCTGAACCTCTCTACCCCATTCATACCAGCTTCTAACCAGGTGCACCTTATATATCATTCATATCATATTCCAACCAGGAGCACCTTACACAATTCATACCATCTTCTAACCAGGTGCACCTTACTACATCATTCATATCATCTTCCAAGAAGGTGCACCTTACATCATTCATACCATCTTCTAACCAGGTGAACCTCACTACATTATCCACACCATCTTCCAACCAGGTGCACATTACTACATCATCCACACCATCTTCCAAACAGGTGCACCTTACTACATCATTCATACCATCTTCCAACCAGGTGCACCTTACTACATCATTCATACCATCTTCCAACCAGGTGCACATTACTACATCGTCCACACCATCTTCCTAGCTGGTGCACCTTACTACATTATTCACACCATCTTCCGACTGGGTAAACCTTACTACATCATCCACACTATCTTCCAACCAGGTGCACCTTACTACATCATTCATACCATCTTCCAACCAGGTGCACCTTACTACATCATCCACACCATCTTCCAACCAGGTGCACATTACTACATCATCCACACCATCTTCCAAACAGGTGCACCTTACTACATCATTCATACCATCTTCCAACCAGGTGCACCTTACTACATCATTCATACCATCTTCCAACCAGGTGCACCTTACTACATCATTCCCACCATCCTCCAACCAGGTGCACTTTACTACATCATCCATACCATCTTCCAACCGGGTGAACCTTACTACATCATCCACACCATCTTCCAGCCAGGTGCACATTACTACATAATTCATACCATCTTCCAACCACATGCACCTTAAATCATTCATATCATCTTCCAACCAGGTGCACCTTACTACATCATTCCCACCATCCTCCAACCAGATGCACTTTACTACATCATCCACACCATCTTCCAACCAGGTGCACCTTAAATCATTCATACCATCTTCCAACAAGGTGCACCTTACTACATCATTCCCACCATCCTCCAACCAGGTGCACTTTACTACATCATCCACACCATCTTCCAACCAGGTGCACCTTACTACATCATTCATACCATCTTCCAACCAGGTGCACCTTACTACATCATTCACACAATCTTCCAACCAGGTGAACCTTACTAAATCATCCACACTATCTTCCAACCAGGTGCACCTTACTACATCATTCATACCATCTTCCAACCAGGTGCACCTTACTACATCATCCATACCATCTTCCAACCAGGTGCACATTACTACATCATCCACACCATCTTCCAAACAGGTGCACATTACTACATCATTCATATCATCTTCCAACCAGGTGCACCTTACACCATTCATACCATCTTCTAACCAGGTGCATCTTACTTCATCATTCATATCATATTCCAATCAGGTGCACCTTACTACTTGATTCAATCCATCTTCCAACCATGTGCACTTTACTACATCATCCACACCATCTTCCAACCAGGTGCACCTTACATCATTCATACCATCTTCTAACCAGGTGAAGCTTACTACGTCATTCATACCATCTTCCATTCAGGTGCACCTTACATCATTCATACCATCTTCTAACCAGGTGAAGCTTACTACATCATTCTTACCATCTTCTAACCAGGTGCACCTTACTACATCAGTCATACATCTTCCAACCAGGTGCACCTTACTACATCTTCCACACAATCTTCCAACCAGGTGCACCTTACTACATAATTCATACCATCTTCCAACCAGGTGCACCTTACTACATCATCCACACAATCTTCCAACAAGGTGCACCTTACTACATCATTCATACCATCTTCCACCCAGGTGCACCTTACTACATCATTCATACCATCTTCCAACCAGGTACACCTTACTAAATCATCCACACCATCTTCCAAACAGATGCACTTTACTACATCATTCATACCATCTTCCAACCAGGTGCACCTTATTACATCATTCATACCATCTTCTAACCAGGTGCACCTTACTACATCATCCACACCATCTTCCAACCAGGTGCACCTTACTACATCATTCATACCATCTTCTAACAAGGTGAACCTCATTACATCATCCACACCATCTTCCAAACAGGTGCACCTTACTACATCATTCATACCATCTTCCAACCAGGTGCACCATACTACATCATGCATACCATCTTCCAACCAGGTGCACATTACTACATCATCCACACCATCTTCCAACCAGGTGCACCTTACTACATCATTCCCACCATCCTCCAACCAGGTGCACTTTACTACATCATCCACACCATCTTCAAACCGGGTGAACCTTACTACATCATCCACACCATCTTCCAGCCAGGTGCACATTGCTACATAATTCATACCATCTTCCAACGACATGCACCTTAAATCATTCATACCATCTTCCAACCAGGTGCACCTTACTACATCATTCCCACCATCCTCCAACCAGGTGCACTTTACTACATCATCCACACCATCTTCCAACTAGGTGCACCTTAAATCATTCATACCAACTTCCAACCAGGTGCACCTTACTACATCATCCACACGATCTTCCAACCCGGTGCACCTTACTACATCATTCATACCATCTTCCGACCAGGTGCACATTATTCCATCAGCCACACCATCTTCCAATCAGGTGCAACTTACTACATCATCCACACGATCTTCCAACCAGGTGCACCTTACTACATCATTCATACCATCTTCCACCCAGGTGCACATTTCTACATCATTCATACCATCTTCCAAGCTGGTGCACGTTACTACATCATTCACACCATCTTCCAACCGTGTGAACCTTACTACATCATCCACAGATCTTCCAACCAGGTGCACCATACTACATCATTCATACCATCTTCCAAGCAGGTGCCCCTTTTGACAGCATCCACACCATCTTCCAACCAGGTGCACATTACTACATCATCCACACCATCTTCCAAACAGGTGCACCTTACTACATTATATATTCATACCATCTTCCAACCAGGTTCACCTTACTACATCATTCATACCATCTTCAAACCAGGTGCACCTTACTACATCATCCACACCATCTTCCAACCAGGTGCACCTTACTACATCATTCATACCATCTTCCACCCAGGTGCACATTACTACATCATTCACACCTTCGTCCAACCAGGTGTACCTTACTACATCATTCATACCATCTTCCACCCAGGTGCACATTACTACATCATCCACACTATCTTCCAACCAGGTGCACCTTACTACATCATTCATACCATCTTCCAACCAGGTGCACCTTACTACATCATCCACACCCTCTTCCAACCAGGTGCACCTTACTACATCATCCACACCATCTTCCAACCAGGTGTACATTACTACATCATCCACACCATCTTCCAAACAGGTGCACCTTACTACATCATTCATACCATCTTCCAACCAGGTGCACCTTACTACATCATTCATACCATCTTCCAACCAGGTGCACATTACTACATCGTCCACACCATCTTCCAAGCTGGTGCACCTTACTACATCATTCACACCATCTTCTAACCAGGTGAAGCTTACTACGTCATTCATACCATCTTACATTCAGGTGCACCTTACATCATTCATACCATCTTCTAACCAGGTGAAGCTTACTACATCATTCTTACCATCTTCTAACCAGGTGCACCTTACTACATCAGTCATACATCTTCCAACCAGGTGCACCTTACTACATCTTCCACACAATCTTCCAACCAGGTGCACCTTACTACATAATTCATACCATCTTCCAACCAGGTGCACCTTACTACATCATCCACACAATCTTCCAACAAGGTGCACCTTACTACATCATTCATACCATCTTCCACCCAGGTGCACCTTACTACATCATTCATACCATCTTCCAACCAGGTACACCTTACTACATCATCCACACCATCTTCCAAACAGATGCACTTTACTAATTCATTCATAACATCTTCCAACCAGGTGCACCTTATTACATCATTCATACCATCTTCTAACCAGGTGCACCTTACTACATCATCCACACCATCTTCCAACCAGGTGCACCTTACTACATCATTCATACCATCTTCTAACAAGGTGAACCTCATTACATCATCCACACCATCTTCTAAACAGGTGCACCTTACTACATCATTCATACCATCTTCCAACCAGGTGCACCATACTACATGATGCATACCATCTTCCAACCAGGTGCACATTACTACATCATCCACACCATCTTCCAACCAGGTGCACCTTACTACATCATTCCCACCATCCTCCAACCAGGTGCACTTTACTACATCATCCACACCATCTTCAAACCGGGTGAACCTTACTACATCATCCACACCATCTTCCAGCCAGGTGCACATTGCTACATAATTCATACCATCTTCCAACGACATGCACCTTAAATCATTCATACCATCTTCCAACCAGGTGCACCTTACTACATCATTCCCACCATCCTCCAACCAGGTGCACTTTACTACATCATCCACACCATCTTCCAACTAGGTGCACCTTAAATCATTCATACCATCTTCCAACCAGGTGCACCTTACTACATCATCCACACGATCTTCCAACCAGGTGCAACTTACTACATCATTCATACCATCTTCCGACCAGGTGCACATTATTCCATCAGCCACACCATCTTCCAACCAGGTGCAACTTACTACATCATCCACACGATCTTCCAACAAGGTGCACCTTACTACATCATTCATACCATCTTCCACCCAGGTGCACATTTCTACATCATTCATACCATCTTCCAAGCTGGTGCACGTTACTACATCATTCACACCATCTTCCAACCAGGTGCACCATACTACATCATTCATACCATCTTCCAACCAGGTGCCCCTTTTGACAGCATCCACACCATCTTCCAAACAGGTGCACTTTACTACATCATCCACACCATCTTCCAACTAGGTGCACCTTAAATCATTCATACCATCTTCCAACCAGGTGCACCTTACTACATCATCCACACGATCTTCCAACCAGGTGCACCTTACTACATCATTCATACCATCTTCCGACCAGGTGCACATTATTCCATCAGCCACACCATCTTCCAACCAGGTGCAACTTACTACATCATCCACACGATCTTCCAACAAGGTGCACCTTACTACATCATTCATACCATCTTCCAAGCTGGTGCACGTTACTACATCATTCACACCATCTTCCAACCGGGTGAACCTTACTACATCATCCACACGATCTTCCAACCAGGTGCACCATACTACATCATTCATACCATCTTCCAACCAGGTGCCCCTTTTGACAGCATCCACACCATCTTCCAACCAGGTGCACATTACTACAGCATCCACACCATCTTCCAAACAGGTGCACCTTACTACATCATATATTCATACCATCTTCCAACCAGGTTCACCTTACTACATCATTCATACCATCTTCAAACCAGGTGCACCTTACTACATCATCCACACCATCTTCCAGCCAGGTGCACCTTACTACATCATTCATACCATCTTCCACCCAGGTGCACATTACTACATCATTCACACCATCGTCCACCCAGGTGCACATTACTACATCATCCACACTATCTTCCAACCAGGTGCACCTTACTACATCATTCATACCATCTTCCAACCAGGTGCACCTTACTACATCATCCACACCATCTTCCAACCAGGTGCACCTTACTACATCATCCACACCATCTTCCAACCAGGTGCACATTACTACATCATCCACACCATCTTCCAAACAGGTGCACCTTACTACATCATTCATACCATCTTCCAACCAGGTGCACCTTACTACATCATTCATACTATCTTCCAACCAGGTGCACATTACTACATCGTCCACACCATCTTCCAAGCTGGTGCACCTTACTACATCATTCACACCATCTTCCGACCGGGTAAACCTTACTACATCATCCACACTATCTTCCAACCAGGTGCACCGTACTACATCATTCATACCATCTTCCAACCAGGTGCACCTTACTACATCATCCACACCATCTTCCAACCAGGTGCACATTACTACATCATCCACACCATCTTCCAAACAGGTGCACCTTACTACATCATTCACACCATCTTCCAACCAGGTGCACCTTACTACATCATTCATACCATCTTCCAACCAGGTGCACATTACTACATCATCCACACCATCTTCCAACCAGGTGCACCTTACTACATCATTCCCACCATCCTCCAACCAGGTGCACTTTACTACATCATCCACACCATCTTCCAACCGGGTGAACCTTACTACATCATTCAAACCATCTTCCAGCCAGGTGCACATTACTACATAATTCATACCATCTTCCAACCACATGCACCTTAAATCATTCATACAATCTTCCAACCAGGTGCACCTTACTACATCATTCCCACCATCCTCCAACCAGGTGCACTTTACTACATCATCCACACCATCTTCCGACCAGGTGCACCTTAAATCATTCATACCATCTTCCAACCAGGTGCACCTTACTACATCATTCCCACCATCCTCCTACCAGGTGCACTTTACTACATCATCCACACCATCTTCCAACCAGGTGCACCTTACTACATCATTCATACCATCTTCCAACCAGGTGCACCTTACTACATCATTCACACAATCTTCCAACCAGGTGAACCTTACTAAATCATCCACACTATCTTCCAACCAGGTGCACCTTACTACATCATTCATACCATCTTCCAACCAGGTGCACCTTACTACATCATCCATACCATCTTCCAACCAGGTGCACATTACTACATCATCCACACCATCTTCCAAACAGGTGCACCTTACTACACCATTCATACCATCTTCTAACCAGGTGCATCTTACTTCATCATTCAAATCATATTCCAATCAGGTGCACCTTACTACTTGATTCAATCCATCTTCCAACCACATGCACCTTACATAATTCATACCAACTTCCAACCAGGTGCACTTTACTACATCATCCACACCATCTTCCATCCAGGTGCACCTTACATCATTCATACCATCTTCTAACCAGGTGAAGCTTACTACATCATTCATACCATCTTCCATTCAGGTGCACCTTACATCATTCATACCATCTTCTAACCAGGTGAAGCTTACTACATCATTCATACCATCTTCCATTCAGGTGCAGCTTACATCATTCTTACCATCTTCTAACCAGGTGCACCTTACTACATCAGTCATACATCTTCCAACCAGGTGCACCTTACTACATCTTCCACACAATCTTCCAACCAGGTGCACCTTACTACATATTTCATACCATATTCCAACCAGGTGCACCTTACTACATCATCCACACAATCTTCTAACCATGTGCACCTTACTACATCATTCATACCATCTTCCACCCAGGTGCACCTTACTACATCATTCATACCATCTTCCAACCAGGTACACCTTGCTACATCATCCACACCATCTTCCAAACAGATGCACCTTACTACATCATTCATACCATCTTCCAACCTGGTGCACCTTATTACATCATTCATACCATCTTCTAACCAGGTGCACCTTACTACATCATCCACACCATCTTCCAACCAGGTGCACCTTACTACATCATTCATACCATCTTCTAACAAGGTGAACCTCATTACATCATCCACACCATCTTCCAACCAGGTGCACCTTACTACATCATTCATACCATCTTCCAACCAGGTGCACCATACTACATCATGCATACCATCTTCCAACCAGGTGCACATTACTACAACATCCACACCATCTTCCAACCAGGTGCACCTTACTACATCATTCCCACCATCCTCCAACCAGGTGCACTTTACTACATCATCCACACCATCTTCAAACCGGGTGAACCTTACTACATCATCCACACCATCTTCCAGCCAGGTGCACATTACTACATAATTCATACCATCTTCCAACCACATGCACCTTAAATCATTCATACCGTCTTCCAACCAGGTGCACCTTACTACATCATTCCCACCATCCTCCAACCAGGTGCACTTTACTACATCATCCACACCATCTTCCAACCAGGTGCACCTTTCTACATCATTCATACCATCTTCCAACCAGGTGCACATTACTACATCATTCATACCATCTTCCAACCAGGTGCACATTACTACATCATTCATACCATCTTCCAACCAGGTGCACATTATCGTCCACACCATCTTCAAAGCTGGTGCACCTTACTACATCATTCACACAATCTTCCAACCGGGTGAACCTTACTACATCATCCACACTATCTTCCAACCAGGTGCACCTTACTACATCATTCATACCATCTTCCAACCAGGTGCACCTTACTACATCATCCACACCATCTTCCAACCAGGTGCACATTACTACATCATCCACACCATCTTCCAAACAGGTGCACCTTACTACATCATTCATATCATCTTCCAACCAGGTGCATCTTACACCATTTATACCATCTTCTAACCAGGTGCATCTTACTTCATCATTCATATCATCTTCCAATCAGGTGCACCTTACATCATTCATACCATCTTCTAACCAGGTGAACCGCACTACATCATCCACACCATCTTCCAAACATATGCACCTTACTACATCATTCATACCATCTTCCAACCAGGTGCACCTTATTACATCATTCATACCATCTTCCAACCAGGTGCACCTTACTACATCATCCACACCATCTTCCAACCAGGTGCACCTTACTACATCATTCATACCATCTTCTAACAAGGTGAACCTCATTACGTCATCCACACCATCTTTCAAACAGGTGCACCTTACTACATCATTCATACCATCTTCCAACCGGGTGCACCATACTACATCATGCATACCATCTTCCAACCAGGTGCACCTTACTACATCATCCACACAATCTTCCATCCAGGTGCACCTTACATCATCCACACCATCTTCCAACCAGATGCACCTTACTACATCATTCATACCATCTTTCAACCAGGAGCACCTCACGTCATTCATACCATCTCCTAACCAGGTGAACCTTACTACATCATTCATACCATCTTTCAACCAGTAGCACCTCACGTCATTCATATCATCTTCTAACCTGGTGAACCTTACATCATTCATACCATCTTCCAACCAGGTGAACCTCACTACATCATTGATACCATCTTCCAAACACGTGCACCTTACACCATTCATACCATCTTCTAACCAGGTGCACCTTACTACATCATTCATATCATCTTCCAACCAGGTGCACCTTACACCATTCATACCATCTTCTAACCAGGTGCACCTTACTACATCATTCATACCATCTTCTAACAAGGTGAACATCATTACATCATCCACACCATCTTCCAAACAGGTGCATCTTACTACATCATTCATACCATCTTCCAACCAGGTGCACCATACTACATCATGCATACCATCTTCCAACCAGGTGCACCTTACTACATCATCCACACTATCTTCCAACCAGGTGCACCTTACTACATCATTCCCACCATCCTCCAACCAGGTGCACTTTAATACATCATCCACACCATCTTCCAACCAGGTGCACCTTAATACATCAATCACACCATCTTCAAACCAGGTGCACCTTACTACATCATTCATATCATCTTCCAAACAGGTGCACCTTACTACATCATTCATAGCATCTTCCAACCAGGTGCTCCTTACTACATCATTCATACCATCTTCTAACCAGGTGCGCCTTACTACATCATTCATATTATCTTCCATCCAGGTGCACCTTACACCATTCATACCATCTTTTAACCAGGTGCAGCTTACTACATCATTCATACCATCTTCTAACAAGGTGCACCATACTACATCATGCATACCATCTTCCAACCAGGTGCACCTTACTTCATCATTCATATCATCTTCCAACCAGGTGCACCTTACATCATTCATACCATCTTCTAACCAGGTGCACCTTACATCATTCATACCATCTTCTAACCGGGTGAACCTCAGTACATCATTGATACCATCTTCCAACCAGGTGCACCTTACATCATTCATACCATCTTCTAACTAGGTGCACCTTACTACATCACTCAAACCATCTTCTAACCAGGTGAACCTCACTACATCATTGATATCATCTTCCAACCAGGTGCACTTTACATCATTCTTACCATCTTCTAACCAGGTGCACCTTACTACATCAGTCATACATCTTCCAACCAGGTGAACCTTACTACATCATCCACACCATCTTCCAACCAGGTGCACCTTACTACATCATCCACACCATCTTCCAACCAGGTGCACCTTACATCATTCATACCATCTTCTAACCAGGTGAACCTCACTACATCATTGATACCATCTTCCAACCAGGTGCACCTTACATCATTCATACCATCTTCTAACTAGGTGCACTTTACTACATCACTCAAACCATCTTCTAACCAGGTGAACCTCACTACATCATTGATATCATCTTCCAACCAGGTGCACTTTACATCATTCTTACCATCTTCTAACCAGGTGCACCTTACTACATCAGTCATACATCTTCCAACCAGGTGAACCTTACTATATCATCCACACCATCTTCCAACCTGGTGCACATTACTATATCATTCATACCATCTTCCAACCAGTTGCACCTTACTACATCATCCACACCATCTTCCAACCAGGTGCACCTTACATCATTCATACCATCTTCTAACCAGGAGAACCTCACTACATCATTCATACCATCTTCCATTCAGGTGCACCTTACATCATTCACATCATCTTTCATTCAGGTGCACCTTACATCATTCATACCATCTTCTAACCAGGTGAAGCTTACTACATCATTCATACTATCTTCCATTCAGTTGCAGCTTACATCATTCTTACCATTTTCTAACCAGGTGCACCTTACTACATCATTCTTACCATCATCTAACCAGGTGCACCTTACTACATCATTCATACCATCTTCCAACCAGGTGCATTTTATATCACTCAAACCATCTTCTAAACAGGTGAACCTTGCTACATCATTCATGCCATCTTTCAACCAGGAGCACTTCACGTCATTCATACCATCTTCTAACCAGGTGAACCTTACATCATTCATACCATCTTCCAACCAGGTGAACCTCACTACACCATTCATACCAGCTTCTAACCAGGTGCACTTTACTATGTCATTCATATCATATTCCAACCACGTGCACCTTACACCATTCATACCATCTTCTAACCAGGTGCACCTTACTACATTATTCATATCATCTTCCAAGCAGGTGCACCTTACATCATTCATACCATCTTCTAACCAGGTGAACCTCACTACATCATTGATACCATCTTCCAACCAGGTGCACCTTACATCATTCTTACCATCTTCCAACCAGGTGCACCTTACTACATCATCCATACCATCTTCTAACCAGGTGAACCTAACTACGTCATTTATACCATCCTCTAACCAGGTGCACCTTACTACATCATTGATACCATCTTCCAACCTGGTGCACATTACTACATCATTCATACCATCTTCCAACCAGGTGCACCTTACTACATCATCCACACCATCTTCCAACCAGGTGCACCTTACTACATCATTCCCACCATCCTCCAACCAGGTGCACTTTACTACATCATCCACACCATCTTCCAACCGGGTGAACCTTACTACATTATTCATATCATCTTCCAACCAGGTGCACCTTACATCATTCATACCATCTTCTAACCAGGTGAACCTCACTACATCATTGATACCATCTTCCAACCAGGTGCACCTTACATCATTCATACCATCTTCTAACCAGGTGAGCCTCACTACATCATTCATACCATCTTCCATTCAGGTGCACATTACATCATTCATACCATCTTCTAACCAGGTGAAGCTTACTACATCATTCATACCATCTTCCATTCAGTTGCAGCTTACATCATTCTTACCATCTTCTAACCAGTGCACCTTACTACATCAGTCATACATCTTCCAACCAGGTGCACCTTACTACATCATCAACACCATCTTCCATCCAGGTGCGACTTACATCATCCACACCATCTTCCAACAAGGTGCATCTTACATCACTCATACCATCTTCTAACCAGGTGAACCTAACTACGTCACTTAAACCATCCTCTAACCTGGTGCACCTTACTACATCATTCATACCATCTTCCATTCAGTTGCAGCTTACATCATTCTTACCATCTTCTAACCAGGTGAACCTTACTACATCAGTCATACATCTTCCAACCAGGTGCACCTTACTACATCATCCACACCATCTTCCATCCAGGTGCGCCTTACATCATCCACACCATCTTCCAACCAGGTGCATCTTACATCACTCATACCATCTTCTAAACAGGTGAACCTTACTACATCATTCATACCATCTTTCAACCAGGAGCACCTCACGTCATTCATACCATCTTCTAACCAGGTGAACTTTACATCATTCATACCATCTTCCAACCAGCTGAACCTCTCTACCCCATTCATACCAGCTTCTAACCAGGTGCACCTTATATATCATTCATATCATATTCCAACCAGGAGCACCTTACACAATTCATACCATCTTCTAACCAGGTGCACCTTACTACATCATTCATATCATCTTCCAAGAAGGTGCACCTTACATCATTCATACCATCTTCTAACCAGGTGAACCTCACTACATCATTCATACATCTTCCAACCAGGTGCACCTTACATCATTCATACCATCTTCTAACTAGGTGCACCTTACTACATCATTTATACCATCTCCTACATGTGAACCTCACTACATCATTCTTACCATCTTCCAACCAGGTGCACCTTACTACATCATCCATACCATCTTCTAACCAGGTGAACCTAACTACGTCATTTATACCATCCTCTAGCCAGGTGCACCTTACTACATCATTAATGCCATCTTCCAACCAGGTGCACCTTACTACATCATCCACACCATCTTCCAATCTGGTGCACATTACTACACCATTCATACCATCTTCCAACCAGGTGCACCTTACTACATCATCCACACCATCTTCCAACCAGGTGCACCTTACTACATCATTCCCACCATCCTCCAACCAGGTGAACTTTACTACATCATCCACACCATCTTCCAATCGGGTGAACCTTACTACATCATTCATATCTTCCAACCAGGTGCACCTTACATCATTCATACCATATTCTAACCAGGTGAACCTCACTACATCATTGATACCATCTTCCAACCAAGTGCACCTTACATCATTCATACCATCTTCTAACTAGGTGCACCTTACTACATCATTCATACCATCTTCTAACCAGGTGAACCTCACTACATCATTGATACCATCTTCCAACCTGGTGCACATTACTACATCATTCATACCATCTTCCAACCAGGTGCACATTACTACAACATTCATACCATCTTCCAACCAGGTACACCTTACTACATCATCCACACCATGTTCCAACCAGGTGCACCTTACTACATCATTCCCACCATCCTCCAACCAGGTGCACTTTACTACATCATCCACACCATATTCCAACCAGGTGAACCTTACTACATCATACACACCATCTTCCAACCAGGTGCACATTACTACTTGATTCAATCCATCTTCCAACCACATGCACCTTACATAATTCATACCAACTTCCAACCAGGTGCACTTTACTACATCATCCACACCATCTTCCAACCAGGTGCACCTTACATCATTCAGACCATCTTCTAACCAGGTGAAGCTTACTACATCATTCATACCATCTTCCATTCAGGTGCACCTTACATCATTCATACCAACTTCTAACCAGGTGAAGCTTACTACATCATTCATACCATCTTCCATTCAGGTGCAGCTTACATCATTCTTACCATCTTCTAACCAGGTGCACCTTACTACATCAGTCATACATCTTCCAACCAGGTGCACCTTACTACATCATCCACACCATCTTCCATCCAGGTGCACCATACTACATCATCCACACCATCTACCAACCAGGTGCACCTTACTACATCATCCACACTATCTTCCAACCAGGTGCACCTTACTGAATCATTCATACCATCTTCCACCCAGGTGCACATTACTACATCATTCATACCATCTTCCAACCAGGTGCACCTTACTACATCACCCACACCATCTTCCAACCAGGTGCACCTTACTGCATCATTCCCACCATCCTCCAACCAGGTGCACTTTACTACATCATCCACACCATCTTCCAACAAGGTGCACCTTAATACATCATCCACGCCATCTTCCATCCAGGTGCGCCTTACATCATCCAAACCATCTTCCAACCAGGTGCACCTTACATCACTCATACCATCTTCTAAACAGGTGAACCTTACTACATCATTCATACCATCTTTCAACCAGGAGCACCTCACGTCATTCATACCATCTTCTAACCAGGTGAACCTTACTACATCATTCATACCATCTTTCAACCATGAGCAGCTCACGTCATTCATATCATCTTCTAACCAGGTGAACCTTACATCATTCATACCTTCTTCCAACCAGGTGAACCTCACTACATCATTGATACCATCTTCCAAACACGTGCACCTTACACCATTCATACCATCTTCTAACCAGGTGCACCTTACTACATCATTCATATCATCTCCCAACCAGGTGCACCTTACACCATTCATAACATCTTCTAACCAGGTGCACCTTACTACATCATTCATATCATCTTCCAACCAGGTGCACCTTACACCATTCATACCATCTTCTAACCAGGTGCACCTTACTACATCATTCATACCATCTTCTAACAAGGTGAACATCATTGCATCATCCACACCATCTTCCAACCAGGTGCACCATACTACATCATGCATACCATCTTCCAACCAGGTGCACCTTACTACATCATCCACACTATCCTCCAACCAGGTGCACCTTACTACATCATTCCCACCATCCTCCAACCAGGTGCACTTTAATACATCATCCACACCATCTTCCAACCAGGTGCACCTTAATACATCAATCACACCATCTTCAAACCAGGTGCACCTTACTACATCATTCATATCATCTTCCGAACAGGTGCACCTTACTACATCATTCATAGCATCTTCCAACCAGGTGCACCTTACTACATCATTCATACCATCTTCTAACCAGGTGCGCCTTACTACATCATTCATATTATCTTCCAACCAGGTGCACCTTACACCATTCATACCATCTTTTAACCAGGTGCAGCTTACTACATCATTCATACCATCTTCTAACAAGGTGCACCATACTACATCATGCATACCATCTTCCAACCAGGTGCACCTTACTACATCATTCATATCATCTTCCAACCAGGTGCACCTTACATCATTCATACCATCTTCTAACCAGGTGCACCTTACATCATTCATACCATCTTCTAACCAGGTGAACCTCACTACATCATTGATACCATCTTCCAACCAGGTGCACCTTACATCATTCATACCATCTTCTAACCAGGTGAACCTCACTACATCATTGACACCATCTTCCAACCAGGTGCACCTTACATCATTCATACCATCTTCTAACTAGGTGCACCTTACTACATCACTCAAACCATCTTCTAACCAGGTGAACCTCACTACATCATTGATATCATCTTCCAACCAGGTGCACTTTACATCATTCTTACCATCTTCTAACCAGGTGCACCTTACTACATCAGTCATACATCTTCCAACCAGGTGAACCTTACTACATCATCCACACCAACTTCCAACCTGGTGCACATTACTATATCATTCATACCATCTTCCAACCAGGTGCACCTTACTACATCATCCACACCATCTTCCAACCAGGTGCACCTTACATCAGTCATACCATCTTCTAACCAGGTGAACCTCACTACATCATTCATACCATCTTCCATTCAGATGCACCTTACATCATTCATATCATCTTTCATTCAGGTGCACCTTACATCATTCATACCATCTTCTAACCAGGTGAAGCTTACTACATCATCCATACTATCTTCCATTCAGTTGCAGCTTACATCATTCTTACCATCTTCTAACCAGGTGCACCTTACTACATCATTCTTACCATCTTCTAACCAGGTGCACCTTACTACATCATTCATACTATCTTCCAACCAGGTGCATTTTATATCACTCATACCATCTTCTAAACAGGTGAACCTTGCTACATCATTCATGCCATCTTTCAACCAGGAGCACTTCACGTCATTCATACCATCTTCTAACCAGGTGAACCTTACATCATTCATACCATCTTCCAACCAGGTGAACCTCACTACACCATTCATACCAGGTTCTAACCAGGTGCACTTTACTATGTCATTCATATCATATTCCAACCACGTGCACCTTACACCATTCATACCATCTTCTAACCACGTGCACCTTACTACATTATTCATATCATCTTCCAAGCAGGTGCACCTTACATCATTCATACCATCTACTAACCAGGTGAACCCAACTACGTCATTTATACCATCCTCTAACCAGGTGCACATTACTACATCATTGATTCCATCTTCCAACCTGGTACACATTACTACATCATTCATACCATCTTCCAACCAGGTGCACCTTACTACATCATCCACACCATCTTCCAACCAGGTGCACCTTACTACATCATTCCCACCATCCTCCAACCAGGTGCACTTTACTACATCATCCACACCATCTTCCAACCGGGTGAACCTTACTACATTATTCATATCATCTTCCAACCAGGTGCACCTTACATCATTCATACCATCTTCTAACCAGGTGAACCTCACTACATCATTGATACCATCTTCCAACCAGGTGCACCTTACATCATTCATACCATCTTCTAACCAGGTGAGCCTCACTACATCATTCATACCATCTTCCATTCAGGTGCACATTACATCATTCATACCATCTTCTAACCAGGTGAAGCTTACTACATCATTCATACCATCTTCCATTCAGTTGCAGCTTACATCATTCTTACCATCTTCTAACCAGTGCACCTCACTACATCAGTCATACATCTTCCAACCAGGTGCACCTTACTACATCATCAACACCATCTTCCATCCAGGTGCGACTTACATCATCCACACCATCTTCCAACAAGGTGCATCTTACATCACTCATACCATCTTCTAACCAGGTGAACCTAACTACGTCACTTAAACCATCCTCTAACCAGGTGCACCTTACTACATCATTAATGCCATCTTCCAACCAGGTGCACCTTACTACATCATCCACACCATCTTCCAACCTGGTGCACATTACTACATCATTCATACCATCTTCCAACCAGGTGCACCTTACTACATCATCCACACCATCTTCCAACCAGGTGCACCTTACTACATCATTCCCACCATCCTCCAACCAGGTGCACTTTACTACATCATCCACACCATCTTCCAACCGGGTGAACCTTACTACATCATTCATATTATCTTCCAACCAGGTGCACCTTACATCATTCATACCATCTTCTAACCAGGTGAACCTCACTACATCATTGATACCATCTTCCAACCAGGTGCACCTTACATCATTCATACCATCTTCTAACCAGGTGAGCCTCACTACATCATTCATACCATCTTCCATTCAGGTGCACCTTACATCATTCATACCATCTTTCATTCAGGTGCACCTTACATCATTCATACCATCTTCTAACCAGGTGAAGCTTCCTACATCATTCATACCATCTTCCATTCAGTTGCAGCTTACATCATTCTTACCATCTTCTAACCAGGTGAACCTTACTACATCAGTCATACATCTTCCAACCAGGTGCACCTTACTACATCATCCACACCATCTTCCATCCAGGTGCGCCTTACATCATCCACACCATCTTCCAACCAGGTGCATCTTACATCACTCATACCATCTTCTAAACAGGTGAACCTTACTACATCATTCATACCATCTTTCAACCAGGAGCACCTCACGTCATTCATACCATCTTCTAACCAGGTGAACTTTACATCATTCATACCATCTTCCAACCAGGTGAACCTCACTACCCCATTCATACCAGCTTCTAACCAGGTGCACCTTATATATCATTCATATCATATTCCAACCAGGAGCACCTTACACAATTCATACCATCTTCTAACCAGGTGCACCTTACTACATCATTCATATCATCTTCCAAGAAGGTGCACCTTACATCATTCATACCATCTTCTAACCAGGTGAATCTCACTACATCATTCATACATCTTCCAACCAGGTGCACCTTACATCATTCATACCATCTTCTAACTCGGTGCACCTTACTACATCATTTATACCATCTCCTACATGTGAACCTCACTACATCATTCTTACCATCTTCCAACCAGGTGCACCTTACTACATCATCCATACCATCTTCTAACCAGGTGAACCTAACTACGTCATTTATACCATCCTCTAGCCAGGTGCACCTTACTACATCATTAATGCCATCTTCCAACCAGGTGCACCTTACTACATCATCCACACCATCTTCCAATCTGGTGCACATTACTACACCATTCATACCATCTTCCAACCAGGTGCACCTTACTACATCATCCACACCATCTTCCAACCAGGTGCACCTTACAACATCATTCCCACCATCCTCCAACCAGGTGCACTTTACTACATCATCCACACCATCTTCCAATCGGGTGAACCTTACTACATCATTCATATCTTCCAACCAGGTGCACCTTACATCATTCATACCATATTCTAACCAGGTGAACCTCACTACATCATTGATACCATCTTCCAACCAAGTGCACCTTACATCATTCATACCATCTTCTAACTAGGTGCACCTTACTACATCATTCATACCATCTTCTAACCAGGTGAACCTCACTACATCATTGATACCATCTTCCAACCTGGTGCACATTACTACATCATTCATACCATCTTCCAACCAGGTGCACATTACTACAACATTCATACCATCTTCCAACCAGGTACACCTTACTACATCATCCACACCATGTTCCAACCAGGTGCACCTTACTACATCATTCCCACCATCCTCCAACCAGGTGCACTTTACTACATCATCCACACCATATTCCAACCAGGTGAACCTTACTACATCATACACACCATCTTCCAACCAGGTGCACATTACTACTTGATTCAATCCATCTTCCAACCACATGCACCTTACATAATTCATACCAACTTCCAACCAGGTGCACTTTACTACATCATCCACACCATCTTCCAACCAGGTGCACCTTACATCATTCAGACCATCTTCTAACCAGGTGAAGCTTACTACATCATTCATACCATCTTCCATTCAGGTGCACCTTACATCATTCATACCAACTTCTAACCAGGTGAAGCTTACTACATCATTCATACCATCTTCCATTCAGGTGCAGCTTACATCATTCTTACCATCTTCTAACCAGGTGCACCTTACTACATCAGTCATACATCTTCCAACCAGGTGCACCTTACTACATCATCCACACCATCTTCCATCCAGGTGCACCATACTACATCATCCACACCATCTACCAACCAGGTGCACCTTACTACATCATCCACACTATCTTCCAACCAGGTGCACCTTACTGCATCATTCATACCATCTTCCACCCAGGTGCACATTACTACATCATTCATACCATCTTCCAACCAGGTGCACCTTACTACATCACCCACACCATCTTCCAACCAGGTGCACCTTACTGCATCATTCCCACCATCCTCCAACCAGGTGCACTTTACTACATCATCCACACCATCTTCCAACAAGGTGCACCTTAATACATCATCCACACCATCTTCCATCCAGGTGCGCCTTACATCATCCAAACCATCTTCCAACCAGGTGCACCTTACATCACTCATACCATCTTCTAAACAGGTGAACCTTACTAAATCATTCATACCATCTTTCAACCAGGAGCACCTCACGTCATTCATACCAACTTCTAACCAGGTGAACCTTACTACATCATTCATACCATCTTTCAACCATGAGCACCTCACGTCATTCATATCATCTTCTAACCAGGTGAACCTTACATCATTCATACCTTCTTCCAACCAGGTGAACCTCACTACATCATTGATACCATCTTCCAAACACGTGCACCTTACACCATTCATACCATCTTCTAACCAGGTGCACCTTACTACATCATTCATATCATCTCCCAACCAGGTGCACCTTACACCATTCATAACATCTTCTAACCAGGTGCACCTTACTACATCATTCATATCATCTTCCAACCAGGTGCACCTTACACCATTCATACCATCTTCTAACCAGGTGCACCTTACTACATCATTCATATCATCTCCCAACCAGGTGCACCTTACAGCATTCATAACATCTTCTAACCAGGTGCACCTTACTACATCATTCATATCATCTTCCAACCAGGTGCACCTTACACCATTCATACCATCTTCCAACCAGGTGCACTTTACTACATCATCCACACCATCTTCCAACCAGGTGCACCTTACATCATTCAGACCATCTTCTAACCAGGTGAAGCTTACTACATCATTCATACCATCTTCCATTCAGGTGCACCTTACATCATTCATACCAACTTCTAACCAGGTGAAGCTTACTACATCATTCATACCATCTTCCATTCAGGTGCAGCTTACATCATTCTTACCATCTTCTAACCAGGTGCACCTTACTACATCAGTCATACATCTTCCAACCAGGTGCACCTTACTACATCATCCACACCATCTTCCATCCAGGTGCACCATACTACATCATCCACACCATCTACCAACCAGGTGCACCTTACTACATCATCCACACTATCTTCCAACCAGGTGCACCTTACTGCATCATTCATACCATCTTCCACCCAGGTGCACATTACTACATCATTCATACCATCTTCCAACCAGGTGCACCTTACTACATCACCCACACCATCTTCCAACCAGGTGCACCTTACTGCATCATTCCCACCATCCTCCAACCAGGTGCACTTTACTACATCATCCACACCATCTTCCAACAAGGTGCACCTTAATACATCATCCACACCATCTTCCATCCAGGTGCGCCTTACATCATCCAAACCATCTTCCAACCAGGTGCACCTTACATCACTCATACCATCTTCTAAACAGGTGAACCTTACTACATCATTCATACCATCTTTCAACCAGGAGCACCTCACGTCATTCATACCATCTTCTAACCAGGTGAACCTTACTACATCATTCATACCATCTTTCAACCATGAGCACCTCACGTCATTCATATCATCTTCTAACCAGGTGAACCTTACATCATTCATACCTTCTTCCAACCAGGTGAACCTCACTACATCATTGATACCATCTTCCAAACACGTGCACCTTACACCATTCATACCATCTTCTAACCAGGTGCACCTTACTACATCATTCATATCATCTCCCAACCAGGTGCACCTTACACCATTCATAACATCTTCTAACCAGGTGCACCTTACTACATCATTCATATCATCTTCCAACCAGGTGCACCTTACACCATTCATACCATCTTCTAACCAGGTGCACCTTACTACATCATTCATACCATCTTCTAACAAGGTGAACATCATTACATCATCCACACCATCTTCCAAACAGGTGCACCTTACTACATCATTTATACCATCTTCCAACCAGGTGCACCATACTACATCATGCATACCATCTTCCAACCAGGTGCACCTTACTACATCATCCACACTATCCTCCAACCAGGTGCACCTTACTACATCATTCCCACCATCCTCCAACCAGGTGCACTTTAATACATCATCCACACCATCTTCCAACCAGGTGCACCTTAATACATCAATCACACCATCTTCAAACCAGGTGCACCTTACTACATCATTCATATCATCTTCCGAACAGGTGCACCTTACTACATCATTCATAGCATCTTCCAACCAGGTGCACCTTACTACATCATTCATACCATCTTCTAACCAGGTGCGCCTTACTACATCATTCATATTATCTTCCAACCAGGTGCACCTTACACCATTCATACCATCTTTTAACCAGGTGCAGCTTACTACATCATTCATACCATCTTCTAACAAGGTGCACCATACTACATCATGCATACCATCTTCCAACCAGGTGCACCTTACTACATCATTCATATCATCTTCCAACCAGGTGCACCTTACATCATTCATACCATCTTCTAACCAGGTGCACCTTACATCATTCATACCATCTTCTAACCAGGTGAACCTCACTACATCATTGATACCATCTTCCAACCAGGTGCACCTTACATCATTCATACCATCTTCTAACTAGGTGCACCTTACTACATCACTCAAACCATCTTCTAACCAGGTGAACCTCACTACATCATTGATAACATCTTCCAACCAGGTGCACTTTACATCATTCTTACCATCTTCTAACCAGGTGCACCTTACTACATCAGTCATACATTTTCCAACCAGGTGAATCTTACTACATCATCCACACCATCTTCCAACCTGGTGCACATTACTATATCATTCATACCATCTTCCAACCAGGTGCACCTTACTACATCATCCACACCATCTTCCAACCAGGTGCACCTTACATCATTCATACCATCTTCTAACCAGGTGAACCTCACTACATCATTGATACCATCTTCCAACCAGGTGCACCTTACATCATTCATACCATCTTCTAACTAGGTGCACCTTACTACATCACTCAAACCATCTTCTAACCAGGTGAACCTCACTACATCATTGATATCATCTTCCAACCAGGTGCACTTTACATCATTCTTACCATCTTCTAACCAGGTGCACCTTACTACATCAGTCATACATCTTCCAACCAGGTGAACCTTACTACATCATCCACACCATCTTCCAACCTGGTGCACATTACTATATCATTCATACCATCTTCCAACCAGGTGCACCTTACTACATCATCCACACCTTCTTCCAACCAGGTGCACCTTACATCAGTCATACCATCTTCTAACCAGGTGAACCTCACTACATCATTCATACCATCTTCCATTCAGGTGCACCTTACATCATTCATCTCATCTTTCATTCAGGTGCACCTTACATCATTCATACCATCTTCTAACCAGGTGAAGCTTACTACATCATCCATACTATCTTCCATTCAGTTGCAGCTTACATCATTCTTACCATCTTCTAACCAGGTGCACCTTACTACATCATTCTTACCATCTTCTAACCAGGTGCACCTTACTACATCATTCATACTATCTTCCAACCAGGTGCATTTTATATCACTCATACCATCTTCTAAACAGGTGAACCTTGCTACATCATTCATGCCATCTTTCAACCAGGAGCACTTCACGTCATTCATACCATCTTCTAACCAGGTGAACCTTACATCATTCATACCATCTTCCAACCAGGTGAACCTCACTACACCATTCATACCAGCTTCTAACCAGGTGCACTTTACTATGTCATTCATATCATATTCCAACCACGTGCACCTTACACCATTCATACCATCTTCTAACCACGTGCACCTTCCTACATTATTCATATCATCTTCCAAGCAGGTGCTCCTTACATCATTCATACCATCTTCTAACCAGGTGAACCTCACTACATCATTGATACCATCTTCCAACCAGGTGCACCTTACATCATTCTTACCATCTTCCAACCAGGTGCACCTTACTACATCATCCATACCATCTACTAACCAGGTGAACCTAACTACGTCATTTATACCATCCTCTAACCAGGTGCACATTACTACATCATTGATACCATCTTCCAACCTGGTACACATTACTACATCATTCATACCATCTTCCAACCAGGTGCACCTTACTACATCATCCACACCATCTTCCAACCAGGTGCACCTTACTACATCATTCCCACCATCCTCCAACCAGGTGCACTTTACTACATCATCCACACCATCTTCCAACCGGGTGAACCTTACTACATTATTCATATCATCTTCCAACCAGGTGCACCTTACATCATTCATACCATCTTCTAACCAGGTGAACCTCACTACATCATTGATACCATCTTCCAACCAGGTGCACCTTACATCATTCATACCATCTTCTAACCAGGTGAGCCTCACTACATCATTCATACCATCTTCCATTCAGGTGCACCTTACATCATTCATACCATCTTCTAACCAGGTGAGCCTCACTACATCATTCATACCATCTTCCATTCAGTTGCAGCTTACATCATTCTTACCATCTTCTAACCAGTGCACCTTACTACATCAGTCATACATCTTCCAACCAGGTGCACCTTACTACATCATCAACACCATCTTCCATCCAAGTGCGACTTACATCATCCACACCATCTTCCAACAAGGTGCATCTTACATCACTCATACCATCTTCTAACCAGGTGAACCTAACTACGTCACTTAAACCATCCTCTAACCTGGTGCACCTTACTACATCATTAATGCCATCTTCCAACCAGGTGCACCTTACTACATCATCCACACCATCTTCCAACCTGGTGCACATTACTACATCATTCATACCATCTTCCAACCAGGTGCACCTTACAACATCATCCACACCATCTTCCAACCAGGTGCACCTTACTACATCATTCCCACCATCCTCCAACCAGGTGCACTTTACTACATCATCCACACCATCCACCATCTTCCAACCGGGTGAACCTTACTACATCATTCATATCATCTTCCAACCAGGTGCACCTTACATCATTCATACCATCTTCTAACCAGGTGAACCTCACTACATCATTGATACCATCTTTCAACCAGGTGCACCTTACATCATTCATACCATCTTCTAACCAGGTGAGCCTCACTACATCATTCATACCATCTTCCATTCAGGTGCACCTTACATCATTCATACCATCTTTCATTCAGGTGCACCTTACATCATTCATACCATCTTCTAACCAGGTGAAGCTTACTACATCATTCATACCATCTTCCATTCAGTTGCAGCTTACATCATTCTTACCATCTTCTAACCAGGTGAACCTTACTACATCAGTCATACATCTTCCAACCAGGTGCACCTTACTACATCATCCACACCATCTTCCATCCAGGTGCGCCTTACATCATCCACACCATCTTCCAACCAGGTGCATCTTACATCACTCATACCATCTTCTAAACAGGTGAACCTTACTACATCATTCATACCATCTTTCAACCAGGAGCACCTCACGTCATTCATACCATCTTCTAACCAGGTGAACTTTACATCATTCATACCATCTTCCAACCAGGTGAACCTCACTACCCCATTCATAACAGCTTCTAACCAGGTGCACCTTATATATCATTCATATCATATTCCAACCAGGAGCACCTTACACAACTCATACCATCTTCTAAGCAGGTGCACCTTACTACATCATTCATATCATCTTCCAAGAAGGTGCACCTTACATCATTCATACCATCTTGTAACCAGGTGAACCTCACTACATCATTCATACCATCTTCCAACCAGGTGCACCTTACATCATTCATACCATCTTCTAACTAGGTGCACCTTACTACATCATTTATACAATCTCCTACATGTGAACCTCACTACATCATTGATACCATCTTCCAACCAGGTGCAACTTACATCATTCTTACCATCTTCCAACCAGGTGCACCTTACTACATCATCCATACCATCTTCTAACCAGGTGAACCTAACTACGTCATTTATACCATCCTCTAGCCAGGTGCACCTTACTACATCATTAATGCCATCTTCCAACCAGGTGCGCCTTACTACATCATCCACACCATCTTCCAATCTGGTGCACATTACTACACCATTCATACCATCTTCCAACCAGGTGCACCTTACTACATCATCCACACCATCTTCCAACCAGGTGCACCTTACTACATCATTCCCACCATCCTCCAACCAGGTGCACTTTACTACATCATCCACACCATCTTCCAATCGGGTGAACCTTACTACATCATTCATATCTTCCAACCAGGTGCACCTTACATCATTCATACCATATTCTAACCAGGTGAACCTCACTACATCATTGATACCATCTTCCAACCAAGTGCACCTTACATCATTCATACCATCTTCTAACAAGGTGCACCTTACTACATCATTCATACCATCTTCTAACCAGGTGAACTTCACTACATCATTGATACCATCTTCCAACCTGGTGCACATTACTACATCATTCATACCATCTTCCAACCAGGTGCACCTTACTACATCATCCACACCATCTTCCAACCAGGTGCACCTTACTACATCATTTCCACCATCCTCCAACCAGGTGCACTTTACTACATCATCCACACCATCTTCCAACTGGGTGAACCTTACTACATTATTCATATCATCTTCCAACCAGGTGCACCTTACATCATTCATACCATCTTCTAACCAGGTGAACCTCACTACATCATTGATACCATCTTCCAACCAGGTGCACCTTACATCACTCAAACCATCTTCTAACCAGGTGAACCTCACTACATCATTGATAACATCTTCCAACCAGGTGCACTTTACATCATTCTTACCATCTTCTAACCAGGTGCACCTTACTACATCAGTCATACATCTTCCAACCAGGTGAACCTTACTACATCATCCACACCATCTTCCAACCTGGTGCACATTACTATATCATTCATACCATCTTCCAACCTGGTGCACCTTACTACATCATCCACACCATCTTCCAACCAGGTGCACCTTACATCATTCATACCATCTTCTAACCAGGTGAACCTCACTACATCATTGATACCATCTTCCAACCAGGTGCACCTTACATCATTCATACCATCTTCTAACTAGGTGCACCTTACTACATCACTCAAACCATCTTCTAACCAGGTGAACCTCACTACATCATTGATATCATCTTCCAACCAGGTGCACTTTACATCATTCTTACCATCTTCTAACCAGGTGCACCTTACTACATCAGTCATACATCTTCCAACCAGGTGAACCTTACTACATCATCCACACCATCTTCCAACCTGGTGCACATTACTATATCATTCATACCATCTTCCAACCAGGTGCACCTTACTACATCATCCACACCTTCTTCCAACCAGGTGCACCTTACATCAGTCATACCATCTTCTAACCAGGTGAACCTCACTACATCATTCATACCATCTTCCATTCAGATGCACCTTACATCATTCATATCATCTTTCATTCAGGTGCACCTTACATCATTCATACCATCTTCTAACCAGGTGAAGCTTACTACATCATCCATACTATCTTCCATTCAGATGCAGCTTACATCATTCTTACCATCTTCTAACCAGGTGCACCTTACTACATCATTCTTACCATCTTCTAACCAGGTGCACCTTACTACATCATTCATACTATCTTCCAACCAGGTGCATTTTATATCACTCATACCATCTTCTAAACAGGTGAACCTTGCTACATCATTCATGCCATCTTTCAACCAGGAGCACTTCACGTCATTCATACCATCTTCTAACCAGGTGAACCTTACATCATTCATACCATCTTCCAACCAGGTGAACCTCACTACACCATTCATACCAGCTTCTAACCAGGTGCTCTTTACTATGTCATTCATATCATATTCCAACCACGTGCACCTTACACCATTCATACCATCTTCTAACCACGTGCACCTTACTACATTATTCATATCATCTTCCAAGCAGGTGCTCCTTACATCATTCATACCATCTTCTAACCAGGTGAACCTCACTACATCATTGATACCATCTTCCAACCAGGTGCACCTTACATCATTCTTACCATCTTCCAACCAGGTGCACCTTACTACATCATCCATACCATCTACTAACCAGGTGAACCTAACTACGTCATTTATACCATCCTCTAACCAGGTGCACATTACTACATCATTGATACCATCTTCCAACCTGATACACATTACTACATCATTCATACCATCTTCCAACCAGGTGCACCTTACTACATCATCCACACCATCTTCCAACCAGGTGCACCTTACTACATCATTCCCACCATCCTCCAACCAGGTGCACTTTACTACATCATCCACACCATCTTCCAACCGGGTGAACCTTACTACATTATTCATATCATCTTCCAACCAGGTGCACCTTACATCATTCAAACCATCTTCTAACCAGGTGAACCTCACTACATCATTGATACCATCTTCCAACCAGGTGCACCTTACATCATTCATACCATCTTCTAACCAGGTGAGCCTCACTACATCATGCATACCATCTTCCATTCAGGTGCACATTACATCATTCATACCATCTTCTAACCAGGTGAAGCTTACTACATCATTCATACCATCTTCCATTCAGTTGCAGCTTACATCATTCTTACCATCTTCTAACCAGTGCACCTTACTACATCAGTCATACATCTTCCAACCAGGTGCACCTTACTACATCATCAACACCATCTTCCATCCAGGTGCGACTTACATCATCCACACCATCTTCCAACAAGGTGCATCTTACATCACTCATACCATCTTCTAACCAGGTGAACCTAACTACGTCACTTAAACCATCCTCTAACCTGGTGCACCTTACTACATCATTAATGCCATCTTCCAACCAGGTGCACCTTACTACATCATCCACACCATCTTCCAACCTGGTGCACATTACTACATCATTCATACCATCTTCCAACCAGGTGCACCTTACTACATCATCCACACCATCTTCCAACCAGGTGCACCTTACTACATCATTCCCACCATCCTCCAACCAGGTGCACTTTACTACATCATCCACACCATCCACCATCTTCCAACCGGGTGAACCTTACTACATCATTCATATCATCTTCCAACCAGGTGCACCTTACATCATTCATACCATCTTCTAACCAGGTGAACCTCACTACATCATTGATACCATCTTTCAACCAGGTGCACCTTACTACATCATTCATACCATCTTCTAACCAGGTGAACCTCACTACATCATTGATACCATCTTCCAACCAGGTTCACCTTACATCATTCATACCATCTTCTAACCAGGTGAAGCTTACTACATCATTCATACCATCTTCCATCGAGGTGCACATTACTACATGATTCATACCATCTTCCAACCACATGCACCTTACATCATTCATACCATCTTTCAACCAGGTGCACCTTACATCATTCATACCATCTTCTAACTAGGTGCACCTTACTACATCATTTATACCATCTCCTACATGTGAACCTCACTACATCATTGAAACCATCTTCCAACCAGGTGCACCTTACATCATTCTTACCATCTTCCAACCAGGTGCACCTTACTACATCATCCATACCATCTTCCAACCAGGTAAACCTAACTACATCATCCACACCATCTTCCAACGAGATGCACCTTACCACATCATTCCCACCATCCTCCAACCAGGTGCACTTTACTACATCATCCACACCATCTTCCAACTGGGTGAACCTTAGTACATCATTCATATCTTCCAACCAGGTGCACCTTACATCATTCATACCATCTTCTAACCAGGTGAACCTCACATCATTGATACCATCTTCCATTCAGTTGCAGCTTACATCATTCTTACCATCTTCTAACCAGTGCACCTTACTACATCAGTCATACATCTTCCAACCAGGTGCACCTTACTACATCATCAACACCATCTTCCATCCAGGTGCGACTTACATCATCCACACCATCTTCCAACAAGGTGCATCTTACATCACTCATACCATCTTCTAACCAGGTGAACCTAACTACGTCACTTAAACCATCCTCTAACCTGGTGCACCTTACTACATCATTAATGCCATCTTCCAACCAGGTGCACCTTACTACATCATCCACACCATCTTCCAACCTGGTGCACATTACTACATCATTCATACCATCTTCCAACCAGGTGCACCTTACTACATCATCCACACCATCTTCCAACCAGGTGCACCTTACTACATCATTCCCACCATCCTCCAACCAGGTGCACTTTACTACATCATCCACACCATCCACCATCTTCCAACCGGGTGAACCTTACTACATCATTCATATCATCTTCCAACCAGGTGCACCTTACATCATTCATACCATCTTCTAACCAGGTGAACCTCACTACATCATTGATACCATCTTTCAACCAGGTGCACCTTACATCATTCATACCATCTTCTAACCAGATGAGCCTCACTACATCATTCATACCATCTTCCATTCAGGTGCACCTTACATCATTCATACCATCTTTCATTCACGTGCACCTTACATCATTCATACCATCTTCTAACCAGGTGAAGCTTACTACATCATTCATACCATCTTCCATTCAGTTGCAGCTTACATCATTCTTACCATCTTCTAACCAGGTGAACCTTACTACATCAGTCATACATCTTCCAACCAGGTGCACCTTACTACATCATCCACACCATCTTCCATCCAGGTGCGCCTTACATCATCCACACCATCTTCCAACCAGGTGCATCTTACATCACTCATACCATCTTCTAAACAGGTGAACCTTACTACATCATTCATACCATCTTTCAACCAGGAGCACCTCACGTCATTCATACCATCTTCTAACCAGGTGAACTTTACATCATTCATACCATCTTCCAACCAGGTGAACCTCACTACCCCATTCATAACAGCTTCTAACCAGGTGCACCTTATATATCATTCATATCATATTCCAACCAGGAGCACCTTACACAAATCATACCATCTTCTAAGCAGGTGCACCTTACTACATCAGTCATATCATCTTCCAAGAAGGTGCACCTTACATCATTCATACCATCTTCTAACCAGGTGAACCTCACTACATCATTCATACCATCTTCCAACCAGGTGCACCTTACATCATTCATACCATCTTCTAACTAGGTGCACCTTACTACATCATTTATACAATCTCCTACATGTGAACCTCACTACATCATTGATACCATCTTCCAACCAGGTGCAACTTACATCATTCTTACCATCTTCCAACCAGGTGCACCTTACTACATCATCCATACCATCTTCTAACCAGGTGAACCTAACTACGTCATTTATACCATCCTCTAGCCAGGTGCACCTTACTACATCATTAATGCCATCTTCCAACCAGGTGCGCCTTACTACATCATCCACACCATCTTCCAATCTGGTGCACATTACTACACCATTCATACCATCTTCCAACCAGGTGCACCTTACTACATCATCCACACCATCTTCCAACCAGGTGCACCTTACTACATCATTCCCACCATCCTCCAACCAGGTGCACTTTACTACATCATCCACACCATCTTCCAATCGGGTGAACCTTACTACATCATTCATATCTTCCAACCAGGTGCACCTTACATCATTCATACCATATTCTAACCAGGTGAACCTCACTACATCATTGATACCATCTTCCAACCAAGTGCACCTTACATCATTCATACCATCTTCTAACAAGGTGCACCTTACTACATCATTCATACCATCTTCTAACCAGGTGAACTTCACTACATCATTGATACCATCTTCCAACCTGGTGCACATTACTACATCATTCATACCATCTTCCAACCAGGTGCACCTTACTACATCATCCACACCATCTTCCAACCAGGTGCACCTTACTACATCATTTCCACCATCCTCCAACCAGGTGCACTTTACTACATCATCCACACCATCTTCCAACCGGGTGAACCTTACTACATTATTCATATCATCTTCCAACCAGGTGCACCTTACATCATTCATACCATCTTCTAACCAGGTGAACCTCACTACATCATTGATACCATCTTCCAACCAGGTGCACCTTACATCATTCATACCATCTTCTAACCAGGTGAGCCTCACTACATCATTCATACCATCTTCCATTCAGGTGCACATTCCATCATTCATACCATCTTCTAACCAGGTGAAGCTTACTGCATCATTCATACCATCTTCCATTCAGTTGCAGCTTACATCATTCTTACCATCTTCTAACCAGTGCACCTTACTACATCAGTCATACATCTTCCAACCAGGTGCACCTTACTACATCATCCACACCATCTTCCATCCAGGTGCGCCTTACATCATCCACACCATCTTCCAACCAGGTGCATCTTACATCACTCATACCATCTTCTAAACTGGTGAACCTTACTACATCATTCATACCATATTTTAACCAGGAGCACATCACGTAATTCATACCATCTTCTAACCAGGTGAACCTTACATCATTCATACCATCTTCCAACCAGGTGAACCTCACTACACCATTCATACCAGCTTCTAACCAGGTGCACCTTACTATATCATTCATATCATATTCCAACCAGGTGCACCTTACACCATTCATACCATCTTCTAACCAGGTGCACCTTACTACATCATTCATATCATCTTCCAAGCACGTGCACCTTACATCATTCATACCATCTTCTAACCAGGTGAACCTCACTACATCATTGAAACCATCTTCCAACCAGGTGCACCTTACATCATTCATACCATCTTCTAACTAGGTGCACCTTACTACATCATTTATACCATCTCCTACATGTGAACCTCACTACATCATTGATACCATCTTCCAACCAGGTGCACCCTACATCATCCACACCATCTTCCAACCAGGTGCACCTTACTACATCATTCCCACCATCCTCCAACCAGGTGCACTTTACTACATCATCCACACCATCTTCCAACCGGGTGAACCTTAGTACATCATTCATATCTTCCAACCACGTGCACCTTACATCATTCATACCATCTTCTAACCAGGTGAACCTCACAACATCATTGATACCATCTTCCAACCAGGTGCACCTTACATCATTCATACCATCTTCTAACTAGGTGCACCTTACTACATCATTCATACCATCTTCTAACCAGGTGAACCTCACTACATCATTGATACCATCTTCCAACCAGGTGCACCTTACATCATTCATACCATCTTCTAACCAGGTGAAGCTTACTACATCATTCATACCATCTTCCATCGAGGTGCACATTACTGCATGATTCATACCATCTTCCAACCACATGCACCTTACATCATTCATACCATCTTTCAACCAGGTGCACCTTACTACATCATCCACACCATCTTCCATCCAGGTGCGCCTTACATCATCCACACCATCTTCTAAACAGGTGAACATTACTACATCATCCACACCATCTTCCAACCCGGTGCACCTTACAACATCATTCCCACCATCCTCCAACCAGGTGCACTTTACTACATCATCCACACCATCTTCCAACCGGGTGAACCTTACTACATTATTCATATCATCTTCCAACCAGGTGCACCTTACTTCATTCATACCATCTTCAAACCAGGTGAACCTCACTACATCATTGATACCATCTTCCAACCAGGTGCACCTTACATCATTCATACCATCTTCTAACCAGGTGAGCCTCACTACATCATTCATACCATCTTCCATTCAGTTGCAGCTTACATCATTCTTACCATCTTCTAACCAGTGCACCTTACTACATCAGTCATACATCTTCCAACCAGGTGCACCTTACTACATCATCCACACCATCTTCCATCCAGGTGCGCCTTACATCATCCACACCATCTTCCAACCAGGTGCATCTTACATCACTCATACCATCTTCTAACCAGGTGAACCTAACTACGTCACTTATACCATCCTCTAACTAGGTGCACCTTACTACATCATTAATGCCATCTTCCAACCAGGTGCACCTTACTAAATCATCCACACCATCTTCCAACCTGGTGCACCTTACATCATTCATACCATCTTCTAACCAGATGAACCTTACTACATCAGTCATACATCTTTCAACCAGGTGCACCTTACTACATCATCCACAACATCTTCCATCCAGGTGTGCCTTACATCATATACACCATCTTCCAACCAGGTGCATCTTACATCACTCATACCATCTTCTAACCAGGTGAACCTTACATCATTCATACCATCTTCCAACCAGGTGAACCTCACTACACCATTCATACCAGCTTCTAACCAGGTGCACCTTACTATATCATTCATATCATATTCCAACCAGGTGCACCTTACACCAATCCTACCATCTTCTAACCAGGTGCACCTTACTACATCATTCATATCATCTCCCAAGCAGGTGCACATTACATCATTCATACCATCTTCTAACCAGGTGAACCTCACTACATCATTGATACCATCTTCCAACCAGGTGCACCTTACATCATTCTTACCATCTTCCAACCAGGTGCACCTTACTACATCATCCATACCATCTTCTAACCAGGTGAACCTAACTACATCATCCACACCATCCTCCAACCAGGTGCACCTTACTACATCATTCCCACCATCCTCCAACCAGGTGCACTTTACTACATCATCCACACCATCTTCCAACCGGGTGAACCTTACTACATCATTCATATCTTCCAACCAGGTGCACCTTACATCATTCATACCATCTTCTAACCAGGTGAACCTCACTACATCATTGATACCATCTTCCAACAAGGTGCACCTTACATCATTCATGCCATCTTCTAACTAGATGCACCTTACTACGTCATTCATACCATCTTCTAACCAGGTGAACCTCACTACATCATTGATACCATCTTCCAACCTGGTGCACATTACTACATCATTCATACCATCTTCCAACCAGGTGCACCTTACTACATCATCCACACCATCTTCCAACCAGGTGCACCTTACTACATCATTCCCACCATCCTCCAACCAGGTGCACTTTACTACATCATCCACACCATCTTCCAACCGGGTGAACCTTACTACATTATTCATATCATCTTCCAACCAGGTGCACCTTACATCATTCATACCATCTTCTAACCAGGTGAACCTCACTACATCATTGATACCATCTTCCAACCAGGTGCACCTTACATCATTCATACCATCTTCTAACCAGGTGAGCCTCACTACATCATTCATACCATCTTCCATTCAGGTGCACATTACATCATTCATACCATCTTCTAACCAGGTGAAGCTTACTACATCATTCATACCATCTTCCATTCAGTTGCAGCTTACATCATTCTTACCATCTTCTAACCTGTGCACCTTACTACATCAGTCATACATCTTCCAACCAGGTGCACCTTACTACATCATCCACACCATCTTCCATCCAGGTGCGCCTTACATCATCCACACCATCTTCCAACCAGGTGCATCTTACATCACTCATACCATCTTCTAACCAGGTGAACCTAACTACGTCACTTATACCATCCTCTAACCAGGTGCACCTTACTACATCATTAATGCCATCTTGCAACCAGGTGCACCATACTAAATCATCCACACCATCTTCCAACCTGGTGCACCTTACATCATTCATACCATCTTCTAACCAGGTGAAGCGTACTACTTCATTCATACCATTTTCCATTCAGTTGCAGCTTACATCATTCTTACCATCTTCTAACCAGATGAACCTTACTACATCAGTCATACATCTTCCAACCAGGTGCACCTTACTACATCATCCACACCATCTTCCATCGAGGTGTGCCTTACATCATCCACACCATCTTCCAACCAGGTGCATCTTACATCACTCATACCATCTTCTAACCAGGTGAACCTTACATCATTCATACCATCTTCCAACCAGGTGAACCTCACTACACCATTCATACCATCTTCTAACCAGGTGCACCTTACTACATCATTCATATCATCTTCCAAGCAGGTGCACATTACATCATTCATACCATCTTCTAACCAGGTGAACCTCACTACATCATTCATACCATCTTCCAACCAGGTGCACCTTACATCATTCATACCATCTTCTAACTAGGTGCACCTTACTACATCATTTATACCATCTCCTACATGTGAACCTCACTACATCATTGATACCATCTTCCAACCAGGTGCACCTTACATCATTCTTACCATCTTACAACCAGGTGCACCTTACTACATCATCCATACCATCTTCTAACCAGGTGAACGTAACTACATCATCCACACCATCCTCCAACCAGGTGCACCTTACTACATCATTCCCACCATCCTCCAACCAGGTGCACTTTACTACATCATCCACACCATCTTCCAACCGGGTGAACCTTACTACATCATTCATATCTTCCAACCAGGTGCACCTTACATCATTCATACCATCTTCTAACCAGGTGAACCTCACTACATCATTGATACCATCTTCCAACCAGGTGCACCTTACATCATTCATGCCATCTTCTAACTAGATGCACCTTACTACATCATTCATACCATCTTCTAACCAGGTGAACCTCACTACATCATTGATACCATCTTCCAACCTGGTGCACACTACTACATCATTCATACCATCTTCCAACCAGGTGCACCTTACTACATCATCCACACCATCTTCCAACCAGGTGCACCTTACTACATCATTCCCACCATCCTCCAACCAGGTGCACTTTACTACATCATCCACACCATCTTCCAACCGGGTGAACCTTACTACATTATTCATATCATCTTCCAACCAGGTGCACCTTACATCATTCATACCATCTTCTAACCAGGTGAACCTCACTACATCATTGATACCATCTTCCAACCAGGTGCACCTTACACCATTGATACCATCTTCTAACCAGGTGAGCCTCACTACATCATTCATACCATCTTCCATTCAGGTGCACATTACATCATTCATACCATCTTCTAACCAGGTGAAGCTTACTACATCATTCATACCATCTTCCATTCAGTTGCAGCTTACATCATTCTTACCATCTTCTAACCTGTGCACCTTACTACATCAGTCATACATCTTCCAACCAGGTGCACCTTACTACATCATCCACACCATCTTCCATCCAGGTGTGCCTTACATCATCCACACCATCTTCCAACCAGGTGCATCTTACATCACTCATACCATCTTCTAATCAGGTGAACCTAACTACGTCACTTATACCATCCTCTAACCAGGTGCACCTCACTACATCATTAATGCCATCTTCCAACCAGGTGCACCTTACTACATCATCCACACCATCTTCCAACCTGGTGCACATTACTACATCATTCATACCATCTTCCAACCAGGTGCACCTTACTACATCATCCACACCATCTTCCAACCAGGTGCACCTTACTACATCATTCCCACCATCCTCCAACCAGGTGCACTTTACTACATCATCCACACCATCTTCCAACCGGGTGAACCATACTACATCATTCATATCATCTTTCAACCAGGTGCACCTTACATCATTCATACCATCTTCTAACCAGGTGAACCTCACTACATCATTGATACCATCTTCCAACCAGGTGCACCTTACATCATTCATACCATCTTCTAACCAGGTGAGCCTCACTACATCATTCATACCATCTTCCATTCAGGTGCACCTTACATCATTCATACCATCTTCATTCAGGTGCACCTTACATCATTCATACCATCTTCTAACCAGGTGAACCTCACTACATCATTCATACCATCTTCCAACCAGGTGCACCTTACATCATTCATACCATCTTCTAACTAGGTGCACCTTACTACATCATTTATACCATCTCCTACATGTGAACCTCACTACATCATTGATACCATCTTCCAACCAGGTGCACCTTACATCATTCTTACCATCTTACAACCAGGTGCACCTTACTACATCATCCATACCATCTTCTAACCAGGTGAACCTAACTACATCATCCACACCATCCTCCAACCAGGTGCACCTTACTACATCATTCCCACCATCCTCCAACCAGGTGCACTTTACTACATCATCCACACCATCTTCCAACCGGGTGAACCTTACTACATCATTCATATCTTCCAACCAGGTGCACCTTACATCATTCATACCATCTTCTAACCAGGTGAACCTCACTACATCATTGATACCATCTTCCAACCAGGTGCACCTTACATCATTCATGCCATCTTCTAACTATATGCATCTTACTACATCATTCATACCATCTTCTAACCAGGTGAACCTCACTACATCATTGATACCATCTTCCAACCTGGTGCACATTACTACATCACTCATACCATCTTCCAACCAGGTGCACCTTACTACATCATCCACACCATCTTCCAACCAGGTGCACCTTACTACATCATTCCCACCATCCTCCAACCAGGTGCACTTTACTACATCATCCACACCATCTTCCATCCAGGTGCGCCTTACATCATCCACACCATCTTCCAACCAGGTGCATCTTACATCACTCATACCATCTTCTAAACAGGTGAACCTTACTACATCATTCATACCATCTTTCAACCAGGAGCACCTCACGTCATTCATACCATCTTCTAACCAGGTGAACCTTACATCATTCATACCATCTTCCAACCAGGTGAACCTCACTACACCATTCATACCAGCTTCTAACCAGGTGCACCTTACTATATCATTCATATCATATTCCAACCAGGTGCACCTTACACCATTCATACCATCTTCTAACCAGGTGCACCTTACTACATCATTCATATCATCTTCCAAGAAGGTGCACCTTACATCATTCATACCATCTTCTAACCAGATGAACCTAACTACATCATTTATACCATCCTCTACCCAGGTGCACCTTACTACATCATTAATGCCATCTTCCAACCAGGTGCACCTTACTACATCCACACCATCTTCTAATCTGGTGCACATTACTACACCATTCATACCATCTTCCAACCAGGTGCACCTTACTACATCATCCACACCATCTTCCAACCAGGTGCACCTTACTACATCATTCCCACCATCCTCCAACCAGGTGCACTTTACTACATCATCCACACCATCTTCCAACCAGGTGAACCTTACTACATCATTCATATCTTCCAACCAGGTGCACCTTACTACATCATTCATACCATCTTCTAACCAGGTGAACCTCACTACATCATTGATACCAACTTCCAACCTGGTGCACATTACTACATAATTCATACCATCATCCAACCAGGTGCACCTTACTACATCATCCACACCATCTTCCAACCAGGTGCACCTTACTACATCATTCCTACCATCCTCCAACCAGGTGCACTTTACTACATCATCCACACCATCTTCCAACCGGGTGAACCTTACTACATCATTCATACCATCTTCTAACCAGGTGAACCTCACTACATCATTGATACCATCTTCCAACCAGGTGCACCTTACATCATTCATACCATCATCTAACCAGGTGAGCCTCACTACATCATTCATACCATCTTCCATTCAGGTGCACATTACATCGTTCATACCATCTTCTAACCAGGTGAAGCTTACTACATCATTCATACCATCTTCCATTCAGTTGCAGCTTACATCATTCTTACCATCTTCTAACCAGTGCACCTTACTACATCAGTCATACATCTTCCAACCAGGTGCACCTTACTACATCATCCACACCATCTTCCATCCAGGTGCGCCTTACATCATCCACACCATCTTCCAACCAGGTGCATCTTACATCATTCATATCATCTTCCAAGAAGGTGCACCTTACATCATTCATACCATCTTCTAACCAGATGAACCTAACTACGTCATTTATACCATCCTCTACCCAGGTGCACCTTACTACATCATTAATGCCATCTTCCAACCAGGTGCACCTTACTACATCCACACCATCTTCCAATCTGGTGCACATTACTACACCATTCATACCATCTTCCAACCAGGTGCACCTTACTACATCATCCACACCATCTTCCAACCAGGTGCACCTTACTACATCATTCCCACCAACCTCCAACCAGGTGCACTTTACTACATCATCCACACCATCTTCCAACCAGGTGAACCCTACTACATCATTCATATCTTCCAACCAGGTGCACCTTACTACATCATTCATACCATCTTCTAACCAGGTGAACCTCACTACATCATTGATACCAACTTCCAACCTGGTGCACATTACTACATAATTCATACCATCATCCAATCAGGTGCACCTTACTACATCATCCACACCATCTTCCAACCAGGTGCACCTTACTACATCATTCCTACCATCCTCCAACCAGGTGCACTTTACTACATCATCCACACCATCTTCCAACCGGGTGAACCTTACTACATCATTCATACCATCTTCTAACCAGGTGAACCTCACTACATCATTGATACCATCTTCCAACCAGGTGCACCTTACATCATTCATACCATCTTCTAACCAGGTGAGCCTCACTACATCATTCATACCATCTTCCATTCAGGTGCACATTACATCGTTCATACCATCTTCTAACCAGGTGAAGCTTACTACATCATTCATACCATCTTCCATTCAGTTGCAGCTTACATCATTCTTACCATCTTCTAACCAGTGCACCTTACTACATCAGTCATACATCTTCCAACCAGGTGCACCTTACTACATCATCCACACCATCTTCCATCCAGGTGCGCCTTACATCATCCACACCATCTTCCAACCAGGTGCATCTTACATCACTCATACCATCTTCTAAACAGGTGAACCTTACTACATCATTCATACCATATTTTAACCAGGAGCACATCACGTCATTCATACCATCTTCTAACCAGGTGAACCTTACATCATTCATACCATCTTCCAACCAGGTGAACCTCACTACACCATTCATACCAGCTTCTAACCAGGTGCACCTTACTATATCATTCATATCATATTCCAACCAGGTGCACCTTACACCATTCATACCATCTTCTAACCAGGTGCACCTTACTACATTATTCATATCATCTTCCAAGCAGGTGCACCTTACATCATTCATACCATCTTCTAACCAGGTGAACCTCACTACATCATTGATACCATCTTCCAACCAGGTGCATCTTACATCACTCATACCATCTTCTAACCAGGTGAACCTTACATCATTCATACCATCTTCCAACCAGGTGAACCTCACTACACCATTCATACCAGCTTCTAACCAGGTGCACCTTACTATATCATACATATCATATTCCAACCAGGTGCACCTTACACCATTCATACCATCTTCTAACCAGGTGCACCTTACTACATCATTCATATCATCTTCCAAGCAGGTGCACATTACATCATTCATACCATCTTCTAACCAGGTGAACCTCACTACATCATTCATACCATCTTCCAACCAGGTGCACCTTACATCATTCATACCATCTTCTAACTAGGTGCACCTTACTACATCATTTATACCATCTCCTACATGTGAACCTCACTACATCATTGATACCATCTTCCAACCAGGTGCACCTTACATCATTCTTACCATCTTCCAACCAGGTGCACCTTACTACATCATCCATACCATCTTCTAACCAGGTGAACCTAACTACATCATCCACACCATCCTCCAACCAGGTGCACCTTACTACATCATTCCCACCATCCTCCAACCAGGTGCACTTTACTACATCATCCACACCATCTTCCAACCGGGTGAACCTTACTACATCATTCATATCTTCCAACCAGGTGCACCTTACTACATCATCACACCATCTTCCATCCAGGTGCGCCTTACATCATCCACACCATCTTCCAACCAGGTGCATCTTACATCACTCATACCATCTTCCAAACAGGTGAACCTTACTACATCATTCATACCATATTTTAACCAGGAGCACATCACGTCATTCATACCATCTTCTAACCAGGTGAACCTTACATCATTCATACCATCTTCCAACCAGGTGAACCTCACTACACCATTCATACCAGCTTCTAACCAGGTGCACCTTACTATATCATTCATATCATATTCCAACCAGGTGCACCTTACACCATTCATACCATCTTCCACCCAGGTGCACCTTACTACATTATTCATATCATCTTCCAAGCAGGTGCACCTTACATCATTCATACCATCTTCTAACCAGGTGAACCTCACTACATCATTGATACCATCTTCCAACCAGGTGCATCTTACATCACTCATACCATCTTCTAACCAGGTGAACCTTACATCATTCATACCATCTTCCAACCAGGTGAACCTCACTACACCATTCATACCAGCTTCTAACCAGGTGCACCTTACTATATCATACATATCATATTCCAACCAGGTGCACCTTACACCATTCATACCATCTTCTAACCAGGTGCACCTTACTACATCATTCATATCATCTTCCAAGCAGGTGCACATTACATCATTCATACCATCTTCTAACCAGGTGAACCTCACTACATCATTCATACCATCTTCCAACCAGGTGCACCTTACATCATTCATACCATCTTCTAACTAGGTGCACCTTACTACATCATTTATACCATCTCCTACATGTGAACCTCACTACATCATTGATACCATCTTCCAACCAGGTGCACCTTACATCATTCTTACCATCTTCCAACCAGGTGCACCTTACTACATCATCCATACCATCTTCTAACCAGGTGAACCTAACTACATCATCCACACCATTCTCCAACCAGGTGCACCTTACTACATCATTCCCACCATCCTCCAACCAGGTGCACTTTACTACATCATCCACACCATCTTCCAACAGGGTGAACCTTACTACATCATTCATATCTTCCAACCAGGTGCACCTTACATCATTCATACCATCTTCTAACCAGGTGAACCTCACTACATCATTGATACCATCTTCCAACCAGGTGCACCTTACATCATTCATGCCATCTTCTAACTAGATGCACCTTACTACATCATTCATACCATCTTCTAACCAGGTGAACCTCACTACATCATTGATACCATCTTCCAACCTGGTGCACATTACTACATCATTCATACCATCTTCCAACCAGGTGCACCTTACTACATCATCCACACCATCTTCCAACCAGGTGCACCTTACTACATCATTCCCACCATCCTCCAACCAGGTGCACTTTACTACATCATCCACACCATCTTCCAACCGGGTGAACCTTACTACATTATTCATATCATCTTCCAACCAGGTGCACCTTACATCATTCATACCATCTTCTAACCAGGTGAACCTCACTACATCATTGATACCATCTTCCAACCAGGTGCACCTTACATCATTCATACCATCTTCTAACCAGGTGAGCCTCACTACATCATTCATACCATCTTCCATTCAGGTGCACATTACATCATTCATACCATCTTCTAACCAGGTGAAGCTTACTACATCATTCATACCATCTTCCATTCAGTTGCAGCTTACATCATTCTTACCATCTTCTAACCAGTGCACCTTACTACATCAGTCATACATCTTCCAACCAGGTGCACCTTACTACATCATCCACACCATCTTCCATCCAGGTGCGCCTTACATCATCCACACCATCTTCCAACCAGGTGCATCTTACATCACTCATACCATCTTCTAACCAGGTGAACCTTACATCATTCATACCATCTTCCAACCAGGTGAACCTCACTACACCATTCATACCATCTTCTAACCAGGTGCACCTTACTACATCATTCATATCATCTTCCAAGCAGGTGCACATTACATCATTCATACCATCTTCTAACCAGGTGAACCTCACTACATCATTCATACCATCTTCCAACCAGGTGCACCTTACATCATTCATACCATCTTCTAACTAGGTGCACCTTACTACATCATTTATACCATCTCCTACATGTGAACCTCACTACATCATTGATACCATCTTCCAACCAGGTGCACCTTACATCATTCTTACCATCTTACAACCAGGTGCACCTTACTACATCATCCATACCATCTTCTAACCAGGTGAACCTAACTACATCATCCACACCATCCTCCAACCAGGTGCACCTTACTACATCATTCCCACCATCCTCCAACCAGGTGCACTTTACTACATCATCCACACCATCTTCCAACCGGGTGAACCTTACTACATCATTCATATCTTCCAACCAGGTGCACCTTACATCATTCATACCATCTTCTAACCAGGTGAACCTCACTACATCATTGATACCATCTTCCAACCAGGTGCACCTTACATCATTCATGCCATCTTCTAACTAGATGCATCTTACTACATCATTCATACCATCTTCTAACCAGGTGAACCTCACTACATCATTGATACCATCTTCCAACCTGGTGCACATTACTACATCACTCATACCATCTTCCAACCAGGTGCACCTTACTACATCATCCACACCATCTTCCAACCAGGTGCACCTTACTACATCATTCCCACCATCCTCCAACCAGGTGCACTTTACTACATCATCCACACCATCTTCCAACCGGGTGAACCTTACTACATCATTCATATCTTCCAACCAGGTGCACCTTACATCATTCATACCATCTTCTAACCAGGTGAACCTCACTACATCATTGATACCATCTTCCAACCAGGTGCACCTTACATCATTCATGCCATCTTCTAACTAGATGCATCTTACTACATCATTCATACCATCTTCTAACCAGGTGAACCTCACTACATCATTGATACCATCTTCCAACCTGGTGCACATTACTACATCACTCATACCATCTTCCAACCAGGTGCACCTTACTACATCATCCACACCATCTTCCAACCAGGTGCACCTTACTACATCATTCCCACCATCCTCCAACCAGGTGCACTTTACTACATCATCCACACCATCTTCCAACCGGGTGAACCTTACTACATTATTCATATCATCTTCCAACCAGGTGCACCTTACATCATTCATACCATCTTCTAACCAGGTGAACCTCACTACATCATTGATACCATCTTCCAACCAGGTGCACCTTACATCATTCATACCATCTTCAAACCAGGTGAGCCTCACTACATCATTCATACCATCTTCCATTCAGGTGCACATTACATCATTCATACCATCTTCTAACCAGGTGAAGCTTACTACATCATTCATACCATCTTCCATTCAGTTGCAGCTTACATCATTCTTACCATCTTCTAACCAGTGCACCTTACTACATCAGTCATACATCTTCCAACCAGGTGCACCTTACTACATCATCCACACCATCTTCCATCCAGGTGTGCCTTACATCATCCACACCATCTTCCAACCAGGTGCATCTTACATCACTCATACCATCTTCTAACCAGGTGAACCTAACTACGTCACTTATACCATCCTCTAACCAGGTGCACCTTACTACATCATTAATGCCATCTTCCAACCAGGTGCACCTTACTACATCATCCACACCATCTTCCAACCTGGTGCACATTACTACATCATTCATACCATCTTCCAACCAGGTGCACCTTACTACATCATCCACACCATCTTCCAACCAGGTGCACCTTACTACATCATTCCCACCATCCTCCAACCAGGTGCACTTTACTACATCATCCACACCATCTTCCAACCGGGTGAACCATACTACATCATTCATATCATCTTCCAACCAGGTGCACCTTACTACATCATCCACACCATCTTCCATCCAGGTGTGCCTTACATCATCCACACCATCTTCCAACCAGGTGCATCTTACATCACTCATACCATCTTCTAACCAGGTGAACCTAACTACGTCACTTATACCATCTTCCAACCAGGTGCACCTTACATCATTCATGCCATCTTCTAACTAGATGCATCTTACTACATCATTCATACCATCTTCTAACCAGGTGAACCATACTACATCATTCATATCATCTTTCAACCAGGTGCACCTTACATCATTCATACCATCTTCTAACCAGGTGAACCTCACTACATCATTGATACCATCTTCCAACCAGGTGCACCTTACATCATTCATACCATCTTCTAACCAGGTGAGCCTCACTACATCATTCATACCATCTTCCATTCAGGTGCACCTTACATCATTCATACCATCTTCATTCAGGTGCACCTTACATCATTCATACCATCTTCTAACCAGGTGAAGATTACTACATCATTCATACCATCTTCCATTCAGTTGCAGCTTACATCATTCATACCATCTTCTAACCAGGTGAACCTTACTACATCAGTCATACATCTTCCAACCAGGTGCACTTTACTACATCATCCACACCATCTTCCATCCAGGTGCGCCTTACATCATCCACACCATCTTCCAACCAGGTGCATCTTACATCACTCATACCATCTTCTAAACAGGTGAACCTTACTACATCATTCATACCATCTTTCAACCAGGAGCACCTCACGTCATTCATACCATCTTCTAACCAGGTGAACCTTACATCATTCATACCATCTTCCAACCAGGTGAACCTCACTACACCATTCATACCAGCTTCTAACCAGGTGCACCTTACTATATCATTCATATCATATTCCAACCAGGTGCACCTTACACCATTCATACCATCTTCTAACCAGGTGCACCTTACTACATCATTCATATCATCTTCCAAGAAGGTGAACCTCACTACACCATTCATACCAGCTTCTAACCAGGTGCACCTTACTATATCATTCATATCATATTCCAACCAGGTGCACCTTACACCATTCATACCATCTTCTAACCAGATGAACCTAACTACGTCATTTATACCATCCTCTACCCAGGTGCACCTTACTACATCATTAATGCCATCTTCCAACCAGGTGCACCTTACTACATCAACACCATCTTCCAATCTGGTGCACATTACTACACCATTCATACCATCTTCCAACCAGGTGCACCTTACTACATCATCCACACCATCTTCCAACCAGGTGCACCTTACTACATCATTCCCACCATCCTCCAACCAGGTGCACTTTACTACATCATCCACACCATCTTCCAACCGGGTGAACCTTACTACATCATTCATACCATCTTCTAACCAGGTGAACCTCACTACATCATTGATACCATCTTCCAACCAGGTGCACCTTACATCATTCATACCATCTTCTAACCAGGTGAGCCTCACTACATCATTCATACCATCTTCCATTCAGGTGCACATTACATCGTTCATACCATCTTCTAACCAGGTGAAGCTTACTACATCATTCATATCATCTTCCATTCAGTTGCAGCTTACATCATTCTTACCATCTTCTAACCAGTGCACCTTACTACATCAGTCATACATCTTCCAACCAGGTGCACCTTACTACATCATCCACACCATCTTCCATCCAGGTGCGCCTTACATCATCCACACCATCTTCCAACCAGGTGCATCTTACATCACTCATACCATCTTCTAAACAGGTGAACCTTACTACATCATTCATACCATATTTTAACCAGGAGCACATCACGTCATTCATACCATCTTCTAACCAGGTGAACCTTACATCATTCATACCATCTTCCAACAAGGTGAACCTCACTACACCATTCATACCAGCTTCTAACCAGGTGCACCTTACTATATCATTCATATCATATTCCAACCAGGTGCACCTTACACCATTCATACCATCTTCTAACCAGGTGCACCTTACTACATTATTCATATCATCTTCCAAGCAGGTGCACCTTACATCATTCATACCATCTTCTAACCAGGTGAACCTCACTACATCATTGATACCATCTTCCAACCAGGTGCACCTTACATCATTCATACCATCTTCTAACTAGGTGCACCTTACTACATCATTTATACCATCTCCTACATGTGAACCTCACTACATCATTGAAACCATCTTCCAACCAGGTGCACCTTACATCATTCTTACCATCTTCCAACCAGGTGCACCTTACTACATCATCCATACCATCTTCCAACCAGGTAAACCTAACTACATCATCCACACCATCTTCCAACGAGATGCACCTTACCACATCATTCCCACCATCCTCCAACCAGGTGCACTTTACTACATCATCCACACCATCTTCCAACCGGGTGAACCTTAGTACATCATTCATATCTTCCAACCAGGTGCACCTTACATCATTCATACCATCTTCTAACCAGGTGAACCTCACATCATTGATACCATCTTCCATTCAGTTGCAGCTTACATCATTCTTACCATCTTCTAACCAGTGCACCTTACTACATCAGTCATACATCTTCCAACCAGGTGCACCTTACTACATCATCAACACCATCTTCCATCCAGGTGCGACTTACATCATCCACACCATCTTCCAAAAAGGTGCATCTTACATCACTCATACCATCTTCTAACCAGGTGAACCTAACTACGTCACTTAAACCATCCTCTAACCTGGTGCACCTTACTACATCATTAATGCCATCTTCCAACCAGGTGCACCTTACTACATCATCCACACCATCTTCCAACCTGGTGCACATTACTACATCATTCATACCATCTTCCAACCAGGTGCACCTTACTACATCATCCACACCATCTTCCAACCAGGTGCACCTTACTACATCATTCCCACCATCCTCCAACCAGGTGCACTTTACTACATCATCCACACCATCCACCATCTTCCAACCGGGTGAACCTTACTACATCATTCATATCATCTTCCAACCAGGTGCACCTTACATCATTCATACCATCTTCTAACCAGGTGAACCTCACTACATCATTGATACCATCTTTCAACCAGGTGCACCTTACTACATCATTCATACCATCTTCTAACCAGGTGAACCTCACTACATCATTGATACCATCTTCCAACCAGGTTCACCTTACATCATTCATACCATCTTCTAACCAGGTGAAGCTTACTACATCATTCATACCATCTTCCATCGAGGTGCACATTACTACATGATTCATACCATCTTCCAACCACATGCACCTTACATCATTCATACCATCTTTCAACCAGGTGCACCTTACTACATCATCCACACCATCTTCCATCCAGGTGCGCCTTACATCATCCACACCATCTTCTAAACAGGTGAACATTACTACATCATCCACACCATCTTCCAACCCGGTGCACCTTACATCACTCATACCATCTTCTAAACAGGTGAACATTACTACATCATTCATACCATCTTTCAACCAGGAGCACCTCACGTCATTCATACCATCTTCTAACAAGGTGCACCTTACTGCATCATTCATACCATCTTCCACCCAGGTGCACATTACTACAACATTCATACCATCTTCCAACCAGGTGCACCTCACTACATCATCCACACCATCTTCCATCCAGGTGCGCCTTACATCATCCACACCATCTTCCAACCAGGTGCACCTTACTACATCATTCATACCATCTATCAACCAGGAGCACCTCACGTCATTCATACCATCTTCTAACTAGGTGACCCTTACATCATTTGTACCATCTTCCAACCAGGTGAACCTCACTACATCATTGATACCATCTTCGAACCACATGCACCTTACACCATTCATACCATCTTTTAACCAGGTGCACCTTACTATATCATTCATATCATATTCCAACCAGGTGTACCTTACACCATTCATACCATCTTCTAACCAGGTGCACCTTACTACATCATTCATATCATCTTCTAACCAGGTGAACCTCACTACACCATTGATACCATCTTCCAACCAGGTGCACCTTACTACATCATCCACACCATCTTCCATCAAGGTGCGAGTTACATCATCCACACCATTTTCCAACCAGGTGCACCTTACTACATCATTCATACCATCTTTCAAGCAGGAGCACCTCACGTCATTCATACCATCTTCTAACCAGGTGACCCTTACATCATTCATACCATCTTCCAACCAGGTGAATCTCACTACATCATTGATACCATCTTCGAACCACATGCACCTTACACCATTCATACCATCTTTTAACCAGGTGCACCTTACTATATCATTCATATCATATTCCAACCAGGTGCACCTTACACCATTCATACCATCTTCTAACCAGGTGCACCTTACTACATCATTCATATCATCTTCTAACCAGGTGAACCTCACTACATCATTGATACCATCTTCCAACCAGGTGCACCTTACATCATTCATACCATCCTCTAACTAGGTGCACCTTACTACATCATTCATACCATCTTCTAACCAGGTGAACCTCACTACATCATTGATACCATCTTCCAAATAGGTGCACTTTACATCATTCTTACCATCTTCTAACCAGGTGCACCTTACTACATCAGTCATACATCTTCCAACCAGGTGCACCTTACTACATCATCCATACCATCTTCTAACCAGGTGAACCTAACTACGTCATTTAAACCATCCTCTAACCAGGTGCACCTTACTACATCATTAATGCCATCTTCCAACCAGGTGCACCTTACTACATCATCCACACCATCTTCCAACCAGGTGCACATTACTACATCATTCATACCATCTTCAAACCAGGTGCACCTTACTACATCATCCACACCATCTTCCAACCAGGTGCACCTTACTACATCATTCCCACCATCCTCCAATCAGGTGCACTTTACTACATCATCCACACCGTCTTCCAACTGGGTGAACCTTACTACATCATTCATATCATCTTCCAACCAGGTGCACCTTACAACATTGATACCATCTTCTAACCAGGTGAGCCTCACTACATCATTCATACCATCTTCCATTCAGGTGCACCTTACATCATTCATACCATCTTCTAACCAGGTGAAGCTTACTACATCATTCATACCATCTTCCATTCAGGTGCAGCTTACATCATTCTTACCATCTTCTAACCAGGTGCACCTTACTACATCAGTCATACATCTTCCAACCAGGTGCACCTTACTACATCATCCACACCATCTTCCATCCAGGTGCGCCTTACATCATCCACACCTTCTTCCAACCAAGTGCACCTTACTACATCATTCATACCATCTTTCAACCAGGAGCACCTCACGTCATTCATACCATCTTCTAACCAGGTGACCCTTACATCATTCATACCATCTTCCAACCAGGTGAACCTCACTACATCATTGATACCATCTTCGAACCACATGCACCTTACACCATTCATACCATCTTTTAACCAGGTGCACCTTACTATATCATTCATATCATATTCCAACCAGGTGCACCTTACATCATTAATGCCATCTTCCAACCAGGTGCACCTTACTACATCATCCACACCATCTTCCAACCTGGTGCACATTACTACATCATTCATACCATCTTCCAACCAGGTGCACCTTACTACATCATCCACACCATCTTCCAACCAGGTGCACCTTACTACATCATTCCCACCATCCTCCAATCAGGTGCACTTTACTACATCATCCACACCGTCTTCCAACCGGGTGAACCTTACTACATCATTCATATCATCTTCCAACCAGGTGCACCTTACAACATTCATACCATCTTCTAACCAGGTGAACCTCACTACATCATTGATACCATCTTCCAACCAGGTGCACCTTACATCATTCATACCATCTTCTAACCAGGTGAGCCTCACTACATCATTCATACCATCTTCCATTCAGGTGCACCTTACATCATTCATACCATCTTCTAACCAGGTGAAGCTTACTACATCATTCATACCATCTTTCATTCAGGTGCACCTTACATCGTTCATACCATCTTCTAACCAGGTGAAGCTTACTACATCATCCACACCATCTTCCAACCAGGTGTGCCTTACATCATTCATACCATCTTCTAACCAGGTGAAGCTTACTACATCATTCATACCATCTTCCATTCAGGTGCAGCTTACATCATCTTACCATCTTCTAACCAGGTGCACCATACTACATCAGTCATCCATCTTCCAACCAGGTGCCCCTTACTACATCATCCACACCATCTTCCATCCAGGTGCGCCTTACATCATCCACACCATCTTCCAACCAAGTGCACCTTACTACATCATTCATACCATCTTTCAACCAGGAGCACCTCACGTCATTCATACCATCTTCTAACCAGGTGACCCTTACATCATTCATACCATCCTCCAACCAGGTGAACCTCACTACATCATTGATACCATCTTCGAACCACATGCACCTTACACCATTCATACCATCTTTTAACCAGGTGCACCTTACTATATCATTCATATCATATTCCAACCAGGTGCACCTTACATCATTAATGCCATCTTCCAACCAGGTGCACCTTACTACATCATCCACACCATCTTCCAACCTGGTGCACATTACTACATCATTCATACCATCTTCCAACCAGGTGCACCTTACTACATCATCCACACCATCTTCCAACCAGGTGCACCTTACTACATCATTCCCACCATCCTCCAATCAGGTGCACTTTACTACATCATCCACACCGTCTTCCAACCGGGTGAACCTTACTACATCATTCATATCATCTTCCAACCAGGTGCACCTTACAACATTCATACCATCTTCTAACCAGGTGAACCTCACTACATCATTGATACCATCTTCCAACCAGGTGCACCTTACATCATTCATACCATCTTCTAACTAGGTGCACCTTACTACATCATTCATACCATCTTCTAACCAGGTGAACCTCACTACATCATTGATACCATCTTCCAACCAGGTGCACTTTACATCATTCTTACCATCTTCTAACCAGGTGCACCTTAGTACATCAGTCATACATCTTCCAACCAGGTGCACCTTACTACATCATCCATACCATCTTCTAACCAGGTGAACCTAACTACGTCATTAATACCATCCTCTAACCAGGTGCACCTTACTACATCATTAATGCCATCTTCCAACCAGGTGCACCTTACTACATCATCCACGCCATCTTCCAACCTGCTGCACATTACTACATCATTCATACCATCTTCCAACCAGGTGCACCTTACTACATCATCCACACCATCTTCCAACCAGGTGCACCTTACTACATCATTCCCACCATCCTCCAATCAGGTGCACTTTACTACATCATCCACACCGTCTTCCAACCGAGTGAACCTTACTACATCATTCATATCATCTTCCAACCAGGTGCACCTTACAACATTCATACCATCTTCTAACCAGGTGAACCTTACATCATTTATACCATCTTCCATTCAGGTGCACCTTACATCATTCATACCATCTCATAACCAGGTGAAGCTTACTACCTCATTCATACCATCTTTCATTCAGGTGCACCTTACATCATTCATACCATCTTCTAACCAGGTGAAGCTTACTACATCATTCATACCATCTTTCATTCAGGTGCACCTTACATAATTCATACCATCTTCTAACCAGGTGAAGCTTACTACATCATCCACACCATCTTCCATCTAGGTGCGCCTTACATCATCCACACCATCTTCCAACCAGGTGCACCTTACTACATCATCCATACCATCTTCTAACCAGGTGAACCTAACTACGTCATTCCCACCATCCTCTAATCAGGTGCACTTTACTACATCATTCCCACCATCCTCCAATCAGGTGCACTTTACTACATCCACACCGTCTTCCAACCGGGTGAACCTTACTACATCATTCATATCATCTTCCAACCAGGTGCACCTTACAACATTCATACCATCTTCTAACCAGGTGAACCTCACTACATCATTGATACCATCTTCCAACCAGGTGCACCTTACATCATTCATACCATCTTCTAACTAGGTGCACCTTACTACATCATTTATACCATCTCCTACATGTGAACCTCACTACATCATTGAAACCATCTTCCAACCAGGTGCACCTTACATCATTCTTACCATCTTCCAACCAGGTGCACCTTACTACATCATCCATACCATCTTCCAACCAGGTGAACCTAACTACATCATCCACACCATCTTCCAACCAGGTGCACCTTACCACATCATTCCCACCATCCCCCAACCAGGTGCACTTTACTACATCATCCACACCATCTTCCAACCGGGTGAACCTTAGTACATCATTCATATCTTCCAACCAGGTGCACCTTACATCATTCATACCATCTTCTAACTAGGTGCACCTTACTACATCATTCATACCATCTTCTAACCAGGTGAACCTCACTACATCATTGATACCATCTTCCAACCAGGTGCACCTTACATCATTCATACCATCTTCTAACCAGGTGAAGTTTACTACATCATCCACACCATCTTCTAACCAGGTGAACCTCACTACATCATTGATACCATCTTCCAACCAGGTGCACCTTACATCATTCATACCATCTTCTAACCAGGTGAAGCTTACTACATCATTCATACCATCTTCCATCGAGGTGAACCTCACTACATCATTGATACCATCTTCGAACCACATGCACCTTACACCATTCATACCATCTTTTAACCAGGTGCACCTTACTATATCATTCATATCATATTCCAACCAGGTGTACCTTACACCATTCATACCATCTTCTAACCAGGTGCACCTTACTACATCATTCATATCATCTTCTAACCAGGTGAACCTCACTACACCATTGATACCATCTTCCAACCAGGTGCACCTTACTACATCATCCACACCATCTTCCATCCAGGTGCGAGTTACATCATCCACACCATTTTCCAACCAGGTGCACCTTACTACATCATTCATACCATCTTTCAAGCAGGAGCACCTCACGTCATTCATACCATCTTCTAACCAGGTGACCCTTACATCATTCATACCATCTTCCAACCAGGTGAATCTCACTACATCATTGATACCATCTTCGAACCACATGCACCTTACACCATTCATACCATCTTTTAACCAGGTGCACCTTACTATATCATTCATATCATATTCCAACCAGGTGCACCTTACACCATTCATACCATCTTCTAACCAGGTGCACCTTACTACATCATTCATATCATCTTCTAACCAGGTGAACCTCACTACATCATTGATACCATCTTCCAACCAGGTGCACCTTACATCATTCATACCATCCTCTAACTAGGTGCACCTTACTACATCATTCATACCATCTTCTAACCAGGTGAACCTCACTACATCATTGATACCATCTTCCAAATAGGTGCACTTTACATCATTCTTACCATCTTCTAACCAGGTGCACCTTACTACATCAGTCATACATCTTCCAACCAGGTGCACCTTACTACATCATCCATACCATCTTCTAACCAGGTGAACCTCACTACATCATTGATACCATCTTCCAAATAGGTGCACTTTACATCATTCTTACCATCTTCTAACCAGGTGCACCTTACTACATCATTCCCACCATCCTCCAATCAGGTGCACTTTACTACATCATCCACACCGTCTTCCAACTGGGTGAACCTTACTACATCATTCATATCATCTTCCAACCAGGTGCACCTTACAACATTGATACCATCTTCTAACTATGTGAGCCTCACTACATCATTCATACCATCTTCCATTCAGGTGCACCTTACATCATTCATACCATCTTCTAACCAGGTGAAGCTTACTACATCATTCATACCATCTTCCATTCAGGTGCAGCTTACATCATTCTTACCATCTTCTAACCAGGTGCACCTTACTACATCAGTCATACATCTTCCAACCAGGTGCACCTTACTACATCATCCACACCATCTTCCATCCAGGTGCGCCTTACATTATCCACACCTTCTTCCAACCAAGTGCACCTTACTACATCATTCATACCATCTTTCAACCAGGAGCACCTCACGTCATTCATACCATCTTCTAACCAGGTGACCCTTACATCATTCATACCATCTTCCAACCAGGTGAACCTCACTACATCATTGATACCATCTTCGAACCACATGCACCTTACACCATTCATACCATCTTTTAACCAGGTGCACCTTACTATATCATTCATATCATATTCCAACCAGGTGCACCTTACATCATTAATGCCATCTTCCAACCAGGTGCACCTTACTACATCATCCTCACCATCTTCCAACCTGGTGCACATTACTACATCATTCATACCATCTTCCAACCAGGTGCACCTTACTACATCATCCACACCATCTTCCAACCAGGTGCACCTTACTACATCATTCCCACCATCCTCCAATCAGGTGCACTTTACTACATCATCCACACCGTCTTCCAACCGGGTGAACCTTACTACATCATTCATATCATCTTCCAACCAGGTGCACCTTACAACATTCATACCATCTTCTAACCAGGTGAACCTCACTACATCATTGATACCATCTTCCAACCAGGTGCACCTTACATCATTCATACCATCTTCTAACCAGGTGAGCCTCACTACATCATTCATACCATCTTCCATTCAGGTGCACCTTACATCATTCATACCATCTTCTAACCAGGTGAAGCTTACTACATCATTCATACCATCTTTCATTCAGGTGCACCTTACATCGTTCATACCATCTTCTAACCAGGTGAAGCTTACTACATCATCCACACCATCTTCCAACCAGGTGTGCCTTACATCATTCATACCATCTTCTAACCAGGTGAAGCTTACTACATCATTCATACCATCTTCCATTCAGGTGCAGCTTACATCATCTTACCATCTTCTAACCAGGTGCACCTTACTACATCAGTCATACATCTTCCAACCAGGTGCACCTTACTACATCATCCACACCATCTTCCATCCAGGTGCGCCTTACATCATACACACCATCTTCCAACCAAGTGCACCTTACTACATCATTCATACCATCTTTCAACCAGGAGCACCTCACGTCATTCATACCATCTTCTAACCAGGTGACCCTTACATCATTCATACCATCCTCCAACCAGGTGAACCTCACTACATCATTGATACCATCTTCGAACCACATGCACCTTACACCATTCATACCATCTTTTAACCAGGTGCACCTTACTATATCATTCATATCATATTCCAACCAGGTGCACCTTACATCATTAATGCCATCTTCCAACCAGGTGCACCTTACTACATCATCCACACCATCTTCCAACCTGGTGCACATTACTACATCATTCATACCATCTTCCAACCAGGTGCACCTTACTACATCATCCACACCATCTTCCAACCAGGTGCACCTTACTACATCATTCCCACCATCCTCCAATCAGGTGCACTTTACTACATCATCCACACTGTCTTCCAACCGGGTGAACCTTACTACATCATTCATATCATCTTCCAACCAGGTGCACCTTACAACATTCATACCATCTTCTAACCAGGTGAACCTCACTACATCATTGATACCATCTTCCAACCAGGTGCACCTTACATCATTCATACCATCTTCTAACCAGGTGAGCCTCACTACATCATTCATACCATCTTCCATTCAGGTGCACCTTACATCATTCATACCATCTTCTAACCAGGTGAAGCTTACTACATCATTCATACCATCTTTCATTCAGGTGCACCTTACATCGTTCATACCATCTTCTAACCAGGTGAAGCTTACTACATCATTCATACCATCTTTCATTCAGGTGCACCTTACATCATTCATACCATCTTCTAACCAGGTGAAGCTTACTACATCATCCACACCATCTTCCAACCAGGTGTGCCTTACATCATTCATACCATCTTCTAACCAGGTGAAGCTTACTACATCATTCATACCATCTTCCATTCAGGTGCAGCTTACATCATTCATACCATCTTCTAACCAGGTGACCCTTACATCATTCATACCATCCTCCAACCAGGTGAACCTCACTACATCATTGATACCATCTTCGAACCACATGCACCTTACACCATTCATACCATCTTTTAACCAGGTGCACCTTACTATATCATTCATATCATATTCCAACCAGGTGCACCTTACATCATTAATGCCATCTTCCAACCAGGTGCACCTTACATCATTCATACCATCTTCTAACTAGGTGCACCTTACTACATCATTCATACCATCTTCTAACCAGGTGAACCTCACTACATCATTGATACCATCTTCCAACCAGGTGCACTTTACATCATTCTTACCATCTTCTAACCAGGTGCACCTTAGTACATCAGTCATACATCTTCCAACCAGGTGCACCTTACTACATCATCCATACCATCTTCTAACCAGGTGAACCTAACTACGTCATTAATACCATCCTCTAACCAGGTGCACCTTACTACATCATTAATGCCATCTTCCAACCAGGTGCACCTTACTACATCATCCACGCCATCTTCCAACCTGCTGCACATTACTACATCATTCATACCATCTTCCAACCAGGTGCACCTTACTACATCATCCACACCATCTTCCAACCAGGTGCACCTTACTACATCATTCCCACCATCCTCCAATCAGGTGCACTTTACTACATCATCCACACCGTCTTCCAACCGAGTGAACCTTACTACATCATTCATATCATCTTCCAACCAGGTGCACCTTACAACATTCATACCATCTTCTAACCAGGTGAACCTTACATCATTTATACCATCTTCCATTCAGGTGCACCTTACATCATTCATACCATCTCATAACCAGGTGAAGCTTACTACCTCATTCATACCATCTTTCATTCAGGTGCACCTTACATCATTCATACCATCTTCTAACCAGGTGAAGCTTACTACATCATTCATACCATCTTTCATTCAGGTGCACCTTACATAATTCATACCATCTTCTAACCAGGTGAAGCTTACTACATCATCCACACCATCTTCCATCTAGGTGCGCCTTACATCATCCACACCATCTTCCAACCAGGTGCACCTTACTACATCATCCATACCATCTTCTAACCAGGTGAACCTAACTACGTCATTCCCACCATCCTCTAATCAGGTGCACTTTACTACATCATTCCCACCATCCTCCAATCAGGTGCACTTTACTACATCCACACCGTCTTCCAACCGGGTGAACCTTACTACATCATTCATATCATCTTCCAACCAGGTGCACCTTACAACATTCATACCATCTTCTAACCAGGTGAACCTCACTACATCATTGATACCATCTTCCAACCAGGTGCACCTTACATCATTCATACCATCTTCTAACTAGGTGCACCTTACTACATCATTTATACCATCTCCTACATGTGAACCTCACTACATCATTGAAACCATCTTCCAACCAGGTGCACCTTACATCATTCTTACCATCTTCCAACCAGGTGCACCTTACTACATCATCCATACCATCTTCCAACCAGGTGAACCTAACTACATCATCCACACCATCTTCCAACCAGGTGCACCTTACCACATCATTCCCACCATCCCCCAACCAGGTGCACTTTACTACATCATCCACACCATCTTCCAACCGGGTGAACCTTAGTACATCATTCATATCTTCCAACCAGGTGCACCTTACATCATTCATACCATCTTCTAACTAGGTGCACCTTACTACATCATTCATACCATCTTCTAACCAGGTGAACCTCACTACATCATTGATACCATCTTCCAACCAGGTGCACCTTACATCATTCATACCATCTTCTAACCAGGTGAAGTTTACTACATCATCCACACCATCTTCTAACCAGGTGAACCTCACTACATCATTGATACCATCTTCCAACCAGGTGCACCTTACATCATTCATACCATCTTCTAACCAGGTGAAGCTTACTACATCATTCATACCATCTTCCATCGAGGTGAACCTCACTACATCATTGATACCATCTTCGAACCACATGCACCTTACACCATTCATACCATCTTTTAACCAGGTGCACCTTACTATATCATTCATATCATATTCCAACCAGGTGTACCTTACACCATTCATACCATCTTCTAACCAGGTGCACCTTACTACATCATTCATATCATCTTCTAACCAGGTGAACCTCACTACACCATTGATACCATCTTCCAACCAGGTGCACCTTACTACATCATCCACACCATCTTCCATCCAGGTGCGAGTTACATCATCCACACCATTTTCCAACCAGGTGCACCTTACTACATCATTCATACCATCTTTCAAGCAGGAGCACCTCACGTCATTCATACCATCTTCTAACCAGGTGACCCTTACATCATTCATACCATCTTCCAACCAGGTGAATCTCACTACATCATTGATACCATCTTCGAACCACATGCACCTTACACCATTCATACCATCTTTTAACCAGGTGCACCTTACTATATCATTCATATCATATTCCAACCAGGTGCACCTTACACCATTCATACCATCTTCTAACCAGGTGCACCTTACTACATCATTCATATCATCTTCTAACCAGGTGAACCTCACTACATCATTGATACCATCTTCCAACCAGGTGCACCTTACATCATTCATACCATCCTCTAACTAGGTGCACCTTACTACATCATTCATACCATCTTCTAACCAGGTGAACCTCACTACATCATTGATACCATCTTCCAAATAGGTGCACTTTACATCATTCTTACCATCTTCTAACCAGGTGCACCTTACTACATCAGTCATACATCTTCCAACCAGGTGCACCTTACTACATCATCCATACCATCTTCTAACCAGGTGAACCTCACTACATCATTGATACCATCTTCCAAATAGGTGCACTTTACATCATTCTTACCATCTTCTAACCAGGTGCACCTTACTACATCATTCCCACCATCCTCCAATCAGGTGCACTTTACTACATCATCCACACCGTCTTCCAACTGGGTGAACCTTACTACATCATTCATATCATCTTCCAACCAGGTGCACCTTACAACATTGATACCATCTTCTAACTATGTGAGCCTCACTACATCATTCATACCATCTTCCATTCAGGTGCACCTTACATCATTCATACCATCTTCTAACCAGGTGAAGCTTACTACATCATTCATACCATCTTCCATTCAGGTGCAGCTTACATCATTCTTACCATCTTCTAACCAGGTGCACCTTACTACATCAGTCATACATCTTCCAACCAGGTGCACCTTACTACATCATCCACACCATCTTCCATCCAGGTGCGCCTTACATTATCCACACCTTCTTCCAACCAAGTGCACCTTACTACATCATTCATACCATCTTTCAACCAGGAGCACCTCACGTCATTCATACCATCTTCTAACCAGGTGACCCTTACATCATTCATACCATCTTCCAACCAGGTGAACCTCACTACATCATTGATACCATCTTCGAACCACATGCACCTTACACCATTCATACCATCTTTTAACCAGGTGCACCTTACTATATCATTCATATCATATTCCAACCAGGTGCACCTTACATCATTAATGCCATCTTCCAACCAGGTGCACCTTACTACATCATCCTCACCATCTTCCAACCTGGTGCACATTACTACATCATTCATACCATCTTCCAACCAGGTGCACCTTACTACATCATCCACACCATCTTCCAACCAGGTGCACCTTACTACATCATTCCCACCATCCTCCAATCAGGTGCACTTTACTACATCATCCACACCGTCTTCCAACCGGGTGAACCTTACTACATCATTCATATCATCTTCCAACCAGGTGCACCTTACAACATTCATACCATCTTCTAACCAGGTGAACCTCACTACATCATTGATACCATCTTCCAACCAGGTGCACCTTACATCATTCATACCATCTTCTAACCAGGTGAGCCTCACTACATCATTCATACCATCTTCCATTCAGGTGCACCTTACATCATTCATACCATCTTCTAACCAGGTGAAGCTTACTACATCATTCATACCATCTTTCATTCAGGTGCACCTTACATCGTTCATACCATCTTCTAACCAGGAGAAGCTTACTACATCATCCACACCATCTTCCAACCAGGTGTGCCTTACATCATTCATACCATCTTCTAACCAGGTGAAGCTTACTACATCATTCATACCATCTTCCATTCAGGTGCAGCTTACATCATCTTACCATCTTCTAACCAGGTGCACCTTACTACATCAGTCATACATCTTCCAACCAGGTGCACCTTACTACATCATCCACACCATCTTCCATCCAGGTGCGCCTTACATCATACACACCATCTTCCAACCAAGTGCACCTTACTACATCATTCATACCATCTTTCAACCAGGAGCACCTCACGTCATTCATACCATCTTCTAACCAGGTGACCCTTACATCATTCATACCATCCTCCAACCAGGTGAACCTCACTACATCATTGATACCATCTTCGAACCACATGCACCTTACACCATTCATACCATCTTTTAACCAGGTGCACCTTACTATATCATTCATATCATATTCCAACCAGGTGCACCTTACATCATTAATGCCATCTTCCAACCAGGTGCACCTTACTACATCATCCACACCATCTTCCAACCTGGTGCACATTACTACATCATTCATACCATCTTCCAACCAGGTGCACCTTACTACATCATCCACACCATCTTCCAACCAGGTGCACCTTACTACATCATTCCCACCATCCTCCAATCAGGTGCACTTTACTACATCATCCACACTGTCTTCCAACCGGGTGAACCTTACTACATCATTCATATCATCTTCCAACCAGGTGCACCTTACAACATTCATACCATCTTCTAACCAGGTGAACCTCACTACATCATTGATACCATCTTCCAACCAGGTGCACCTTACATCATTCATACCATCTTCTAACCAGGTGAGCCTCACTACATCATTCATACCATCTTCCATTCAGGTGCACCTTACATCATTCATACCATCTTCTAACCAGGTGAAGCTTACTACATCATTCATACCATCTTTCATTCAGGTGCACCTTACATCGTTCATACCATCTTCTAACCAGGTGAAGCTTACTACATCATTCATACCATCTTTCATTCAGGTGCACCTTACATCATTCATACCATCTTCTAACCAGGTGAAGCTTACTACATCATCCACACCATCTTCCAACCAGGTGTGCCTTACATCATTCATACCATCTTCTAACCAGGTGAAGCTTACTACATCATTCATACCATCTTCCATTCAGGTGCAGCTTACATCATTCTTACCATCTTCTAGCCAGGTGCACCTTACTACATCAGTCATACATCTTCCAACCAGGTGCACCTTACTACATCATCCACACCATCTTCCATCCAAGTGCGCCTTACATCATCCACACCATCTTCCAACCAGGTGCCCCTTACTACATCATTCATACCATCTTTCAACCAGGAGCACCTCACGTCATTCATACCATCTTCTAACCAGGTGACCCTTACATCATTCATACCATCTTCCAAACAGGTGAACCTCACTACATCATTGATACCATCTTCGAACCACATGCACCTTACACCATTCATACCATCTTTTAAACAGGTGCACCTTACTACATCATTCATATTATCTTCCAACCAGGTGCACTTTACATCATTCTTACCATCTTCTAACCAGGTGCACCTTACTACATCAGTCATACATCTTCCAACCAGGTGCACCTTACTACATCATCCATACCATCTTCTAACCAGGTGAACCTAACTACGTCATTAATACCATCCTCTAACCAGGTGCACCTTACTACATCATTAATGCCATCTTCCAACCAGGTGCACCTTACTACATCATCCACGCCATCTTCCAACCTGCTGCACATTACTACATCATTCATACCATCTTCCAACCAGGTGCACCTTACTACATCATCCACACCATCTTCCAACCAGGTGCACCTTACTACATCATTCCCACCATCCTCCAATCAGGTGCACTTTACTACATCATCCACACCGTCTTCCAACCGAGTGAACCTTACTACATCATTGATACCATCTTCCAACCAGGTGCACCTTACATCATTCATACCATCTTCTAACCAGGTGAGCCTCACTACATCATTCATACCATCTTCCATTCAGGTGCACCTTACATCATTCATACCATCTTCTAACCAGGTGAAGCTTACTACATCATTCATACCATCTTTCATTCAGGTGCACCTTACATCGTTCATACCATCTTCTAACCAGGTGAAGCTTACTACATCATCCACACCATCTTCCAACCAGGTGTGCCTTACATCATTCATACCATCTTCTAACCAGGTGAAGCTTACTACATCATTCATACCATCTTCCATTCAGGTGCAGCTTACATCATCTTACCATCTTCTAACCAGGTGCACCTTACTACATCAGTCATACATCTTCCAACCAGGTGCACCTTACTACATCATCCACACCATCTTCCATCCAGGTGCGCCTTACATCATCCACACCATCTTCCAACCAAGTGCACCTTACTACATCATTCATACCATCTTTCAACCAGGAGCACCTCACGTCATTCATACCATCTTCTAACCAGGTGACCCTTACATCATTCATACCATCCTCCAACCAGGTGAACCTCACTACATCATTGATACCATCTTCGAACCACATGCACCTTACACCATTCATACCATCTTTTAACCAGGTGCACCTTACTATATCATTCATATCATATTCCAACCAGGTGCACCTTACATCATTAATGCCATCTTCCAACCAGGTGCACCTTACTACATCATCCACACCATCTTCCAACCTGGTGCACATTACTACATCATTCATACCATCTTCCAACCAGGTGCACCTTACTACATCATCCACACCATCTTCCAACCAGGTGCACCTTACTACATCATTCCCACCATCCTCCAATCAGGTGCACTTTACTACATCATCCACACTGTCTTCCAACCGGGTGAACCTTACTACATCATTCATATCATCTTCCAACCAGGTGCACCTTACAACATTCATACCATCTTCTAACCAGGTGAACCTCACTACATCATTGATACCATCTTCCAACCAGGTGCACCTTACATCATTCATACCATCTTCTAACCAGGTGAGCCTCACTACATCATTCATACCATCTTCCATTCAGGTGCACCTTACATCATTCATACCATCTTCTAACCAGGTGAAGCTTACTACATCATTCATACCATCTTTCATTCAGGTGCACCTTACATCGTTCATACCATCTTCTAACCAGGTGAAGCTTACTACATCATTCATACCATCTTTCATTCAGGTGCACCTTACATCATTCATACCATCTTCTAACCAGGTGAAGCTTACTACATCATCCACACCATCTTCCAACCAGGTGTGCCTTACATCATTCATACCATCTTCTAACCAGGTGAAGCTTACTACATCATTCATACCATCTTCCATTCAGGTGCAGCTTACATCATTCTTACCATCTTCTAGCCAGGTGCACCTTACTACATCAGTCATACATCTTCCAACCAGGTGCACCTTACTACATCATCCACACCATCTTCCATCCAAGTGCGCCTTACATCATCCACACCATCTTCCAACCAGGTGCCCCTTACTACATCATTCATACCATCTTTCAACCAGGAGCACCTCACGTCATTCATACCATCTTCTAACCAGGTGACCCTTACATCATTCATACCATCTTCCAAACAGGTGAACCTCACTACATCATTGATACCATCTTCGAACCACATGCACCTTACACCATTCATACCATCTTTTAAACAGGTGCACCTTACTACATCATTCATATTATCTTCCAACCAGGTGCACTTTACATCATTCTTACCATCTTCTAACCAGGTGCACCTTACTACATCAGTCATACATCTTCCAACCAGGTGCACCTTACTACATCATCCATACCATCTTCTAACCAGGTGAACCTAACTACGTCATTAATACCATCCTCTAACCAGGTGCACCTTACTACATCATTAATGCCATCTTCCAACCAGGTGCACCTTACTACATCATCCACGCCATCTTCCAACCTGCTGCACATTACTACATCATTCATACCATCTTCCAACCAGGTGCACCTTACTACATCATCCACACCATCTTCCAACCAGGTGCACCTTACTACATCATTCCCACCATCCTCCAATCAGGTGCACTTTACTACATCATCCACACCGTCTTCCAACCGAGTGAACCTTACTACATCATTCATATCATCTTCCAACCAGGTGCACCTTACAACATTCATACCATCTTCTAACCAGGTGAACCTTACATCATTTATACCATCTTCCATTCAGGTGCACCTTACATCATTCATACCATCTTATAACCAGGTGAAGCTTACTACCTCATTCATACCATCTTTCATTCAGGTGCACCTTACATCATTCATACCATCTTCTAACCAGGTGAAGCTTACTACATCATTCATACCATCTTTCATTCAGGTGCACCTTACATAATTCATACCATCTTCTAACCAGGTGAAGCTTACTACATCATCCACACCATCTTCCATCTAGGTGCGCCTTACATCATCCACACCATCTTCCAACCAGGTGCACCTTACTACATTATCCATACCATCTTCTAACCAGGTGAACCTAACTACGTCATTCCCACCATCCTCCAATCAGGTGCACTTTACTACATCATTCCCACCATCCTCCAATCAGGTGCACTTTACTACATCCACACCGTCTTCCAACCGGGTGAACCTTACTACATCATTCATATCATCTTCCAACCAGGTGCACCTTACAACATTCATACCATCTTCTAACCAGGTGAACCTCACTACATCATTGATACCATCTTCCAACCAGGTGCACCTTACATCATTCATACCATCTTCTAACTAGGTGCACCTTACTACATCATTCATACCATCTTCTAACCAGGTGAACCTCACTACATCATTGATACCATCTTCCAACCAGGTGCACTTTACATCATTCTTACCATCTTCTAACCAGGTGCACCTTACTACATCAGTCATACATCTTCCAACCAGGTGCACCTTACTACATCATCCATACCATCTTCTAACCAGGTGAACCTAACTACGTCATTAATACCATCCTCTAACCAGGTGCACCTTACTACATCATTAATGCCATCTTCCAACCAGGTGCACCTTACTACATCATCCACGCCATCTTCCAACCTGCTGCACATTACTACATCATTCATACCATCTTCCAACCAGGTGCACCTTACTACATCATCCACACCATCTTCCAACCAGGTGCACCTTACTACATCATTCCCACCATCCTCCAATCAGGTGCACTTTACTACATCATCCACACCGTCTTCCAACCGAGTGAACCTTACTACATCATTCATATCATCTTCCAACCAGGTGCACCTTACAACATTCATACCATCTTCTAACCAGGTGAACCTTACATCATTTATACCATCTTCCATTCAGGTGCACCTTACATCATTCATACCATCTCATAACCAGGTGAAGCTTACTACCTCATTCATACCATCTTTCATTCAGGTGCACCTTACATCATTCATACCATCTTCTAACCAGGTGAAGCTTACTACATCATTCATACCATCTTTCATTCAGGTGCACCTTACATAATTCATACCATCTTCTAACCAGGTGAAGCTTACTACATCATCCACACCATCTTCCATCTAGGTGCGCCTTACATCATCCACACCATCTTCCAACCAGGTGCACCTTACTACATCATCCATACCATCTTCTAACCAGGTGAACCTAACTACGTCATTCCCACCATCCTCTAATCAGGTGCACTTTACTACATCATTCCCACCATCCTCCAATCAGGTGCACTTTACTACATCCACACCGTCTTCCAACCGGGTGAACCTTACTACATCATTCATATCATCTTCCAACCAGGTGCACCTTACAACATTCATACCATCTTCTAACCAGGTGACCCTTACATCATTCATACCATCTTCCAAACAGGTGAACCTCACTACATCATTGATACCATCTTCGAACCACATGCACCTTACACCATTCATACCATCTTTTAAACAGGTGCACCTTACTACATCATTCATATTATCTTCCAACCAGGTGCACTTTACATCATTCTTACCATCTTCTAACCAGGTGCACCTTACTACATCAGTCATACATCTTCCAACCAGGTGCACCTTACTACATCATCCATACCATCTTCTAACCAGGTGAACCTAACTACGTCATTAATACCATCCTCTAACCAGGTGCACCTTACTACATCATTAATGCCATCTTCCAACCAGGTGCACCTTACTACATCATCCACGCCATCTTCCAACCTGCTGCACATTACTACATCATTCATACCATCTTCCAACCAGGTGCACCTTACTACATCATCCACACCATCTTCCAACCAGGTGCACCTTACTACATCATTCCCACCATCCTCCAATCAGGTGCACTTTACTACATCATCCACACCGTCTTCCAACCGAGTGAACCTTACTACATCATTCATATCATCTTCCAACCAGGTGCACCTTACAACATTCATACCATCTTCTAACCAGGTGAACCTTACATCATTTATACCATCTTCCATTCAGGTGCACCTTACATCATTCATACCATCTTATAACCAGGTGAAGCTTACTACCTCATTCATACCATCTTTCATTCAGGTGCACCTTACATCATTCATACCATCTTCTAACCAGGTGAAGCTTACTACATCATTCATACCATCTTTCATTCAGGTGCACCTTACATAATTCATACCATCTTCTAACCAGGTGAAGCTTACTACATCATCCACACCATCTTCCATCTAGGTGCGCCTTACATCATCCACACCATCTTCCAACCAGGTGCACCTTACTACATTATCCATACCATCTTCTAACCAGGTGAACCTAACTACGTCATTCCCACCATCCTCCAATCAGGTGCACTTTACTACATCATTCCCACCATCCTCCAATCAGGTGCACTTTACTACATCCACACCGTCTTCCAACCGGGTGAACCTTACTACATCATTCATATCATCTTCCAACCAGGTGCACCTTACAACATTCATACCATCTTCTAACCAGGTGAACCTCACTACATCATTGATACCATCTTCCAACCAGGTGCACCTTACATCATTCATACCATCTTCTAACTAGGTGCACCTTACTACATCATTCATACCATCTTCTAACCAGGTGAACCTCACTACATCATTGATACCATCTTCCAACCAGGTGCACTTTACATCATTCTTACCATCTTCTAACCAGGTGCACCTTACTACATCAGTCATACATCTTCCAACCAGGTGCACCTTACTACATCATCCATACCATCTTCTAACCAGGTGAACCTAACTACGTCATTAATACCATCCTCTAACCAGGTGCACCTTACTACATCATTAATGCCATCTTCCAACCAGGTGCACCTTACTACATCATCCACGCCATCTTCCAACCTGCTGCACATTACTACATCATTCATACCATCTTCCAACCAGGTGCACCTTACTACATCATCCACACCATCTTCCAACCAGGTGCACCTTACTACATCATTCCCACCATCCTCCAATCAGGTGCACTTTACTACATCATCCACACCGTCTTCCAACCGAGTGAACCTTACTACATCATTCATATCATCTTCCAACCAGGTGCACCTTACAACATTCATACCATCTTCTAACCAGGTGAACCTTACATCATTTATACCATCTTCCATTCAGGTGCACCTTACATCATTCATACCATCTCATAACCAGGTGAAGCTTACTACCTCATTCATACCATCTTTCATTCAGGTGCACCTTACATCATTCATACCATCTTCTAACCAGGTGAAGCTTACTACATCATTCATACCATCTTTCATTCAGGTGCACCTTACATAATTCATACCATCTTCTAACCAGGTGAAGCTTACTACATCATCCACACCATCTTCCATCTAGGTGCGCCTTACATCATCCACACCATCTTCCAACCAGGTGCACCTTACTACATCATCCATACCATCTTCTAACCAGGTGAACCTAACTACGTCATTCCCACCATCCTCTAATCAGGTGCACTTTACTACATCATTCCCACCATCCTCCAATCAGGTGCACTTTACTACATCCACACCGTCTTCCAACCGGGTGAACCTTACTACATCATTCATATCATCTTCCAACCAGGTGCACCTTACAACATTCATACCATCTTCTAACCAGGTGAACCTCACTACATCATTGATACCATCTTCCAACCAGGTGCACCTTACATCATTCATACCATCTTCTAACTAGGTGCACCTTACTACATCATTTATACCATCTCCTACATGTGAACCTCACTACATCATTGAAACCATCTTCCAACCAGGTGCACCTTACATCATTCTTACCATCTTCCAACCAGGTGCACCTTACTACATCATCCATACCATCTTCCAACCAGGTGAACCTAACTACATCATCCACACCATCTTCCAACCAGGTGCACCTTACCACATCATTCCCACCATCCCCCAACCAGGTGCACTTTACTACATCATCCACACCATCTTCCAACCGGGTGAACCTTAGTACATCATTCATATCTTCCAACCAGGTGCACCTTACATCATTCATACCATCTTCTAACTAGGTGCACCTTACTACATCATTCATACCATCTTCTAACCAGGTGAACCTCACTACATCATTGATACCATCTTCCAACCAGGTGCACCTTACATCATTCATACCATCTTCTAACCAGGTGAAGTTTACTACATCATCCACACCATCTTCTAACCAGGTGAACCTCACTACATCATTGATACCATCTTCCAACCAGGTGCACCTTACATCATTCATACCATCTTCTAACCAGGTGAAGCGTACTACATCATTCATACCATCTTCCATCGAGGTGCACATTACTACATGATTCATACCATCTTCCAACCACATGCACCTTACATCATTCATACCATCTTTCAACCAGGTGCACCTTACTACATCATCCACACCATCTTCCATCCAGGTGCGCCTTACATCATCCACACCATCTTCTAAACAGGTGAACATTACTACATCATCCACACCATCTTCCAACCCGGTGCACCTTACATCACTCATACCATCTTCTAAACAGGTGAACATTACTACATCATTCATACCATCTTTCAACCAGGAGCACCTCACGTCATTCATACCATCTTCTAACAAGGTGCACCTTACACCAATCACACCATCTTCCAACCAGGTGCACCTTACTGCATCATTCATACCATCTTCCACCCAGGTGCACATTACTACAACATTCATACCATCTTCCAACCAGGTGCACCTCACTACATCATCCACACCATCTTCCATCCAGGTGCGCCTTACATCATCCACACCATCTTCCAACCAGGTGCACCTTACTACATCATTCATACCATCTATCAACCAGGAGCACCTCACGTCATTCATACCATCTTCTAACTAGGTGACCCTTACATCATTCGTACCATCTTCCAACCAGGTGAACCTCACTACATCATTGATACCATCTTCGAACCACATGCACCTTACACCATTCATACCATCTTTTAACCAGGTGCACCTTACTATATCATTCATATCATATTCCAACCAGGTGTACCTTACACCATTCATACCATCTTCTAACCAGGTGCACCTTACTACATCATTCATATCATCTTCTAACAAGGTGAACCTCACTACATCATTGATACCATCTTCCAACCAGGTGCACCTTACTACATCATCCACACCATCTTCCATCCAGGTGCGAGTTACATCATCCACACCATTTTCCAACCAGGTGCACCTTACTACATCATTCATACCATCTTTCAAGCAGGAGCACTCATGACATTCATACCATCTTCTAACCAGGTGACCCTTACATCATTCATACCATCTTCCAACCAGGTAAATCTCACTACATCATTGATACCATCTTCGAACCACATGCACCTTACACCATTCATACCATCTTTTAACCAGGTGCACCTTACTATATCATTCATATCATATTCCAACCAGGTGCACCTTACACCATTCATACCATCTTCTAACCAGGTGCACCTTACTACATCATTCATATCATCTTCTAACCAGGTGAACCTCACTACATCATTGATACCATCTTCCAACCAGGTGCACCTTACATCATTCATACCATCTTCTAACTAGGTGCACCTTACTACATCATTCATACCATCTTCTAACCAGGTGAACCTCACTACATCATTGATACCATCTTCCAAATAGGTGCACTTTACATCATTCTTACCATCTTCTAACCAGGTGCACCTTACTACATCAGTCATACATCTTCCAACCAGGTGCACCTTACTACATCATCCATACCATCTTCTAACCAGGTGAACCTAACTACGTCATTTAAACCATCCTCTAACCAGGTGCACCTTACTACATCATTAATGCCATCTTCCAACCAGGTGCACCTTACTACATCATCCACACCATCTTCCAACCAGGTGCACATTACTACATCATTCATACCATCTTCAAACCAGGTGCACCTTACTACATCATCCACACCATCTTCCAACCAGGTGCACCTTACTACATCATTCCCACCATCCTCCAATCAGGTGCACTTTACTACATCATCCACACCGTCTTCCAACTGGGTGAACCTTACTACATCATTCATATCATCTTCCAACCAGGTGCACCTTACAACATTGATACCATCTTCTAACCAGGTGAGCCTCACTACATCATTCATACCATCTTCCATTCAGGTGCACCTTACATCATTCATACCATCTTCTAACCAGGTGAAGCTTACTACATCATTCATACCATCTTCCATTCAGGTGCAGCTTACATCATTCTTACCATCTTCTAACCAGGTGCACCTTACTACATCAGTCATACATCTTCCAACCAGGTGCACCTTACTACATCATCCACACCATCTTCCATCCAGGTGCGCCTTACATCATCCACACCATCTTCCAACCAAGTGCACCTTACTACATCATTCATACCATCTTTCAACCAGGAGCACCTCACGTCATTCATACCATCTTCTAACCAGGTGACCCTTACATCATTCATACCATCTTCCAACCAGGTGAACCTCACTACATCATTGATACCATCTTCGAACCACATGCACCTTACACCATTCATACCATCTTTTAACCAGGTGCACCTTACTATATCATTCATATCATATTCCAACCAGGTGCACCTTACATCATTAATGCCATCTTCCAACCAGGTGCACCTTACTACATCATCCACACCATCTTCCAACCTGGTGCACATTACTACATCATTCATACCATCTTCCAACCAGGTGCACCTTACTACATCATCCACACCATCTTCCAACCAGGTGCACCTTACTACATCATTCCCACCATCCTCCAATCAGGTGCACTTTACTACATCATCCACACCGTCTTCCAACCGGGTGAACCTTACTACATCATTCATATCATCTTCCAACCAGGTGCACCTTACAACATTCATACCATCTTCTAACCAGGTGAACCTCACTACATCATTGATACCATCTTCCAACCAGGTGCACCTTACATCATTCATACCATCTTCTAACCAGGTGAGCCTCACTACATCATTCATACCATCTTCCATTCAGGTGCACCTTACATCATTCATACCATCTTCTAACCAGGTGAAGCTTACTACATCATTCATACCATCTTTCATTCAGGTGCACCTTACATCGTTCATACCATCTTCTAACCAGGTGAAGCTTACTACATCATTCATACCATCTTTCATTCAGGTGCACCTTACATCATTCATACCATCTTCTAACCAGGTGAAGCTTACTACATCATCCACACCATCTTCCAACCAGGTGCACCTTACTACATCATTCCCACCATCCTCCAATCAGGTGCACTTTACTACATCATCCACACCGTCTTCCAACTGGGTGAACCTTACTACATCATTCATATCATCTTCCAACCAGGTGCACCTTACAACATTGATACCATCTTCTAACCAGGTGAGCCTCACTACATCATTCATACCATCTTCCATTCAGGTGCACCTTACATCATTCATACCATCTTCTAACCAGGTGAAGCTTACTACATCATTCATACCATCTTCCATTCAGGTGCAGCTTACATCATTCTTACCATCTTCTAACCAGGTGCACCTTACTACATCAGTCATACATCTTCCAACCAGGTGCACCTTACTACATCATCCACACCATCTTCCATCCAGGTGCGCCTTACATCATCCACACCATCTTCCAACCAAGTGCACCTTACTACATCATTCATACCATCTTTCAACCAGGAGCACCTCACGTCATTCATACCATCTTCTAACCAGGTGACCCTTACATCATTCATACCATCTTCCAACCAGGTGAACCTCACTACATCATTGATACCATCTTCGAACCACATGCACCTTACACCATTCATACCATCTTTTAACCAGGTGCACCTTACTATATCATTCATATCATATTCCAACCAGGTGCACCTTACATCATTAATGCCATCTTCCAACCAGGTGCACCTTACTACATCATCCACAATCTTCCAACCTGGTGCACATTACTACATCATTCATACCATCTTCCAACCAGGTGCACCTTACTACATCATCCACACCATCTTCCAACCAGGTGCACCTTACTACATCATTCCCACCATCCTCCAATCAGGTGCACTTTACTACATCATCCACACCGTCTTCCAACCGGGTGAACCTTACTACATCATTCATATCATCTTCCAACCAGGTGCACCTTACAACATTCATACCATCTTCTAACCAGGTGAACCTCACTACATCATTGATACCATCTTCCAACCAGGTGCACCTTACATCATTCATACCATCTTCTAACCAGGTGAGCCTCACTACATCATTCATACCATCTTCCATTCAGGTGCACCTTACATCATTCATACCATCTTCTAACCAGGTGAAGCTTACTACATCATTCATACCATCTTTCATTCAGGTGCACCTTACATCGTTCATACCATCTTCTAACCAGGTGAAGCTTACTACATCATTCATACCATCTTTCATTCAGGTGCACCTTACATCATTCATACCATCTTCTAACAAGGTGAAGCTTACTACATCATCCACACCATCTTCCAACCAGGTGTGCCTTACATCATTCATACCATCTTCTAACCAGGTGAAGCTTACTACATCATTCATACCATCTTCCATTCAGGTGCAGCTTACATCATTCTTACCATCTTCTAACCAGGTGCACCTTACTACATCAGTCATACATCTTCCAACCAGGTGCACCTTACTACATCACTCATACCATCTTTCAACCAGGAGCACCTCACGTCATTCATACCATCTTCTAACCAGGTGACCCTTACATCATTCATACCATCTTCCAAACAGGTGAACCTCACTACATCATTGATACCATCTTCGAACCACATGCACCTTACACCATTCATACCATCTTTTAAACAGGTGCACCTTACTACATCATTCATATTATCTTCCAACCAGGTGCACCTTACTACATCATTCCCACCATCCTCCAATCAGGTGCACTTTACTACATCATCCACACCGTCTTCCAACTGGGTGAACCTTACTACATCATTCATATCATCTTCCAACCAGGTGCACCTTACAACATTGATACCATCTTCTAACCAGGTGAGCCTCACTACATCATTCATACCATCTTCCATTCAGGTGCACCTTACATCATTCATACCATCTTCTAACCAGGTGAAGCTTACTACATCATTCATACCATCTTCCATTCAGGTGCAGCTTACATCATTCTTACCATCTTCTAACCAGGTGCACCTTACTACATCAGTCATACATCTTCCAACCAGGTGCACCTTACTACATCATCCACACCATCTTCCATCCAGGTGCGCCTTACATCATCCACACCATCTTCCAACCAAGTGCACCTTACTACATCATTCATACCATCTTTCAACCAGGAGCACCTCACGTCATTCATACCATCTTCTAACCAGGTGACCCTTACATCATTCATACCATCTTCCAACCAGGTGAACCTCACTACATCATTGATACCATCTTCGAACCACATGCACCTTACACCATTCATACCATCTTTTAACCAGGTGCACCTTACTATATCATTCATATCATATTCCAACCAGGTGCACCTTACATCATTAATGCCATCTTCCAACCAGGTGCACCTTACTACATCATCCACACAATCTTCCAACCTGGTGCACATTACTACATCATTCATACCATCTTCCAACCAGGTGCACCTTACTACATCATCCACACCATCTTCCAATCAGGTGCACCTTACTACATCATTCCCACCATCCTCCAATCAGGTGCACTTTACTACATCATCCACACCGTCTTCCAACCGGGTGAACCTTACTACATCATTCATATCATCTTCCAACCAGGTGCACCTTACAACATTCATACCATCTTCTAACCAGGTGAACCTCACTACATCATTGATACCATCTTCCAACCAGGTGCACCTTACATCATTCATACCATCTTCTAACCAGGTGAGCCTCACTACATCATTCATACCATCTTCCATTCAGGTGCACCTTACATCATTCATACCATCTTCTAACCAGGTGAAGCTTACTACATCATTCATACCATCTTTCATTCAGGTGCACCTTACATCGTTCATACCATCTTCTAACCAGGTGAAGCTTACTACATCATTCATACCATCTTTCATTCAGGTGCAGCTTACATCATTCATACCATCTTCTAACCAGGTGAAGCTTACTACATCATCCACACCATCTTCCAACCAGGTGTGCCTTACATCATTCATACCATCTTCTAACCAGGTGAAGCTTACTACATCATTCATACCATCTTCCATTCAGGTGCAGCTTACATCATTCTTACCATCTTCTAACCAGGTGCACCTTACTACATCAGTCATACATCTTCCAACCAGGTGCACCTTACTACATCACTCATACCATCTTTCAACCAGGAGCACCTCACGTCATTCATACCATCTTCTAACCAGGTGACCCTTACATCATTCATACCATCTTCCAAACAGGTGAACCTCACTACATCATTGATACCATCTTCGAACCACATGCACCTTACACCATTCATACCATCTTTTAAACAGGTGCACCTTACTACATCATTCATATTATCTTCCAACCAGGTGCACCTTACATCATTCATACCATCTTCTAACCAGGTGAACCTCACAACATCATTGATACCATCTTCCAACCAGGTGCACCTTACATCATTCATACCATCTTCTAACTAGGTGCACCTTACTACATCATTCATACCATCTTCTAACCAGGTGAACCTCACTACATCATTGATACCATCTTCCAACCAGGTGCACCTTACATCATTCTTACCATCTTCTAACCAGGTGCACCTTACTACATCAGTCATACATCTTCCAACCAGGTGCACCTTACTACATCATCCATACCATCTTCTAACCAGGTGAACCTAACTACGTCATTAATACCATCCTCTAACCAGGTGCACCTTACTACATCATTAATGCCATCTTCCAACCAGGTGCACCTTACTACATCATCCACGCCATCTTCCAACCTGCTGCACATTACTACATCATTCATACCATCTTCCAACCAGGTGCACCTTACTACATCATCCACACCATCTTCCAACCAGGTGCACCTTACTACATCATTCCCACCATCCTCCAATCAGGTGCACTTTACTACATCATCCACACCGTCTTCCAACCGAGTGAACCTTACTACATCATTCATATCATATTCCAACCAGGTGCACCTTACAACATTCATACCATCTTCTAACCAGGTGAACCTTACATCATTTATACCAGCTTCCATTCAGGTGCACCTTACATCATTCATACCATCTTATAACCAGGTGAAGCTTACTACCTCATTCATACCATCTTTCATTCAGGTGCACCTTACATCATTCATACCATCTTCTAACCAGGTGAAGCTTACTACATCATTCATACCATCTTTCATTCAGGTGCACCTTACATCATTCATACCATCTTCTAACCAGGTGAAGCTTACTACATCATTCATACCATCTTTCATTCAGGTGCACCTTACATCATTCATACCATCTTCTAACAAGGTGAAGCTTACTACATCATCCACACCATCTTCCAACCAGGTGTGCCTTACATCATTCATACCATCTTCTAACCAGGTGAAGCTTACTACATCATTCATACCATCTTCCATTCAGGTGCAGCTTACATCATTCTTACCATCTTCTAACCAGGTGCACCTTACTACATCAGTCATACATCTTCCAACCAGGTGCACCTTACTACATCACTCATACCATCTTTCAACCAGGAGCACCTCACGTCATTCATACCATCTTCTAACCAGGTGACCCTTACATCATTCATACCATCTTCCAAACAGGTGAACCTCACTACATCATTGATACCATCTTCGAACCACATGCACCTTACACCATTCATACCATCTTTTAAACAGGTGCACCTTACTACATCATTCATATTATCTTCCAACCAGGTGCACCTTACTACATCATTCCCACCATCCTCCAATCAGGTGCACTTTACTACATCATCCACACCGTCTTCCAACCTGGTGCACATTACTACATCATTCATACCATCTTCCAACCAGGTGCACCTTACTACATCATCCACACCATCTTCCAACCAGGTGCACCTTACTACATCATTCCCACCATCCTCCAATCAGGTGCACTTTACTACATCATCCACACCGTCTTCCAACCGGGTGAACCTTACTACATCATTCATATCATCTTCCAACCAGGTGCACCTTACAACATTCATACCATCTTCCAACCAGGTGCACCTTACTACATCATTCCCACCATCCTCCAATCAGGTGCACTTTACTACATCATCCACACCGTCTTCCAACCGGGTGAACCTTACTACATCATTCATACCATCTTCTAACCAGGTGCACCTTACTACATCAGTCATACATCTTCCAACCAGGTGCACCTTACTACATCACTCATACCATCTTTCAACCAGGAGCACCTCACGTCATTCATACCATCTTCTAACCAGGTGACCCTTACATCATTCATACCATCTTCCAACCAGGTGAACCTCACTACATCATTGATACCATCTTCGAACCACATGCACCTTACACCATTCATACCATCTTTTAACCAGGTGCACCTTACTATATCATTCATATCATATTCCAACCAGGTGCACCTTACATCATTAATGCCATCTTCCAACCAGGTGCACCTTACTACATCATCCACAATCTTCCAACCTGGTGCACATTACTACATCATTCATACCATCTTCCAACCAGGTGCACCTTACTACATCATCCACACCATCTTCCAACCAGGTGCACCTTACTACATCATTCCCACCATCCTCCAATCAGGTGCACTTTACTACATCATCCACACCGTCTTCCAACCGGGTGAACCTTACTACATCATTCATATCATCTTCCAACCAGGTGCACCTTACAACATTCATACCATCTTCTAACCAGGTGAACCTCACTACATCATTGATACCATCTTCCAACCAGGTGCACCTTACATCATTCATACCATCTTCTAACCAGGTGAGCCTCACTACATCATTCATACCATCTTCCATTCAGGTGCACCTTACATCATTCATACCATCTTCTAACCAGGTGAAGCTTACTACATCATTCATACCATCTTTCATTCAGGTGCACCTTACATCGTTCATACCATCTTCTAACCAGGTGAAGCTTACTACATCATTCATACCATCTTTCATTCAGGTGCACCTTACATCATTCATACCATCTTCTAACAAGGTGAAGCTTACTACATCATCCACACCATCTTCCAACCAGGTGTGCCTTACATCATTCATACCATCTTCTAACCAGGTGAAGCTTACTACATCATTCATACCATCTTCCATTCAGGTGCAGCTTACATCATTCTTACCATCTTCTAACCAGGTGCACCTTACTACATCAGTCATACATCTTCCAACCAGGTGCACCTTACTACATCACTCATACCATCTTTCAACCAGGAGCACCTCACGTCATTCATACCATCTTCTAACCAGGTGACCCTTACATCATTCATACCATCTTCCAAACAGGTGAACCTCACTACATCATTGATACCATCTTCGAACCACATGCACCTTACACCATTCATACCATCTTTTAAACAGGTGCACCTTACTACATCATTCATATTATCTTCCAACCAGGTGCACCTTACTACATCATTCCCACCATCCTCCAATCAGGTGCACTTTACTACATCATCCACACCGTCTTCCAACTGGGTGAACCTTACTACATCATTCATATCATCTTCCAACCAGGTGCACCTTACAACATTGATACCATCTTCTAACCAGGTGAGCCTCACTACATCATTCATACCATCTTCCATTCAGGTGCACCTTACATCATTCATACCATCTTCTAACCAGGTGAAGCTTACTACATCATTCATACCATCTTCCATTCAGGTGCAGCTTACATCATTCTTACCATCTTCTAACCAGGTGCACCTTACTACATCAGTCATACATCTTCCAACCAGGTGCACCTTACTACATCATCCACACCATCTTCCATCCAGGTGCGCCTTACATCATCCACACCATCTTCCAACCAAGTGCACCTTACTACATCATTCATACCATCTTTCAACCAGGAGCACCTCACGTCATTCATACCATCTTCTAACCAGGTGACCCTTACATCATTCATACCATCTTCCAACCAGGTGAACCTCACTACATCATTGATACCATCTTCGAACCACATGCACCTTACACCATTCATACCATCTTTTAACCAGGTGCACCTTACTATATCATTCATATCATATTCCAACCAGGTGCACCTTACATCATTAATGCCATCTTCCAACCAGGTGCACCTTACTACATCATCCACACAATCTTCCAACCTGGTGCACATTACTACATCATTCATACCATCTTCCAACCAGGTGCACCTTACTACATCATCCACACCATCTTCCAACCAGGTGCACCTTACTACATCATTCCCACCATCCTCCAATCAGGTGCACTTTACTACATCATCCACACCGTCTTCCAACCGGGTGAACCTTACTACATCATTCATATCATCTTCCAACCAGGTGCACCTTACAACATTCATACCATCTTCTAACCAGGTGAACCTCACTACATCATTGATACCATCTTCCAACCAGGTGCACCTTACATCATTCATACCATCTTCTAACCAGGTGAGCCTCACTACATCATTCATACCATCTTCCATTCAGGTGCACCTTACATCATTCATACCATCTTCTAACCAGGTGAAGCTTACTACATCATTCATACCATCTTTCATTCAGGTGCACCTTACATCGTTCATACCATCTTCTAACCAGGTGAAGCTTACTACATCATTCATACCATCTTTCATTCAGGTGCAGCTTACATCATTCATACCATCTTCTAACCAGGTGAAGCTTACTACATCATCCACACCATCTTCCAACCAGGTGTGCCTTACATCATTCATACCATCTTCTAACCAGGTGAAGCTTACTACATCATTCATACCATCTTCCATTCAGGTGCAGCTTACATCATTCTTACCATCTTCTAACCAGGTGCACCTTACTACATCAGTCATACATCTTCCAACCAGGTGCACCTTACTACATCACTCATACCATCTTTCAACCAGGAGCACCTCACGTCATTCATACCATCTTCTAACCAGGTGACCCTTACATCATTCATACCATCTTCCAAACAGGTGAACCTCACTACATCATTGATACCATCTTCGAACCACATGCACCTTACACCATTCATACCATCTTTTAAACAGGTGCACCTTACTACATCATTCATATTATCTTCCAACCAGGTGCACCTTACATCATTCATACCATCTTCTAACCAGGTGAACCTCACAACATCATTGATACCATCTTCCAACCAGGTGCACCTTACATCATTCATACCATCTTCTAACTAGGTGCACCTTACTACATCATTCATACCATCTTCTAACCAGGTGAACCTCACTACATCATTGATACCATCTTCCAACCAGGTGCACCTTACATCATTCTTACCATCTTCTAACCAGGTGCACCTTACTACATCAGTCATACATCTTCCAACCAGGTGCACCTTACTACATCATCCATACCATCTTCTAACCAGGTGAACCTAACTACGTCATTAATACCATCCTCTAACCAGGTGCACCTTACTACATCATTAATGCCATCTTCCAACCAGGTGCACCTTACTACATCATCCACGCCATCTTCCAACCTGCTGCACATTACTACATCATTCATACCATCTTCCAACCAGGTGCACCTTACTACATCATCCACACCATCTTCCAACCAGGTGCACCTTACTACATCATTCCCACCATCCTCCAATCAGGTGCACTTTACTACATCATCCACACCGTCTTCCAACCGAGTGAACCTTACTACATCATTCATATCATATTCCAACCAGGTGCACCTTACAACATTCATACCATCTTCTAACCAGGTGAACCTTACATCATTTATACCATCTTCCATTCAGGTGCACCTTACATCATTCATACCATCTTATAACCAGGTGAAGCTTACTACCTCATTCATACCATCTTTCATTCAGGTGCACCTTACATCATTCATACCATCTTCTAACCAGGTGAAGCTTACTACATCATTCATACCATCTTTCATTCAGGTGCACCTTACATCATTCATACCATCTTCTAACCAGGTGAAGCTTACTACATCATCCACACCATCTTCCATCCAGGTGCACCTTACTACATCATCCATACCATCTTCTAACCAGGTGAACCTAACTACGTCATTCCCACCATCCTCCAATCAGGTGCACTTTACTACATCATTCCCACCATCCTCCAACCAGGTGCACTTTACTACATCCACACCGTCTTCCAACCGGGTGAACCTTACTACATCATTCATATCATCTTCCAACCAGGTACACCTTACAACATTCATACCATCTTCTAACCAGGTGAACCTCACCACATCATTGATACCATCTTCCAACCAGGTGCACCTTACATCATTCATACCATCTTCTAACTAGGTGCACCTTACTACATCATTTATACCATCTCCTACATGTGAACCTCACTACATCATTGAAACCATCTTCCAACCAGGTGCACCTTACATCATTCTTACCATCTTCCAACCAGGTGCACCTTACTACATCATCCATACCATCTTCCAACCAGGTGAACCTAACTACATCATCCACACCATCTTCCAACCAGGTGCACCTTACCACATCATTCCCACCATCCTCCAACCAGGTGCACTTTACTACATCATCCACACCATCTTCCAACCGGGTGAACCTTAGTACATCATTCATATCTTCCAACCAGGTGCACCTTACATCATTCATACCATCTTCTAACCAGGTGAACCTCACATCATTGATACCATCTTCCAACCAGGTGCACCTTACATCATTCATACCATCTTCTAACTAGGTGCACCTTACTACATCATTCATACCATCTTCTAACCAGGTGAACCTCACTACATCATTGATACCATCTTCCAACCAGGTGCACCTTACATCATTCATACCATCTTCTAACCAGGTGAAGTCTACTACATCATTCATACCATCTTCCATCGAGGTGCACATTACTACATGATTCATACCATCTTCCAACCACATGCACCTTACATCATTCATACCATCTTTCAACCAGGTGCACCTTACTACATCATCCACACCATCTTCCAACCAGGTGCACCTTACTACATCATCCACACCATCTTCCAACCTGCTGCACATTACTACATCATTCATACCATCTTCCAACCAGGTGCACCTTACTACATCATCCACACCATCTTCCAACCAGGTGCACCTTACTACATCATTCCCACCATCCTCCAATCAGGTGCACTTTACTACATCATCCACACCGTCTTCCAACCGAGTGAACCTTACTACATCATTCATATCATCTTCCAACCAGGTGCACCTTACAACATTCATACCATCTTCTAACCAGGTGAACCTTACATCATTTATACCATCTTCCATTCAGGTGCACCTTACATCATTCATACCATCTTATAACCAGGTGAAGCTTACTACCTCATTCATACCATCTTTCATTCAGGTGCACCTTACATCATTCATACCATCTTCTAACCAGGTGAAGCTTACTACATCATTCATACCATCTTTCATTCAGGTGCACCTTACATCATTCATACCATCTTCTAACCAAGTGAAGCTTACTACATCATCCACACCATCTTCCATCCAGGTGCGCCTTACATCATCCACACCATCTTCCAACCAGGTGCACCTTACTACATCATCCATACCATCTTCTAACCAGGTGAACCTAACTACGTCATTCCCACCATCCTCCAATCAGGTGCACTTTACTACATCATTCCCACCATCCTCCAATCAGGTGCACTTTACTACATCCACACCGTCTTCCAACCGGGTGAACCTTACTACATCATTCATATCATCTTCCAACCAGGTGCACCTTACAACATTCATACCATCTTCTAACCAAGTGAACCTCACTGCATCATTGATACCATCTTCCAACCAGGTGCACCTTACATCATTCATACCATCTTCCATCCAGGTGCGCCTTACATCATCCACACCATCTTCCAACCAGGTGCACCTTACTACATCATCCATACCATCTTTCAACCAGGAGCACCTCACGTCATTCATACCATCTTCGAACCACATGCACCTTACACCATTCATACCATCTTTTAACCAGGTGCACCTTACTATATCATTCATATCATATTCCAACCAGGTGCACCTTACACCATTCATACCATCTTCTAACCAGGTGCACCTTACTACATCATTTATACCATCTCCTACATGTGAACCTCACTACATCATTGAAACCATCTTCCAACCAGGTGCACCTTACATCATTCTTACCATCTTCCAACCAGGTGCACCTTACTACATCATCCATACCATCTTCCAACCAGGTGAACCTAACTACATCATCCACACCATCTTCCAACCAGGTGCACTTTACTACATCATCCACACCATCTTCCAACCGGGTGAACCTTAGTACATCATTCATATCTTCCAACCAGGTGCACCTTACTTCATTCATACCATCTTCTAACCAGGTGAACCTCACATCATTGATACCATCTTCCAACCAGGTGCACCTTACATCATTCATACCATCTTCTAACTAGGTGCACCTTACTACATCATTCATACCATCTTCTAACCAGGTGAACCTCACTACATCATTGATACCATCTTCCAACCAGGTGCACCTTACATCATTCATACCATCTTCTAACCAGGTGAAGCTTACTACATCATTCATACCATCTTCCATCGAGGTGCACATTACTACATGATTCATACCATCTTCCAACCACATGCACCTTACATCATTCATACCATCTTTCAACCAGGTGCACCTTACGACATCATCCACACCATCTTCCATCCAGGTGCGCCTTACATCATCCACACCATCTTCTAAACAGGTGAACATTACTACATCATCCACACCATCTTCCAACCCGGTGCACCTTACATCACTCATACTATCTTCTAAACAGGTGAACATTACTACATCATTCATACCATCTTTCAACCAGGAGCACCTCACGTCATTCATACCATCTTCTAACAAGGTGCACCTTACTGCATCATTCATACCATCTTCCACCCAGGTGCACATTACTACAACATTCATACCATCTTCCAACCAGGTGCACCTCACTACATCATCCACACCATCTTCCATCCAGGTGCGCCTTACATCATCCACACCATCTTCCAACCAGGTGCACCTTACTACATCATTCATACCATCTATCAACCAGGAGCACCTCACGTCATTCATACCATCTTCTAACTAGGTGGCCCTTACATCATTCGTACCATCTTCCAACCAGGTGAACCTCACTACATCATTGATACCATCGTCGAACCACATGCACCTTACACCATTCATACCATCTTTTAACCAGGTGCACCTTACTATATCATTCATATCATATTCCAACCAGGTGTACCTTACACCATTCATACCATCTTCTAACCAGGTGCACCTTACTACATCATTCATATCATCTTCTAACCAGGTGAACCTCACTACATCATTGATACTATCTTCCAACCAGGTGCACCTTACTACATCATCCACACCATCTTCCATCCAGGTGCGCCTTACATCATCCACACCATTTTCCAACCAGGTGCACCTTACTACATCATTCATACCATCTTTCAAGCAGGAGCACCTCACGTCATTCATACCATCTTCTAACCAGGTGACCCTTACATCATTCATACCATCTTCCAACCAGGTGAATCTCACTACATCATTGATACCATCTTCGAACCACATGCACCTTACACCATTCATACCATCTTTTAACCAGGTGCACCTTACTATATCATTCATATCATATTCCAACCAGGTGCACCTTACACCATTCATACCATCTTCTAACCAGGTGCACCTTACTACATCAATTATACCATCTCCTACATGTGAACCTCACTACATCATTCTTACCATCTTCCAACCAGGTGCACCTTACATCATTCTTACCATCTTCCAACCAGGTGCACCTTACTACATCATCCACACCATCTTCCAACCAGGTGCACCTTACCACATCATTCCCACCATCCTCCAACCAGGTGCACTTTACTACATCATCCACACCATCTTCCAACCGGGTGAACCTTAGTACATCATTCATATCTTCCAACCTGGTGCACCTTACATCATTCATACCATCTTCTAACCAGGTGAACCTCACATCATTGATACCATCTTCCAACCAGGTGCACCTTACATCATTCATACCATCTTCTAACTAGGTGCACCATACTACATCATTCATACCATCTTCTAACAAGGTGCACCTTACTGCATCATTCATACCATCTTCCACCCAGGTGCACATTACTACAACATTCATACCATCTTCCAACCAGGTGCACCTCACTACATCATCCACACCATCTTCCATCCAGGTGCGCCTTACATCATCCACACCATCTTCCAACCAGGTGCACCTTACTACATCATTCATACCATCTATCAACCAGGAGCACCTCACGTCATTCATACCATCTTCTAACTAGGTGGCCCTTACATCATTCGTACCATCTTCCAACCAGGTGAACCTCACTACATCATTGATACCATCTTCGAACCACATGCACCTTACACCATTCATACCATCTTTTAACCAGGTGCACCTTACTATATCATTCATATCATATTCCAACCAGGTGTACCTTACACCATTCATACCATCTTCTAACCAGGTGCACCTTACTACATCATTCATATCATCTTCTAACCAGGTGAACCTCACTACATCATTGATACTATCTTCCAACCAGGTGCACCTTACTACATCATCCACACCATCTTCCATCCAGGTGCGCCTTACATCATCCACACCATTTTCCAACCAGGTGCACCTTACTACATCATTCATACCATCTTTCAAGCAGGAGCACCTCACGTCATTCATACCATCTTCTAACCAGGTGACCCTTACATCATTCATACCATCTTCCAACCAGGTGAATCTCACTACATCATTCATACCATCTTCGAACCACATGCACCTTACACCATTCATACCATCTTTTAACCAGGTGCACCTTACTATATCATTCATATCATATTCCAACCAGGTGCACCTTACACCATTCATACCATCTTCTAACCAGGTGCACCTTACTACATCATTTATACCATCTCCTACATGTGAACCTCACTACATCATTCTTACCATCTTCCAACCAGGTGCACCTTACATCATTCTTACCATCTTCCAACCAGGTGCACCTTACTACATCATCCACACCATCTTCCAACCAGGTGCACCTTACCACATCATTCCCACCATCCTCCAACCAGGTGCACTTTACTACATCATCCACACCATCTTCCAACCGGGTGAACCTTAGTACATCATTCATATCTTCCAACCAGGTGCACCTTACATCATTCATACCATCTTCTAACCAGGTGAACTTCACATCATTGATACCATCTTCCAACCAGGTGCACCTTACATCATTCATACCATCTTCTAACTAGGTGCACCTTACTACATCATTCATACCATCTTCTAACCAGGTGAACCTCACTACATCATTGATACCATCTTCCAACCAGGTGCACCTTACATCATTCATACCATCTTCTAACCAGGTGAAGTCTACTACATCATTCATACCATCTTCCATCGAGGTGCACATTACTACATGATTCATACCATCTTCCAACCACATGCACCTTACATCATTCATACCATCTTTCAACCAGGTGCACCTTACTACATCATCCACACCATCTTCCAACCAGGTGCACCTTACTACATCATCCACACCATCTTCCAACCTGCTGCACATTACTACATCATTCATACCATCTTCCAACCAGGTGCACCTTACTACATCATCCACACCATCTTCCAACCAGGTGCACCTTACTACATCATTCCCACCATCCTCCAATCAGGTGCACTTTACTACATCATCCACACCGTCTTCCAACCGAGTGAACCTTACTACATCATTCATATCATCTTCCAACCAGGTGCACCTTACAACATTCATACCATCTTCTAACCAGGTGAACCTTACATCATTTATACCATCTTCCATTCAGGTGCATCTTACATCATTCATACCATCTTATAACCAGGTGAAGCTTACTACCTCATTCATACCATCTTTCATTCAGGTGCACCTTACATCATTCATACCATCTTCTAACCAGGTGAAGCTTACTACATCATTCATACCATCTTTCATTCAGGTGCACCTTACATCATTCATACCATCTTCTAACCAAGTGAAGCTTACTACATCATCCACACCATCTTCCATCCAGGTGCGCCTTACATCATCCACACCATCTTCCAACCAGGTGCACCTTACTACATCATCCATACCATCTTCTAACCAGGTGAACCTAACTACGTCATTCCCACCATCCTCCAATCAGGTGCACTTTACTACATCATTCCCACCATCCTCCAATCAGGTGCACTTTACTACATCCACACCGTCTTCCAACCGGGTGAACCTTACTACATCATTCATATCATCTTCCATCCAAGTGCGCCTTACATCATCCACACCATTTTCCAACCAGGTGCACCTTACTACATCATTCATACCATCTTTCAAGCAGGAGCACCTCACGTCATTCATACCATCTTCTAACCAGGTGACCCTTACATCATTCATACCATCTTCCAACCAGGTGAATCTCACTACATCATTGATACCATCTTCGAACCACATGCACCTTACACCATTTATACCATCTTTTAACCAGGTGCACCTTACTATATCATTCATATCATATTCCAACCAGGTGCACCTTACACCATTCATACCATCTTCTAACCAGGTGCACCTTACTACATCATTTATACCATCTCCTACATGTGAACCTCACTACATCATTCTTACCATCTTCCAACCAGGTGCACCTTACATCATTCTTACCATCTTCCAACCAGGTGCACCTTACTACATCATCCACACCATCTTCCAACCAGGTGCACCTTACCACATCATTCCCACCATCCTCCAACCAGGTGCACTTTACTACATCATCCACACCATCTTCCAACCGGGTGAACCTTAGTACATCATTCATATCTTCCAACCTGGTGCACCTTACATCATTCATACCATCTTCTAACCAGGTGAACCTCACATCATTGATACCATCTTCCAACCAGGTGCACCTTACATCATTCATACCATCTTCTAACTAGGTGCACCTTACTACATCATTCATACCATCTTCTAACAAGGTGCACCTTACTGCATCATTCATACCATCTTCCACCCAGGTGCACATTACTACAACATTCATACCATCTTCCAACCAGGTGCACCTCACTACATCATCCACACCATCTTCCATCCAGGTGCGCCTTACATCATCCACACCATCTTCCAACCAGGTGCACCTTACTACATCATTCATACCATCTATCAACCAGGAGCACCTCATGTCATTCATACCATCTTCTAACTAGGTGGCCCTTACATCATTCGTACCATCTTCCAACCAGGTGAACCTCACTACATCATTGATACCATCTTCGAACCACATGCACCTTACACCATTCATACCATCTTTTAACCAGGTGCACCTTACTATATCATTCATATCATATTCCAACCAGGTGTACCTTACACCATTCATACCATCTTCTAACCAGGTGCACCTTACTACATCATTCATATCATCTTCTAACCAGGTGAACCTCACTACATCATTGATACTATCTTCCAACCAGGTGCACCTTACTACATCATCCACACCATCTTCCATCCAGGTGCGCCTTACATCATCCACACCATTTTCCAACCAGGTGCACCTTACTACATCATTCATACCATCTTTCAAGCAGGAGCACCTCACGTCATTCATACCATCTTCTAACCAGGTGACCCTTACATCATTCATACCATCTTCCAACCAGGTGAATCTCACTACATCATTCATACCATCTTCGAACCACATGCACCTTACACCATTCATACCATCTTTTAACCAGGTGCACCTTACTATATCATTCATATCATATTCCAACCAGGTGCACCTTACACCATTCATACCATCTTCTAACCAGGTGCACCTTACTACATCATTTATACCATCTCCTACATGTGAACCTCACTACATCATTCTTACCATCTTCCAACCAGGTGCACCTTACATCATTCTTACCATCTTCCAACCAGGTGCACCTTACTACATCATCCACACCATCTTCCAACCAGGTGCACCTTACCACATCATTCCCACCATCCTCCAACCAGGTGCACTTTACTACATCATCCACACCATCTTCCAACCGGGTGAACCTTAGTACATCATTCATATCTTCCAACCTGGTGCACCTTACATCATTCATACCATCTTCTAACCAGGTGAACCTCACATCATTGATACCATCTTCCAACCAGGTGCACCTTACATCATTCATACCATCTTCTAACTAGGTGCACCTTACTACATCATTCATACCATCTTCTAACCAGGTGAACCTCACTACATCATTGATACCATCTTCCAACCAGGTGCACCTTACATCATTCATACCATCTTCTAACCAGGTGAAGCTTACTACATCATTCATACCATCTTCCATCGAGGTGCACATTACTACATGATCCATACCATCTTCCAACCACATGCACCATACATTATTCATACCATCTTTCAACCAGGTGCACCTTACTACATCATCCACACCATCTTCCATCCAGGTGCGCCTTACATCATCCACACCATCTTCTAAACAGGTGAACATTACTACATCATCCACACCATCTTCTAACCCGGTGCACCTTACATCACTCATACCATCTTCTAAACAGGTGAACATTACTACATCATTCATACCATCTTTCAACCAGGAGCACCTCACGTCATTCATACCATCTTCTAACAAGGTGCACCTTACTGCATCATTCATACCATCTTCAACCCAGGTGCACATTACTACAACATTCATACCATCTTCCAACCAGGTGCACCTCACTACATCATCCACACAATCTTCCATCCAGGTGCGCCTTACATCATCCACACCATCTTCCAACCAGGTGCACCTTACTACATCATTCATACCATCTATCAACCAGGAGCACCTCACGTCATTCATACCATCTTCTAACTAGGTGACCCTTACATCATTCGTACCATCTTCCAACCAGGTGAATCTCACTACATCATTGATACCATCTTCGAACCACATGCACCTTACACCATTCATACCATCTTTTAACCAGGTGCACCTTACTATATCATTCATATCATATTCCAACCAGGTGTACCTTACACCATTCATACCATCTTCTAACCAGGTGCACCTTACTACATCATTCATATCATCTTCTAACCAGGTGAACCTCACTACATCATTGATACTATCTTCCAACCAGGTGCACCTTACTACATCATCCACACCATCTTCCATCCAGGTGCGCCTTACATCATCCACACCATTTTCCAACCAGGTGCACCTTACTACATCATTCATACCATCTTTCAAGCAGGAGCACCTCACGTCATTCATACCATCTTCTAACCAGGTGACCCTTACATCATTCCTACCATCTTCCAACCAGGTGAATCTCACTACATCATTGATACCATCTTCGAACCACATGCACCTTACACCATTCATACCATCTTTTAACCAGGTGCACCTTACTATATCATTCATATCATATTCCAACCAGGTGCACCTTACACCATTCATACCATCTTCTAACCAGGTGCACCTTACTACATCATTCATATCATCTTCTAACCAGGTGAACCTCACTACATCATTGATACCATCTTCCAACCAGGTGCACCTTACATCATTCATACCATCTTCTAACTAGGTGCACCTTACTACATCATTCATACCATCTTCTAACCAGGTGAACCTCACTACATCATTGATACCATCTTCCAAATAGGTGCACTTTACATCATTCTTACCATCTTCTAACCAGGTGCACCTTACTACATCAGTCATACATCTTCCAACCAGGTGCACCTTACTACATCATCCATACCATCTTCTAACCAGGTGAACCTAACTACGTCATTTAAACCATCCTCTAACCAGGTGCACCTTACTACATCATTAATGCCATCTTCCAACCAGGTGCACCTTACTACATCATCCACACCATCTTCCAACCAGGTGCACATTACTACATCATTCATACCATCTTCCAACCAGGTGCACCTTACTACATCATCCACACCATCTTCCAACCAGGTGCACATTACTACATCATCCACACCATCTTCCAACTGGGTGAACCTTACTACATCATTCATATCATCTTCCAACCAGGTGCACCTTACAACATTGATACCATCTTCTAACCAGGAGAACCTCACTACATCATTGATACCATCTTTCAACCAGGTGCACCTTACATCATTCATACCATCTTCTAACCAGGTGAGCCTCACTACATCATTCATACCATCTTCCATTCAGGTGCACCTTACATCATTCATACCATCTTCTAACCAGGTGAAGCTTACTACATCATTCATACCATCTTCCATTCAGGTGCAGCTTACATCATTCTTACCATCTTCTAACCAGGTGCACCTTACTACATCAGTCATACATCTTCCAACCAGGTGCACCTTACTACATCATCCACACCATCTTCCATCCAGGTGCGCCTTACATCATCCACACCATCTTCCAACTGGGTGAACCTTACTACATCATTCATATCATCTTCCAACCAGGTGCACCTTACAACATTGATACCATCTTCTAACCAGGTGAACCTCACTACATCATTGATACCATCTTCGAACCACATGCACCTTACACCATTCATACCATCTTTTAACCAGGTGCACCTTACTATATCATTCATATCATATTCCAACCAGGTGCACCTTACATCATTAATGCCATCTTCCAACCAGGTGCACCTTACTACATCATCCACACCATCTTCCATCCTGGTGCACATTACTACATCATTCATACCATCTTCCAACCAGGTGCACCTTACTACATCATCCACACCATCTTCCAACCAGGTGCACCTTACTACATCATTCCCACCATCCTCCAATCAGGTGCACTTTACTACATCATCCACACCGTCTTCCAACTGGGTGAACCTTACTACATCATTCATATCATCTTCCAACCAGGTGCACCTTACAACATTCATACCATCTTCTAACCAGGTGAACCTCACTACATCATTGATACCATCTTCCAACCAGGTGCACCTTACATCATTCATACCATCTTCTGACCAGGTGAGCCTCACTACATCATTCATACCATCTTCCATTCAGGTGCACCTTACATCATTCATACCATCTTCTAACCAGGTGAAGCTTACAACATCATTCATACCATCTTTCATTCAGGTGCACCTTACACCATTCATACCATCTTCTAACCAGGTGAAGCTTAATACATCATTCATACCATCTTTCATTCAGGTGCACCTTACATCATTCATACAATCTTCTAACCAGGTGAAGCTTACTACATCATCCACACCATCTTCCAACCAGGTGTGCCTTACATCATTCATACCATCTTCTAACCAGGTGAAGCTTACTACATCATTCATACCATCTTCCATTCAGGTGCAGCTTACATCATTCTTACCATCTTCTAACCAGGTGCACCTTACTACATCAGTCATACATCTTCCAACCAGGTGCACCTTACTACATCATCCACACCATCTTCCATCCAAGTGCGCCTTACATCTTCCAACCAGGTGCACCTTACTACATCATTCATACCATCTTTCAACCAGGAGCACCTCACGTCATTCATACCATCTTCTAACCAGGTGACCCTTACATCATTCATACCATCTTCCAAACAGGTGAACCTCACTACATCATTGATACCAACTTCGAACCACATGCACCTTACACCATTCATACCATCTTTTAAACAGGTGCACCTTACTACATCATTCATATCATCTTCCAACCAGGTGCACCTTACATCATTCATACCATCTTCTAACCAGGTGAACCTCACTACATCATTGATACCATCTTCCAACCAGGTGCACCTTACATCATTCATACCATCTTCTAACTAGGTGCACCTTACTACATCATTCATACCATCTTCTAACCAGGTGAACCTCACTACATCATTGATACCATCTTCCAACCAGGTGCACTTTACATCATTCTTACCATCTTCTAACCAGGTGCACCTTACTACATCAGTCATACATCTTCCAACCAGGTGCACCTTACTACATCATCCATACCATCTTCTAACCAGGTGAACCTAACTACGTCATTAATACCATCCTCTAACCAGGTGCACCTTACTACATCATTAATGTCATCTTCCAACCAGGTGCACCGTACTACATCATCCACACCATCTTCCAACCAGGTGCACATTACTACATCATCCACACCATCTTCCAACTGGGTGAACCTTACTACATCATTCATATCATCTTCCAACCAGGTGCACCTTACAACATTGATACCATCTTCTAACCAGGAGAACCTCACTACATCATTGATACCATCTTTCAACCAGGTGCACCTTACATCATTCATACCATCTTCTAACCAGGTGAGCCTCACTACATCATTCATACCATCTTCCATTCAGGTGCACCTTACATCATTCATACCATCTTCTAACCAGGTGAAGCTTACTACATCATTCATACCATCTTCCATTCAGGTGCAGCTTACATCATTCTTACCATCTTCTAACCAGGTGCACCTTACTACATCAGTCATACATCTTCCAACCAGGTGCACCTTACTACATCATCCACACCATCTTCCATCCAGGTGCGCCTTACATCATCCACACCATCTTCCAACTGGGTGAACCTTACTACATCATTCATATCATCTTCCAACCAGGTGCACCTTACAACATTGATACCATCTTCTAACCAGGTGAACCTCACTACATCATTGATACCATCTTCGAACCACATGCACCTTACACCATTCATACCATCTTTTAACCAGGTGCACCTTACTATATCATTCATATCATATTCCAACCAGGTGCACCTTACATCATTAATGCCATCTTCCAACCAGGTGCACCTTACTACATCATCCACACCATCTTCCAACCTGGTGCACATTACTACATCATTCATACCATCTTCCAACCAGGTGCACCTTACTACATCATCCACACCATCTTCCAACCAGGTGCACCTTACTACATCATTCCCACCATCCTCCAATCAGGTGCACTTTACTACATCATCCACACCGTCTTCCAACTGGGTGAACCTTACTACATCATTCATATCATCTTCCAACCAGGTGCACCTTACAACATTCATACCATCTTCTAACCAGGTGAACCTCACTACATCATTGATACCATCTTCCAACCAGGTGCACCTTACATCATTCATACCATCTTCTGACCAGGTGAGCCTCACTACATCATTCATACCATCTTCCATTCAGGTGCACCTTACATCATTCATACCATCTTCTAACCAGGTGAAGCTTACAACATCATTCATACCATCTTTCATTCAGGTGCACCTTACACCATTCATACCATCTTCTAACCAGGTGAAGCTTAATACATCATTCATACCATCTTTCATTCAGGTGCACCTTACATCATTCATACAATCTTCTAACCAGGTGAAGCTTACTACATCATCCACACCATCTTCCAACCAGGTGTGCCTTACATCATTCATACCATCTTCTAACCAGGTGAAGCTTACTACATCATTCATACCATCTTCCATTCAGGTGCAGCTTACATCATTCTTACCATCTTCTAACCAGGTGCACCTTACTACATCAGTCATACATCTTCCAACCAGGTGCACCTTACTACATCATCCACACCATCTTCCATCCAAGTGCGCCTTACATCTTCCAACCAGGTGCACCTTACTACATCATTCATACCATCTTTCAACCAGGAGCACCTCACGTCATTCATACCATCTTCTAACCAGGTGACCCTTACATCATTCATACCATCTTCCAAACAGGTGAACCTCACTACATCATTGATACCAACTTCGAACCACATGCACCTTACACCATTCATACCATCTTTTAAACAGGTGCACCTTACTACATCATTCATATCATCTTCCAACCAGGTGCACCTTACATCATTCATACCATCTTCTAACCAGGTGAACCTCACTACATCATTGATACCATCTTCCAACCAGGTGCACCTTACATCATTCATACCATCTTCTAACTAGGTGCACCTTACTACATCATTCATACCATCTTCTAACCAGGTGAACCTCACTACATCATTGATACCATCTTCCAACCAGGTGCACTTTACATCATTCTTACCATCTTCTAACCAGGTGCACCTTACTACATCAGTCATACATCTTCCAACCAGGTGCACCTTACTACATCATCCATACCATCTTCTAACCAGGTGAACCTAACTACGTCATTAATACCATCCTCTAACCAGGTGCACCTTACTACATCATTAATGTCATCTTCCAACCAGGTGCACCGTACTACATCATCCACACCATCTTCCAACCTGCTGCACATTACTACATCATTCATACCATCTTCCAACCAGGTGCACCTTACTACATCATCCACACCATCTTCCAACCAGGTGCACCTTACTACATCATTCCCACCATCCTCCAATCAGGTGCACTTTACTACATCATCCACACCGTCTTCCAACCGGGTGAACCTTACTACATCATTCATATCATCTTCCAACCAGGTGCACCTTACAACATTCATACCATCTTCTAACCAGGTGAACCTTACATCATTTATACCATCTTATAACCAGGTGAAGCTTACTACCTCATTCATTCCATCTTTCATTCAGGTGCACCTTACATCATTCATACCATCTTCTAACCAGGTGAAGCTTACTACATCATTCATACCATCTTTCATTCAGGTGCACCTTACATCATTCATACCATCTTCTAACCACGTGAAGCTTACTACATCATCCACACCATCTTCCATCCAGGTGCGCCTTACATCATCCACACCATCTTCCAACCAGGTGCACCTTACTACATCATCCATACCATCTTCTAACCAGGTGAACCTAACTACGTCATTCCCACCATCCTCCAATCAGGTGCACTTTACTACATCATTCCCACCATCCTCCAATCAGGTGCACTTTACTACATCCACACCGTCTTCCAACCGGGTGAACCTTACTACATCATTCATATCATCTTCCAACCAGGTGCACCTTACAACATTCATACCATCTTCTAACCAGGTGAACCTCACTACATCATTGATACCATCTTCCAACCAGGTGCACCTTACATCATTCATACCATCTTCTAACCAGGTGAGCCTCACTACATAATTCATACCATCTTCCATTCAGGTGCACCTTACATCATTCATACCATCTTCTAACCAGGTGAAGCTTACTACATCATTCATACCATCTTTCATTCAGGTGCACCTTACATCATTCATACCATCTTCTAACCAGGTGAAGCTTACTACATCATTAATGCCATCTTCCAATCTGGTGCACATTACTACATCATTCATACCATCTTCCAACCAGGTGCACCTTACTACATCATCCACACCATCTTCCAACCAGGTGCACCTTACTACATCATTCCCACCATCCTCCAATCAGGTGCACTTTACTACATCCACACCGTCTTCCAATCGGGTGAACCTTACTACATCATTCATATCATCTTCCAACCAGGTGCACCTTACAACATTCATACCATCTTCTAACCAGGTGAACCTCACTACATCATTGATACCATCTTCCAACCAGGTGCACCTTACATCATTCATACCATCTTCTAACCAGGTGAGCCTCACTACATCATTCATACCATCTTCCATTCAGGTGCACCTTACATCATTCATACCATCTTCTAACCAGGTGAAGCTTACTACATCATTCATACCATCTTTCATTCAGGTGCACCTTACATCATTCATACCATCTTCTAACCAGCTGAAGCTTACTACATCATTCATACCATCTTTCATTCAGGTGCACCTTACATCATCCACACCATCTTCCAACCAGGTGCATCTTACATTACTAATACCACTAATACAATCATTCATACCATCTTCTAACCAGGTGAAGCTTACTACATCATTCATACCATCTTTCATTCAGGTGCACCTTACATCATCCACACCATCTTCCAACCAGGTGCATCTTACATTACTAATACCACTAATACAATCTTCCATCCAGGTGCGCCTTACATCATCCACACCATCTTCCAACCAGGTGCACCTTACTACATCATTCATACCATCTATCAACCAGGAGCACCTCACGTCATTCATACCATCTTCTAACTAGGTGACCCTTACATCATTCGTACCATCTTCCAACCAGGTGAACCTCACTACATCATTGATACCATCTTCGAACCACATGCACCTTACACCATTCATACCATCTTTTAACCAGGTGCACCTTACTATATCATTCATATCATATTCCAACCAGGTGTACCTTACACCATTCATACCATCTTCTAACCAGGTGCACCTTACTACATCATTCATATCATCTTCTAACCAGGTGAACCTCACTACATCATTGATACTATCTTCCAACCAGGTGCACCTTACTACATCATCCACACCATCTTCCATCCAGGTGCGCCTTACATCATCCACACCATTTTCCAACCAGGTGCACCTTACTACATCATTCATACCATCTTTCAAGCAGGAGCACCTCACGTCATTCATACCATCTTCTAACCAGGTGACCCTTACATCATTCATACCATCTTCCAACCAGGTGAATCTCACTACATCATTGATACCATCTTCGAACCACATGTACCTTACACCATTCATACCATCTTTTAACCAGGTGCACCTTACTATATCATTCATATCATATTCCAACCAGGTGCACCTTACACCATTCATACCATCTTCTAACCAGGTGCACCTTACTACATCATTCATATCATCTTCTAACCAGGTGAACCTCACTACATCATTGATACCATCTTCCAACCAGGTGCACCTTACATCATTCATACCATCTTCTAACTAGGTGCACCTTACTACATCATTCATACCATCTTCTAACCAGGTGAACCTCACTACATCATTGATACCATCTTCCAAATAGGTGCACTTTACATCATTCTTACCATCTTCTAACCAGGTGCACCTTACTACATCAGTCATACATCTTCCAACCAGGTGCACCTTACTACATCATCCATACCATCTTCTAACCAGGTGAACCTAACTACGTCATTTAAACCATCCTCTAACCAGGTGCACCTTACTACATCATTAATGCCATCTTCCAACCAGGTGCACCTTACTACATCATCCACACCATCTTCCAACCAGGTGCACATTACTACATCATTCATACCATCTTCCAACCAGGTGCACCTTACTACATCATCCACACCATCTTCCAACCAGGTGCACATTACTACATCATCCACACCATCTTCCAACTGGGTGAACCTTACTACATCATTCATATCATCTTCCAACCAGGTGCACCTTACAACATTGATACCATCTTCTAACCAGGAGAACCTCACTACATCATTGATACCATCTTTCAACCAGGTGCACCTTACATCATTCATACCATCTTCTAACCAGGTGAGCCTCACTACATCATTCATACCATCTTCCATTCAGGTGCACCTTACATCATTCATACCATCTTCTAACCAGGTGAAGCTTACTACATCATTCATACCATCTTCCATTCAGGTGCAGCTTACATCATTCTTACCATCTTCCAACCAGGTGCACCTTACTACATCATCCACACCATCTTCCATCCAGGTGCACCTTACTACATCATCCACACCATCTTCCATCCAGGTGCGCCTTACATCATCCACACCATCTTCCAACTGGGTGAACCTTACTACATCATTCATATCATCTTCCAACCAGGTGCACCTTACAACATTGATACCATCTTCTAACCAGGTGAACCTCACTACATCATTGATACCATCTTCGAACCACATGCACCTTACACCATTCATACCATCTTTTAACCAGGTGCACCTTACTATATCATTCATATCATATTCCAACCAGGTGCACCTTACATCATTAATGCCATCTTCCAACCAGGTGCACCTTACTACATCATCCACACCATCTTCCAACCTGGTGCACATTACTACATCATTCATACCATCTTCCAACCAGGTGCACCTTACTACATCATCCACACCATCTTCCAACCAGGTGCACCTTACTACATCATTCCCACCATCCTCCAATCAGGTGCACTTTACTACATCATCCACACCGTCTTCCAACTGGGTGAACCTTACTACATCATTCATATCATCTTCCAACCAGGTGCACCTTACAACATTCATACCATCTTCTAACCAGGTGAACCTCACTACATCATTGATACCATCTTCCAACCAGGTGCACCTTACATCATTCATACCATCTTCTGACCAGGTGAGCCTCACTACATCATTCATACCATCTTCCATTCAGGTGCACCTTACATCATTCATACCATCTTCTAACCAGGTGAAGCTTACAACATCATTCATACCATCTTTCATTCAGGTGCACCTTACACCATTCATACCATCTTCTAACCAGGTGAAGCTTAATACATCATTCATACCATCTTTCATTCAGGTGCACCTTACATCATTCATACAATCTTCTAACCAGGTGAAGCTTACTACATCATCCACACCATCTTCCAACCAGGTGTGCCTTACATCATTCATACCATCTTCTAACCAGGTGAAGCTTACTACATCATTCATACCATCTTCCATTCAGGTGCAGCTTACATCATTCTTACCATCTTCTAACCAGGTGCACCTTACTACATCAGTCATACATCTTCCAACCAGGTGCACCTTACTACATCATCCACACCATCTTCCATCCAAGTGCGCCTTACATCTTCCAACCAGGTGCACCTTACTACATCATTCATACCATCTTTCAACCAGGAGCACCTCACGTCATTCATACCATCTTCTAACCAGGTGACCCTTACATCATTCATACCATCTTCCAAACAGGTGAACCTCACTACATCATTGATACCAACTTCGAACCACATGCACCTTACACCATTCATACCATCTTTTAAACAGGTGCACCTTACTACATCATTCATATCATCTTCCAACCAGGTGCACCTTACATCATTCATACCATCTTCTAACCAGGTGAACCTCACTACATCATTGATACCATCTTCCAACCAGGTGCACCTTACATCATTCATACCATCTTCTAACTAGGTGCACCTTACTACATCATTCATACCATCTTCTAACCAGGTGAACCTCACTACATCATTGATACCATCTTCCAACCAGGTGCACTTTACATCATTCTTACCATCTTCTAACCAGGTGCACCTTACTACATCAGTCATACATCTTCCAACCAGGTGCACCTTACTACATCATCCATACCATCTTCTAACCAGGTGAACCTAACTACGTCATTAATACCATCCTCTAACCAGGTGCACCTTACTACATCATTAATGTCATCTTCCAACCAGGTGCACCGTACTACATCATCCACACCATCTTCCAACCTGCTGCACATTACTACATCATTCATACCATCTTCCAACCAGGTGCACCTTACTACATCATCCACACCATCTTCCAACCAGGTGCACCTTACTACATCATTCCCACCATCCTCCAATCAGGTGCACTTTACTACATCATCCACACCGTCTTCCAACCGGGTGAACCTTACTACATCATTCATATCATCTTCCAACCAGGTGCACCTTACAACATTCATACCATCTTCTAACCAGGTGAACCTTACATCATTTATACCATCTTATAACCAGGTGAAGCTTACTACCTCATTCATTCCATCTTTCATTCAGGTGCACCTTACATCATTCATACCATCTTCTAACCAGGTGAAGCTTACTACATCATTCATACCATCTTTCATTCAGGTGCACCTTACATCATTCATACCATCTTCTAACCAGGTGAAGCTTACTACATCATCCACACCATCTTCCATCCAGGTGCGCCTTACATCATCCACACCATCTTCCAACCAGGTGCACCTTACTACATCATCCATACCATCTTCTAACCAGGTGAACCTAACTACGTCATTCCCACCATCCTCCAATCAGGTGCACTTTACTACATCATTCCCACCATCCTCCAATCAGGTGCACTTTACTACATCCACACCGTCTTCCAACCGGGTGAACCTTACTACATCATTCATATCATCTTCCAACCAGGTGCACCTTACAACATTCATACCATCTTCTAACCAGGTGAACCTCACTACATCATTGATACCATCTTCCAACCAGGTGCACCTTACATCATTCATACCATCTTCTAACCAGGTGAGCCTCACTACATAATTCATACCATCTTCCATTCAGGTGCACCTTACATCATTCATACCATCTTCTAACCAGGTGAAGCTTACTACATCATTCATACCATCTTTCATTCAGGTGCACCTTACATCATTCATACCATCTTCTAACCAGGTGAAGCTTACTACATCATTAATGCCATCTTCCAATCTGGTGCACATTACTACATCATTCATACCATCTTCCAACCAGGTGCACCTTACTACATCATCCACACCATCTTCCAACCAGGTGCACCTTACTACATCATTCCCACCATCCTCCAATCAGGTGCACTTTACTACATCCACACCGTCTTCCAATCGGGTGAACCTTACTACATCATTCATATCATCTTCCAACCAGGTGCACCTTACAACATTCATACCATCTTCTAACCAGGTGAACCTCACTACATCATTGATACCATCTTCCAACCAGGTGCACCTTACAACATTCATACCATCTTCTAACCAGGTGAACCTCACTACATCATTGATACCATCTTCCAACCAGGTGCACCTTACATCATTCATACCATCTTCTAACCAGGTGAGCCTCACTACATCATTCATACCATCTTCCATTCAGGTGCACCTTACATCATTCATACCATCTTCTAACCAGGTGAAGCTTACTACATCATTCATACCATCTTTCATTCAGGTGCACCTTACATCATCCACACCATCTTCCAACCAGGTGCATCTTACATTACTAATACCATCTTCTAACCAGGTGCACCTTACTATATCATTCATATCATATTCCAACCAGGTGCACCTTACACCATTCATACCATCTTCTAACCAGGTGCACCTTACTACATCATTCATATCATCTTCCAACCAGGTGCACCTTACATCATTCATACCATCTTCTAACCAGGTGACCCTTACATCATTCATACCATCTTCTAACCAGGTGAGCCTCACTACATAATTCATACCATCTTCCATTCAGGTGCACCTTACATCATTCATACCATCTTCTAACCAGGTGAAGCTTACTACATCATTCATACCATCTTTCATTCAGGTGCACCTTACATCATTCATACCATCTTCTAACCAGGTGAAGCTTACTACATCATTAATGCCATCTTCCAATCTGGTGCACATTACTACATCATTCATACCATCTTCCAACCAGGTGCACCTTACTACATCATCCACACCATCTTCCAACCAGGTGCACCTTACTACATCATTCCCACCATCCTCCAATCAGGTGCACTTTACTACATCCACACCGTCTTCCAATCGGGTGAACCTTACTACATCATTCATATCATCTTCCAACCAGGTGCACCTTACAACATTCATACCATCTTCTAACCAGGTGAACCTCACTACATCATTGATACCATCTTCCAACCAGGTGCACCTTACAACATTCATACCATCTTCTAACCAGGTGAACCTCACTACATCATTGATACCATCTTCCAACCAGGTGCACCTTACATCATTCATACCATCTTCTAACCAGGTGAGCCTCACTACATCATTCATACCATCTTCCATTCAGGTGCACCTTACATCATTCATACCATCTTCTAACCAGGTGAAGCTTACTACATCATTCATACCATCTTTCATTCAGGTGCACCTTACATCATCCACACCATCTTCCAACCAGGTGCATCTTACATTACTAATACCATCTTCTAACCAGGTGCACCTTACTATATCATTCATATCATATTCCAACCAGGTGCACCTTACACCATTCATACCATCTTCTAACCAGGTGCACCTTACTACATCATTCATATCATCTTCCAACCAGGTGCACCTTACATCATTCATACCATCTTCTAACCAGGTGAACCTCACAACATCATTGATACCATCTTCCAACCAGGTGCACCTTACATCATTCATACCATCTTCTAACTAGGTGCACCTTACTACATCATTTGTACCATCTCCTACATGTGAACCTCACTACATCATTGATACCATCTTCCAACCAGGTGCACCTTACATCATTCTTACCATCTTCTAACCAGGTGCACCTTACTACATCAGTCATACATCTTCCAACCAGGTGCACCTTACTACATCATCCATACCATCTTCTAACCAGGTGAACCTAACTACGTCATTTATACCATCCTCTAACCAGGTGCACCTTACTACATCATTAATGCCATCTTCCAACCAGGTGCACCTTACTACATCATCCACACCATCTTCCAACCTGGTGCACATTACTACATCATTCATACCATCTTCCAACCAGGTGCACCTTACTACATCATTTCCACCATCCTCCAACCAGGTGCACTTTACTACATCATCCACACCATCTTCCAACCGGGTGAACCTTACTACATCATTCATACCATCTTCCATCCAGGTGCACCTTACATCATTCTTATCATCTTCTAACCAGGTGCACCTTACTACATCAGTCATACATCTTTCAACCAGGTGCACCTTACATCATTCATACCATCTTCTAACCGGGTGCACTTTACTACATCATCCATACCATCTTCTAACCAGGTGAACCTAACTACGTCATTCATACCATCTTCTAACCAGGTGCACCTTACATCATTCATACCATCTTCTAACTAGGTGCACCTTACATCATTCATACCATCTTCTAACCAGGTGAACCTCACTACATCATTGATACCATCTTCCAACCAGGTGCACCTTACATCATTCATACCATCTTCTAACCAGGTGAAGCTTACTACATCATTCATACCATCTTCCATCCAGGTGCACCTTACATCATTCTTATCATCTTCTAACCAGGTGCACCTTACTACATCAGTCATACATCTTTCAACCAGGTGCACCTTACATCATTCATACCATCTTCTAACCGGGTGCACTTTACTACATCATCCATACCATCTTCTAACCAGGTGAACCTAACTAAGTCATTTATACCATCTTCTAACCAGGTGAACCTTACTACATCATTCATACCATCTTTCAACCAGGAGCACCTCACGTCATTCATACCATCTTCCAACCAGGTGAACCTCACTACATCATTGATACCATCTTCCAACCAGGTGCACCTTACATCATCCACACCATCTTCCAAACAGGTGCACCTTACTACATCATTCATACCATCTTCTAACCAGGTGAGCCTCACTACATCGTTCATGCCATCTTCCATTCAGGTGCACCTTACATCATTCATACCATCTTCTAACCAGGTGAAGCTTACTACATCATTCATACCATCTTCCATTCAGGTGCACCTTACATCATTCATACCATCTTCTAACCAGGTGAAGCTTACTACATCATTAATGCCATCTTCTAACCAGGTGAAGCTTACTACATCATTCATACCATCTTCCATTCAGGTGAAGCTTACTACATCATTCTTACCATCTTCTAACCAGGTGCATCTTACTACATCAGTCATACCATCTTCTAAACAGGTGCACCTTACTACATCATTCATACCATCTTCCATTCAGGTGCACCTTACCTCATTCATACCATCTTCTAACCAGGTGAAGCTTACTACATCATTAATGCCATCTTCTAACCAGGTGAAGCTTACTACATCATTCATACCATCTTCCATTCAGGTGCAGCTTACATCATTCTTACCATCTTCTAACCAGGTGCATCTTACTACATCAGTCATACCATCTTCTAAACAGGTGAACCTTACTACATCATTCATACCATCTTTCAACCAGGAGCACATCACGTCATTCATGCCATCTTCTAACCAGGTGAACCTTACATCATTCATACCAGCTTCCAACCAGGTGAACCTCACTACATCATTGATACAATCTTCCAACCACGTGCACCTTACACCATTCATACCATCTTCTAACCAGGTGCACCTTACTACATCATTCATACCAACCAGGTAGAGCATATTCCAATGATAATTTAATGTCGACTGTGTTGCTTTAACACAATATTACCTCCGCATTTTTTTATTGCACGTGTTATTAGGAGTAATGGCATAATACAAATACAAAATAAAAGTTACTGACAGTGATTAATATATTTCCTATGCTTCAACATAACAATGCAGCACATTCTATCCTGCCTATGTTAAATCACACCGTTTCGGAAATGACAACAGATGTTTCCCACAGCTAAATTTTCAACATTTGTATTGTGTCATTTCCACATCCTGTTACCGAGACAGTGATTTGTTTTAAACAGGAAACAAACTATACTAAACGGTACAATATTTACAGGATACCATAAATGGCAGTCTGCAAATTTTGACAGTTTTCATATATTCTTTGCCTCAAATGTTCACCCAAATGACTTATTTCGAACATTTTTTGTTTAAATATAATCACATAAATATGACTGAATCTTACTGAAATATTGCTTTAGACACAAATGCATGGGCAAAGTGACTCTACACATGGCTAATATCACATGAAATGTGATGTGAAAACTAAGAGTCGAGTAGTCACAAGATGGAAACCATAAAAATTGGGATGCACAACACACAATTACAGGAAATAACAGTGAGAAGTCGTCTGAAAGACGCTTAGCCCCTGAAGATGGCGACGTATATGACATTTTACCCAGAGTCCTGGTAAGTTGTCATCCTGTATCATAATACCAGAGGTTTACTTGACAAGCATAGATTTCAATAGATGGTGTCAATTGGAAACCCCGTGGCCATCTTTTTCCACTTGCGATTTAATGTACAACGTCAGTATACAGAGTATATTCTAAGCTATCAGTGACCACATTAAAATTACGACGAAATTATTAAAAATTAAAATCAGAGAAACAAAATTAAACTGCTTTTATTAAAATGAAAATAGCCAGATTGTATCTGATGTGAAAAACGAAATGACAAGCATCAAGGTCCCATAATGTATACATTAAGTTGGAAGGAAATACATCAGAATAACAAAAATGATGACCATTAATCTGATCCTCGAGCAAATGAGATGTATATTATTATTTTATTTATTAAATCTTTATTGCAGGATATAAAGTGAAAAGTTCATACATCCCATATTAAACAAGCAGCCTATCGGCTGAGATAGCTCCGCTGTTAGCAATGCACATTTCAATTAAAGAACTGAAGACATCATTAGAAAATGAACAATATGAATAGTATCAAAGCAATCAGACTTACAGTTTTTAACAAGAAGTCGAAAATATCACTTTTTACCAAAAAATTACAAAAATATTCACCAAAATAAATTAATTAGAGAATTGAAGATATCATCACAAAACGAACAAATCTGAGAGAGGTCCACATGTAGTACCTATATATGTAATATCAAAGCAATCAGACTTACAGTTTTCAACAAGAAGTCGAAAATATCACTTTTTACCAAAAATGACAAAAATATTCACCAAAATTAGAGAACTGAAGATATCATCACAAAATGAACAAATCTGAGAAAGGTCTACATGTAGTATCTATATATGTAATATCAAAGCAATTGAACTATTGGTTTTTAACAAGAAGTCGAAAATATCACTTTTTACCAAAAATGACAAAAATATTCACCAAAATTAGAGAATTGAAGATATCATCACGAAATGAACAAATCTGAGAGAGGTCCACATGTAGTACCTATATATGTAGTATCAAAGCAATTGGACTTGCGGTTTTTAACAAGAAGTCGAAAATATCACTTTTTACCAAAAATGACAAAAATATTCACCAAAATTAGAGAATTAAAGATATCATTACAAAATGAACAAATCTGAGAGAGGTCCACATGTAGTACCTATATATGTATTATCAAAGCATTTGCACTTGCGGTTTTTAACAAGAAGTCGAAAATATCACTTTTTACCAAAAATGACAAAAATATTCACCAAAATTAGAGAATTGAAGATATCAACATGAAATGAACAAACCTAAGAGAGGTCTACCCAAGGTACATATACACCAAGTATCAAAGCATTCAGGCTTGTAGTTTTCAAGAAGAAGTCGAAAAAGTAAAACATTGACACGGACGACAACGACGACGGACGACGACGACGACGGACAATCACTCATATGATAAGCTCCGCTTGACAAAGTCGACAGCGGAGCTAAAAAAACATAACAATAACAACAACAAATGACAATAAATAAAAACAAAGAGACATGCTGTTTTCAACAAGAATTCTAAAATATATATCACTTTTCACCAAAAATGACAAAAATATTCATTAGATAATTGAAGATATCACGAAATGAATAAATCTGAGAGAGGTCCATGTGTAGTACCTATATATGTAATATCTAAGCAATTGGACTTGCAGTTTTCAACAAGAAGTCGAAAATATCACTTTTTACCAAAAATATTCATCAAGAGTAAAAAGACTTGACTAATAAATACATTCATTTTTCTAGCGTAGCTGTGGCGTATACATGACTTTACGGTACACAACATAAAACTTCAAACATAAATGACTGTCTGATGATAAAAGCACTGCAACGATTCTATTATTACTTTTAGTTATACGTGAAAAATCCATGTTTCGTCTAAGAGCATCAAATGTGGGAATGTTGGAGGACACAAACATACCGCTAGCACAAAAGTACCTGGGACGATCAAGGAATAAACAAAATTATTATACGCAGCACGGAGATCATAAGTACTTTTACGACTATGTTGAAACCAAAGCTGTTAACAATACATGTTACAACAAGTCATTGTCAATGACACGTCCCCGTTCCGTTCATATTTGAGTGACATATACATTCAAAGCAGATCATGACCGAAATGCACCTGCATATGTACAACACATTGTGCTAAATCTGAACAAAATCCATCCATGCATGACTGAGATCCGGTTCTGGAATTGTGAAAATACGTGATTTTGATGCATTTTCGGCCTTAAAATGGCCATCATTCCGCTATTGTTAAGCAGATCATGAAACAAATGCACATATCTATTTGTGACATGATGTACCATGTGTGTGTGAAGTTTGAACTTGATCAATCCAGACATGTCTTGGATACGAATCCAGAACTGAATTCTTTAACAAAATGGCCGCCAGTCGGCCATTTCGAACTTGATCCGGAAAAAAAAAGACGTGCATCAAGGTCCTATTATGTTTAATGTATGTACCAAATTTGAACAAAATCCATCGATGCATAACTGAGATACGGGTCCGGAATGGTGAAAATGTGCGATTTCAATGCATTTTCGGCCTTAAAGCGGCCCCCATTTGGCTATCGTTAATGAGATCATGAAACAAATGCACATACATATTTGTGACATGATGTACCTTGTGTGTGTGAAGTTTGAACTTGATCAATCCAGACATGTCTCGGATACGGATCCAGAACTGAATTCTTTAAAACAAAATGACCGCCAGTCGGCTATTTCGAACTTGATCCGAAAAAAAAAATGACGTGCATCAAGGTCCTATTATGTTTAATGTATGTACCAAATTTGAATGAAATCCGTCCATGCATAACTGAGATCCGGGTCCGGAATGGTGAAAATGTGCGATTTCAATGCATTTTCGGCCTTAAAGCGGCCGCCATTTGGCTATCGTTAATGAGATCATGAAACAAATGCATATACATATTTGTGACATGATGTACCTTGTGTGTGTGAAGTTTGAACTCGATCAATCCAAGCATGTCTCAGATACGGATCCAGAACTGAATTCTTTAAAACAAAATGGCCGCCAGTCGGCCATTTCGAACCCGATCCAAAAAAAAAAATGACGTGCATCAAGGTCCTATTATGTTTAATGTATGTACCAAATTTGAACAAAATCCGTCCATGCATAACTGAGATCCGGGTCCGGAATGGTGAAAATGTGCGATTTTGATGCATTTTCGGCCTTAAAATGGCCGCTATTCGGCTATCGTTAATGAGATCATGAAACAAATGCACATACATATTTGTGACATAATGTACCTTGTGTGTGTGAAGTTTGAACTTGATCAATCCAGACATGTCTCGGATACGGATCCAGAACTGAATTCTTTAAAACAAAATGGCCGCCAGTCGGCTATTTCGAACTTGATCCGAGAAAAAAAAATGACGTGCATCAAGGTCCTATTATGTTTAATGTATGTACCAAATTTGAACAAAATCCGTCCATGCATAACTGAGATCCGGGTCCGGAATGGTGAAAATGTGCGATTTTGATGCATTTTCGGCCTTAAAATGGCCGCTATTCGGCTATCGTTAATCGGATCATGACAAAAATGCATGTGCATATGTCCCATATAATGTGTGATGTATGAGTGAAGTTTGAACTTAATCGGTCCATGCATGTTCGAGATACAGGTGATCACGGACGCACGGACGCACGGACGCACGGACGCACGGACGCACGGACGCACACAGGGCAAAACATAAGTCCCCGTTTTCGGACTGCGTCCGAACGGGGACTAACAAATGGTTCGGAACAATGTAATTTTAACATTACTACTGCATATCCTGCAGCTAGAAAATTTTCGAAGCAATATATTGGCAGTGCCTTAGAATGATCGAATCGTTCGTTTTATGTCCTAATCATCCATGCAATTATCAGCAACGACAAATTGTGCACAATTTTTAGTTGAGAATCACCAAGATATATGGGTGGAATTACACTGCTTCTAAGAGCACTCTTCTGTGCAATAAGTACACACATTCAGACTTCTTAGGATGGTAAATAATATTGAAGACCAACCCATATTCATAGCAAACATTAACAAGGGTTCGCAAACCACGGATGGACGGAGTAAGGATAACCAAGTCATCGGCATACATCAGATGGGTGATAAAAAAAAAAAAACGCCCACGCAACAGCCCACTTTAGATGACTTTAAACGGGAACTGAGGTTATCTATATACACGTTGAAAAGTAAAGGCGAAATAATGCTACCTTGCCGTATATATAAAAGCATGTCAGAAATGTGACCACATTCATTAAGACAAAATGATCGCCAGTCAGTCAGTTTTTATTCTATCTGAAAAACAAAATAGTGTGCATTAAGGTCTCATAATGTACAAAAGGATTTCATCCATACTGACATCCAGTTTCTGAAAGCAGAGATATATAAATTTGATAACATTTTAGCTCAAATGGACATGCATATGTATCCCAGTCCAGGCATGTCCAAGATACCATTTGGATGCACAGATGTCAATTTATAAATCTCCATGCAGCCAATGAGCTTCAGCTGGTACACCAGAACCCAGAGATAATTTTAGAGATGGATGTAATGCAACTGGTTCATCATAATTGAACAAGCAACATATTGACAAGTAGGTAGAGATGGTAAGAGCTTTCTTTACGTGGACTGCTCTTCCATCCTTCCATGTATTATATAATAACAGCACAACATTGGATGAGATGTTTTCAGTTTTATTCCCAGTTCCAGAACAGCTAAAATTAGGCCTGGTTTTTTCATCTAAGTTTTATGCAGGTTTTGATACAATTAAGAACACATCGAATTATTACTCAATAATGGGTGACTTGCCAACCCATTACAAACTCTGTGACATTTGGAGCACAAAGTGTGCTTGAGTCCATTATTGGTTGGAAAGGGTAGGTTATTCAATTATGGTGATATTAGTGAATTGACCACTCTTTGAAAAGTTTTGCTGCTCCCAGCCCAAAATCAAAGAAAGCTTAGAAAGAACTCCCGTGTGCTGAGAGTATTGAAGACACATTAAAAATTAATTAAAAATTACTTGTACATGAGATATTGATAGAAAAACTGAAAATTAATTATGTACATCAGGTAACTAATATGAACAGAACAGAACAAAAAAATTATGAATTATTATGCTAATTAGAGAATTAATATGAACAAATTTTAACCCCAAATTAATCAGGCCTGTCTATTGTCCTAGAGCATTTATGTACCAAATTTTATTCAAATGTGATGATCAGTAATTGAGATATCAGTGTTAATTAATTATGTTAATTAGGTGATTAATAAGCATAAATATTTACCAAAAACTAATTGGGTTTCCGCATAGTTCTCTTTAAAAGTTTCATTAAAATCCAATTTGTGGTTCTTCATATATCAGTGGAACATTATGCAAATTAGGTAATTAATATCCAATTAAAACTAATTAGGTCTCTGCATAATCCTAGAAGATCTATGTAGCAAGTCTCATTGAAATATGATGATTACTACTTGATATATCAAAAGCTGAAAATTAATTAATTATGCAAATTAGATAATTAATGTGTACTCATATTACCCTAAAAACTATCAGGTTTGTGCAGTGTCCTATGACATCTATGTACCAAGTGTCATTGAAATGTGATGATTACTACTTGAAATATCAAAAGCTGAAAATTAATTAATTATGCAAATTAGCTAATTAATATATACTGATATTAGCCTAAAACTATCAGGTCTGTGCAGTGTCCTATGATGTCTATGTACCAAATTTCATTGAAATGTGATGATTACTACTTCAAATATCAGAAGCTGAAAATTAATTAATTATGCTAATTAGGTAATTAATATGTACTCGTATTACCCTAAAAACTATCAGGTCTGTGCAGTGTCCTATGACATCTATGTACCAAGTGTCATTGAAATCTGATGATTACTACTTGAAATATCAAAAGCTGAAAATTAATTAATTATGCTAATTAGGTAATTAATATCTACTGATATTACCCTAAAAACTTTCAGGTTTGTGCAGTGTCCTATGACATAGTAACTGTGCATACACCAGCAGACAGTGTTGTATTCAGTGTTTTGATGTCAGTAACTGTACACACACCAGCAGACAGTGTTGTATTCAGTGTTTTGGTGTCAGTAACTGTGCACACCAGCAGACAGTGTTTTGATGTCAGTACATGTAACTGTGCACACACCGGCAGACAGTGTTGTATTCAGTGTTTTGGTGTCAGTAACTGTGCACACACCAGTAGACAGTGTTGTATTCAGTGTTTTGATGTCAGTAACTGTATACACCAGTAGACAGTGTTGTGTTCAGTGTTTTGATGCCAGTAACCGTGCACACACCAGCAGACAGTGTTGTATTCAGTGATTTGGTGTCAGTAACTACACACACCAGCAGACAGTGTTTTGATGTCAGTAACTGTGCACACACCAGCAGACAGTGTTGTATTCAGTGTTTTGGTGTCAGTAACTGTACACACACCAGTAGACAGTGTTGTATTCAGTGATTTGGTGTCAGTAACTGCACACACCAGCAGACAGTGTTGTATTCAGTGATTTGGTGTCAGTAACTGTGCACACCAGCAGACAGTGTTGTGTTCATTGTATTGGTGTCAGTAACTACACACACCAGCAGACAGTGTTTTGATGTCAGTAACTGTGCACACACCAGCAGACAGTGTTGTATTCAGTGTTTTGATGTCAGTAACTGTACACACACCAGCAGACAGTGTTGTATTCAGTGATTTGGTGTCAGTAACTGCACACACCAGCAGACAGTGTTGTATTCAGTGATTTGGTGTCAGTAACTGTGCACACCAGCAGACAGTGTTGTATTCAGTGTTTTGGTGTCAGTAACTGCCCACAAACCAGCAGACAGTGTTGTATTCAGTGTTTTGGTGTCAGTAACTGTGCACACCAGCAGACAGTGTTGTATTCAGTGTTTTGGTGTCAGTAACTACACACACCAGCAGACAGTGTTGTGTTCAGTGTTCTGATGTCAGTAACTGCACACACCAGCAGACAGTGTTGTATTCAGTGTTTTGATGCCAGTAACTGCACACACCAGCAGACAGTGTTGTATTCAGTGTTTTGATGCCAGTAACCGTGCACACACCAGCAGACAGTGTTGTATTCAGTGTTTTGATGCCAGTAACCGTGCACACACCAGCAGACAGTGTTGTATTCAGTGTTTTGATGCCAGTAACCGTGCACACACCAGCAGACAGTGTTGTATTCAGTGTTTTGATGCCAGTAACCGTGCACACACCAGCAGACAGTGTTGTATTCAGTGTTTTGATGCCAGTAACCGTGCACACACCAGCAGACAGTGTTGTATTCAGTGTTTTGATGCCAGTAACCGTGCACACACCAGCAGACAGTGTTGTGTTCAGTGTTTTGATGTCAGTAACTGTGCACACCAGCAGACAGTGTTGTGTTCAGTGTTTTGGTGTCAGTAACTGCACACACCAGCAGACAGTGTTGTGTTCAGTGTTTTGATGTCAGTAACTGCACACACCAGCAGACAGTGTTGTATTCAGTGTTTTGGTGTCAGTAACTGCACACACCAGTAGACAGTGTTGTGCTCAGTGTTTTGGTGTCAGTAACTACACACACCAGCAGACAGTGTTTTGGTGTCAGTAACTGCACACACCAGCAGACAGTGTTGTATTCAGTGTTTTGATGTCAGTAACTGTGCACACACCAGCAGACAGTGTTGTATTCAGTGTTTTGGTGGCAGTAACTGTGCACACCAGCAGACAGTATTGTGTTCACTGTTTTGGTGTCAGTAACTGTGCACACACCAGCAGACAGTGTTGTATTCAGTGATTTGGTGTCAGTAACTACACACACCAGCAGACAGTGTTTTGGTGTCAGTAACTGCACACACCAGCAGACAGTGTTGTATTCAGTGTTTTGATGTCAGTAACTGTGCACACACCAGCAGACAGTGTTGTATTCAGTGTTGTGGTGGCAGTAACTGTGCACACCAGCAGACAGTATTGTGTTCACTGTTTTGGTGTCAGTAACTGTGCACACACCAGTAGACAGTGTTGTATTCAGTGTTTTGGTGTCAGTAACTGCACACACCAGCAGACAGTGTTGTGTTCAGTGTTTTGGTGTCAGTAACTGTGCACACACCAGCAGACAGTGTTGTGTTCAGTGTTTTGATGCCAGTAACTGCCCACAAACCAGCAGACAGTGTTGTATTCAGTGTTTTGATGTCAGTAACTGTGCACAAACCAGCAGACAGTGTTGTATTCAGTGTTTTGGTGTCAGTAACTGTGCACACCAGCAGACAGTGTTTTGATGTCAGTACATGTAACTGTGCACACACCAGCAGACAGTGTTGAATTCAGTGTTTTGGTGTCAGTAACTGTGCACACACCAGTAGACAGTGTTGTATTCAGTGTTTTGATGTCAGTAACTGTATACACCAGTAGACAGTGTTGTGTTCAGTGTTTTGATGCCAGTAACCGTGCACACACCAGCAGACAGTGTTGTATTCAGTGATTTGGTGTCAGTAACTACACACACCAGCAGACAGTGTTTTGATGTCAGTAACTGTGCACACACCAGCAGACAGTGTTGTATTCAGTGTTTTGGTGTCAGTAACTGCACACACCAGCAGACAGTGTTGTGTTCAGTGTTTTGATGCCAGTAACTGCGCACACACCAGCAGACAGTGTCGTATTCAGTGTTTTGGCTTCAGTAACTGTGCACACACCAGCAGACAGTGTTGTATTCAGTGTTTTGGTGTCAGTAACTGTGCACACCAGCAGACAGTGTTGTATTCAGTGTTTTGATGTCAGTAACTGTGCACACCAACAGACAGTGTTGTATTCAGTGTTTTGGTGGCAGTAACTTTGCACACCAGCAGACAGTATTGTGTTCACTGTTTTGGTGTCAGTAACTGTGCACACACCAGCAGACAGTGTCGTATTCAGTGTTTTGACTTCAGTAACTGTGCACACACCAGTAGACAGTGTTGTATTCAGTGTTTTGGTGTCAGTAACTGCACACACCAGCAGACAGTGTTGTGTTCAGTGTTTTGGTGTCAGTAACTGTGCACACACCAGCAGACAGTGTTGTGTTCAGTGTTTGATGCCAGTAACTGCCCACAAACCAGCAGACAGTGTTGTATTCAGTGTTTTGGTGTCAGTAACTGTGCACACCAGCAGACAGTGTTTTGATGTCAGTACATGTAACTGTGCACACACCAGCAGACAGTGTTGTATTCAGTGTTTTGACTTCAGTAACTGTGCACACACCAGTAGACAGTGTTGTATTCAGTGTTTTGGTGTCAGTAACTGCACACACCAGCAGACAGTGTTGTGTTCAGTGTTTTGGTGTCAGTAACTGTGCACACACCAGCAGACAGTGTTGTGTTCAGTGTTTGATGCCAGTAACTGCCCACGAACCAGCAGACAGTGTTGTATTCAGTGTTTTGATGTCAGTAACTGTGCACACCAGCAGACAGTGTTGTATTCAGTGTTGTGATGTTAGTAACTGTGCACACACCAGCAGACAGTGTTGTGTTCAGTGTTTTGGTGTCAGTAACTACACACACCAGCAGACAGTGTCGTATTCAGTGTCAGTAACTGTGCACACCAGCAGACAGTGTTGTATTCAGTGTTCTGATGTCAGTAACTGCCCACAAACCAGCAGACAGTGTTGTATTCAGTGTTTTGGTGTCAGTAACTACACACACCAGCAGACAGTGTTGTGTTCAGTGTTCTGATGTCAGTAACTGTGCACACCAGCAGACAGTGTTGTATTCAGTGTTTTGGTGTCAGTAACTGTGCACACCAGCAGACAGTGTTGTATTCAGTGTTTTGGTGTCAGTAACTGTGCACACCAGCAGACAGTGTTATATTCAGTGTTTTGGTGTCAGTAACTGTGCACACCAGCAGACATTCCACACAAATGACACCCTGCAGCCCAAAACCACAGCTGAAAGTTATTTTAGAAGGAACTCCCCTGTGAAAACATATTTAATGAGGTGGAAATTAGACTCTGGTTACCATTACTGTTGACAACTTGTTGACACACTTAAAATAAGAGGTCACTGACTTGTGAGGAGGAATATCATTCGACTCCGAACAGAATCAGTTATACAGAAACGACAGACGAAAAAAGCAAATGGAATGTAAATACAAGTGAACTCAGCAGGAAAGGATGGAAATACCAATCCTTACTGTAATTACACTTTGTGGTAAGACATGTCACTGATGTCAAACTATTACACTGATTACAGTCAATCAAGGTATTCTGTTGACATTAGGAGAATGTGCTTTCTTTCATTCATTCCTAATTTGAAAAGGCAGGTTAGTCATCAAGTACAAGTACAAGTACAAAATGTATTGCTTACATAAAACAAAGACCGCTTACAGGACAAACAGATGACAAAACTGCACAGGATTGCTGATTACTCACAACAACAACAAAATAATAAAAACAATAAAAGATAATCTTCTAAGTACAACCATTTCAATTAACTTAAGGTAGAGATGCAGTTTACCTGACAGGTATTTTAATTAGTTAATTAGGCAACCAAGATGACCTCCCTTGTTCACAAAACTATATATTTTCGAAAAGCTTATTGTATGAATTTTAAAATTGTGTAAGTATTTTTTTTTATGGACACTGTAGTTTGAAAAATGCACAAAAATGTGGTTTTTTTGGTCAAAAGTGATTTAAACAAAATCAGCTTCTAAACCAAGCCTCTGTTTCCTGTCAAAATTGGTTTACGGGTACATCTGTTTACTATGAAGAAAGTGCCGTCTTGAAAACTGTCTACCAGTCGTCAATTTTGCTGGGCAGCAGCTCAAATTTCACTAATTTAAGTTTATGCAAAATTAACATCCAGGTTAGTTGGCTGTACGATTGTTGTAACACTGTTCAACTAAAAACAATGCCCGACGGCGTTTTGAAGATAAACACATTATCAATCATTTGTGAAAATTTCAAAAACCGTCTAGGAGCTATTTTTTTTTAAAGTTCTGGGATGTGCACTAAAATAAAGCTAAGATAATTGCTAATTTGCATATTTTATACTTAAGTAAAAATAAATGCTGATTTACATCGCCATTGGAATTCCACTAATGATTTTATTTTCAAATTTTCCCAGAATACAGATGTTCATACAATGCCATAAAAAATAAAAAAAAAAGTAAAATTTGTCAAAATAAACTGCATCTCTAAAACTTAACGTTAATATAATACTGGTACATCTATATGTCATATTTCTAGAAAGGGACGGGTATCAAAAACAATAAGCAAGTTAAAATTCATCAATGGTTGAATCATTGTCTTCAAAAACCTTGAAATGTCTATAATTCGTTTGACTGACTCAGAATATTTTATCAAATGTAAATTTAAATCACATGCAATGTATCACCTATGCACAAAGTCTGAAGTCTATGAATTTCAAGACAATTCAGGGGCCAAATGAAAATTTGGTTGTTCATTTAACAACTTTGTGGTTGACATGGTGTGTGTACTTTAGAATGAATGCAACAAATTGTAAAAAACAAAAAAAATTATGATGCTGATTAAACAGCCCTTCCCACCCCCCAAAAACACATTAACTCACTCATGGAATAAATATGCTGCTATTGTGACTGAAGTTACTGTAGTTGATCACAAATCTTATTGTCTATTGCATACATGTGACTATTGTACTAATGTATGTATGCATACAATAGATGTCTGTCAGAAGCCCATCAGTGACAAGAAACTCAATATCATACTATGCAGTCATAGCTCTTCACAAATGTCTGGTCAGGATAATTTATTCAGTTCAATAGAACATACCAACAGATGTAACCTACTTTTATGTGAACCCTGAACATCACCAGACAATGAAGTCTAGTAGTATAGGGCTCATACCACTAATTGAATTTCCATAGACGACAATGTTAAAATATGACGAGATTGCTTATATGAAAATGACGAAGAAAGTTGAAAATATGGCTCAAAAATTGGAAATCAATATGCCAGTAATCAACCATATGAAAATAACTAACATGTTGGCCAGCTCAAACTCTTGCAAATCTCAGGTAAACAAGACACACCTACTGTATTTGGATTGCACCAAGAGAAATCACTGGCAAAACACCAAGATTAGAACATCCAAATACACACGGAATAAACCCACAGGTACACAGCCGCTAAGTAGTAAACAAAAGACCACATGTTGGTCTCACCTCTGACCCAGGTGATTACGCCCTCAAACAGGGAGCACCTGAGAAAAAAAATATTTAAAAAATGTCATTGGTTCTTGCTAGGCATTTAAATTGAGGGCTACGAGCAGCCATTGGTTAATTAGTGGCATGAGACCTATAGCATGCCCTCTCGTGGCAAGAAGTGGTAGCATCAACGAAGAGAACCGGGAGAATAAAGTGTTACAAAGTATCATCTTCCAATATATTTGATCTGATCATATCATTCATAAATATTCTGTGCAATATTTTGCACATAATTTGCCTATAATTGATCCATTATTTTTGCACTATTATAAAATGAACATAATTTCTTATTGGCCAATAGATTGTTTTATTTTGCCTGCGAAAATGTCCACAATTTAAATATTTCCATGGAAAGGTAACATACATCTCGGCAAAAAATGATATTAATTTAAAGCCAATCTTGTTAAACTGCAAAAAAGAGGCAGAGAGTTCACAAACTTATAGATCCTAATAGTGGCTGCAAATTTCCTAATCCATTTTTATCATGCCTGTCTTAATAAATCAGGATTTCCGCCAATGACAAGTAATTTGATTTTGAAATTTAATTGACAAATCAGTAAAATGGTATTATAAGTATGAGAGAGATGGGATTGAGAAGGTAAAACCAGGACTAAGGTGAAATGTCGAGACAGATCACACCCACCCAACAAAATGAAAATATACAAGATACATTTCACTATCTTGTGGATTTTGACCTTTATTATTCTGTTCATCAAAAAGCCACATTTAAATGACATACAAAAAAACATACCAATAGTTAAATTATTTCTCTAGAATTGATTGATGTGAACAAATGAAGAAGTGTAGGAATAAAACACCCCCTAACCTCAGTTGATATTGAGATTATGGCATGCACTATTGAAAAACAATTATCAGTTCCCTTTGAAAGATTTTGATATTAAGTAAAAACTTTTTGAGTAATACAACAAGTTTAAACACAAACAAATTGGTGGTTAAATTTTCGCTGATCTTATGAGAACTAATAAAATTGATTTTGCATGCTAGATCCAAGAGTGAATTTACACTCGGCTAAATGTTCTGCTCCTCTATAAGTACACATTGGTAATTCAAATTTTACACATTTTTCTTTTAACTTTTTATTTTTGGCAAAACAATGAGCAATTTTACAGTGAGCTGAATAAACAAACTTAAATACAAATTTATTTCTGTAAATTATGATAATCAAGCATAAAGAAAGTTTGAGATATGTAGTTTATCCGTTATTTACAAAGTATTTACAACATTTGTACAAGGTTCAAGACATCCAATTTTCAGTATTATAAAGTACCAATACAAAAACACATAATATATATCATTAATAGTACCCCTATGACTGATTTCTGGGCTGTGTGTGCAAGAGATCTCATGGAAATCATGAAAGCAACCAACATATAAAGATTGCAGCAAAAGAATGACTACCCATTCAACAAAATAAGTCAAATATGAACATGCTATACTTTGCTGAATATTTCACAATATACAAGGGATGTTTCAATGAGATAATTACTGCTTACAAAAACATGGTTTTCAAAGTTGCATCTGTCTCCATTTACACTAATCATATTTAAAAGTAATGTTTTGTTTTGTTAGTTGATATTTCATAGTTTTAAATTAGTTTTAAAACAATAAACAAATCAAGGTAATGTAAAAACAGAAGGCTTCGATATTCTGCCCCTAGAGGGCGCTAACAATTCCAAAGTACTAGTAGCTTCTTGAGTTAGTATTATATGTAAATGATTGTTATTTCAAATTGTTAGAATATTGTTGAGTACTAAAATTGTCTTTAGTCATATTTCACATTATCAATAATCACTCATCTTGAATTTTCATACCAAACTATGTAACACCAATTTCAATAAATGGTTTGCAAATTTGTGATATGTACATTTTTTTCATTAACTTAGACATTTAAGTAAACAAATGCAATCAAACAACTATACTGCCTTTTAAAATATTTAGTATGTAGTAATAGCATAGCCTTACAAGCAATCCAAGATGTGTCACTAAGATTAGGTACCAGTATTGGCACGATATTCCAAATATATATATTTAATATATCAATAAAGAAGTAGAAATATTACTAACAATGATTCCTTGATTGATGTCTTTTTGGTGGTAGTCATAGAGAGGAATAGATAATCCACCCCAATTCACATTGTTTTATCAGTCATTGAATTCTAAATGGTATCTTTAGTTCAAGAGCACATATTCCAGTAAAGCAGAGAATAAAGTCATACTTGCCAGACTTTGAGTATAAATCCAGTGGCAAAGAAATCCATTAAAATCTGGGTGAAATGCAATTTATGAGGCAGCCACATTGTGCAATATATTGTGGATGTCCATATATAGTAATACAATTTACAGACATTCTCCATAGAGTTTAGCCACAAGACTGTGTTCAACGTCTGTAGCAATCACCAGCAACGATTCATATATTCCAGCTTGTTCAGGTTTGAAACTGACCGGTAGATGGAGATAATGTCTTGGTTTGATGGAGTATTCTGAATGACTTATTGAGAACGGTGGATGTGGGTTCACAAACTTCAACTGAAAGAAATGAATTAAAGAGATTAACCTAAGAAAAAATGTGTTATACGCAATAGCAACAACTTATTGCACAAAATAGCTTCCTGTGAGCTGACATTTCTAACATTTAAGCAGCTGATTGACAAGATATGATAATTGACACATTGGTATGATAGTAGTATGCCGTGACGATAAACTCACAGTATGTGCAACAGTGCCTTCATTTTTAATCTGTAGTTTCAGTTTAAATACATGACCAGCTTCAGTGGCTGGGAATACCAGCTTATCCTTTGGCAAGATAATAGCATGATGTGAAGAACTGCTCGAAGTAACCGCATCCAATAATGATCTGTGGAAACAAAGAATAAATTGTCAATATCATAACGAAGGAGAATTAAACAGTGAAATCACAATAATTTTGTGAGGCAGAATAAACTTGCATGTACACATGTTCAACCAAATGATGCATTAATACAAGTTATTATTGTTATTATTTTTATTATTATTATTATTATTATTATTATACATGGTCTCAGGACAAGAAAATCTGAAGATAACATGATGTATTAGAGAAGTTTGAATAAGACTGTAAGGTCAGGTCAGTTATGTCTCTGGAACAGCATTTGCTAAACAAAATGGCCACCAGTTGGCCATATTGAATCAGATCTTTAAAAAAAGCAAGCCATGCATGGCACAGTTCCCGTTAGTTATCAAATTTAAGATATTATAGTTTTGTTTATAATAATAATAGTATAATGAATATTTAAAATTTGAACATAATCAGTCACAGCATGTCAGAGATATGGTGCTAGAACCACATTCATTAAAACCAGTCGGCTATTTTGAATCTTATCTGAAAAACAAATGATGTGCATCAAGGTCCAACAATGTCCAACGTATATACCAAAGTTTGAACAAAATCCATCTGTAAACAGCCGAGAAATGCTTGATTTTGAAGATTTTTAGAACAAAAATGGCCGCCATTGGGCTATCTTGAATCAGATCGTGCAACAAATTCATGTGCATATGTATAATATCATGTATGATGCATGTGTGAAGTTTGATTGTGGTTGGTCCAGGCATTTCTAAGATACAGGTCTGGACGCATGGACGAAAACACTGACGCACGGAGGTCAAAACATAAGTCCCTGTATTTTCGGACTGCGTCCGAACGAGGACTAAAAAGTTTGAACAACTTTTTGAGCAAATGCTAAATGTGTTGATTTGATAGGCTGAATTGAATCGTGATACATGATGTATGAAACATGTGAAATTTGCACATGATTGGTCAAAGCATATTAAATATATCTCAGGATCAGCATTCCTTAAAATAACAGTTGAACTCTGGTGACCTTGCCCTTTGTTATAATATTATTTCCTTTATCATAGTTTGTTTCAATATGAATATGCATTGTCATAATTAATTTTGAATACAAACAAGTTTTGGAGTTGAAACAACAGTGAGGAAGCAGTCTACCGAATGTCCTTGATAGATGTAAATATCTTACAAAAACTTTGGTGCCTAATTTGAATGAACTGTTTGTCAAATACAGAATACATATTTTTGAGTACAATTTTCTTTTCAAAATGAGGATGCAACATTTTGCTTTTTATGTATTGATTTCGATTTGATACCTTTGAACTAAACAGATTTTTTATAAGCTTCAGATCTTGATCAAAGTTTGGCACTCAGTTCATAGGAGTGCTTAATATTGATTTTCTGACATCTTGTTTTCTGTAAAGATTTTATTGGTAGGTTTGCAAATGTGTATCAGACTGTGCAAAAACTCTCTCCATGAGTTGGTTTTAAAACCCAGTCCAGTATTCCCATGATATTTCGGAGATAAAACCAACAATATTATTACAAGATAAATGATTTGCTTCATTGAACACATACAACAATGCATATTTCCATGATAAATTTTTAGCACTAAAATGGCTGCCATTCAGCCATGCTGAATTGGATCACAAAATATAGTCAAATCTGTCTACAGAAGCCACCAAGGTAACCAAGAGATTTGGGGTTTTATAGACTGGTGGCCTTTTTTATACAGGAATGGCTAATTTATTCATGAATTTATTCTCTCAACCCATACACAAATTAAAACACAACTAAAACTAAAATTTAGTACTGTAACAATGATTTGATTTAAAATTATGTACATGTAACAAAGTTAAATTCATAATTTTCCAAATCAATATTTGTTCAGTAAAGTACTGCAAAGTCTTATTTATTAGTAAAAAAAAATCACTCTTGTTCTATAGTTGTTCAGATTTTCATGTTTCTTTTAATACTTATCATGTCGCACACACATGATAACGGTTCAAATAAATCAGAATGTTTTTCAACTATAGCAAATATTTTCAACTCTTCAATTCCTGAATCGAAACTTATATCACTTAAGAGTTTATTGTTCGAGCGCCAACAAACTAGAAGGTGAGACAGACTTTGAATGTGTCAAACGGACAGCTGCAATACACCTTGTTTCCAACCTTTCATCATAAAAAATCCCCTCAAACAAAGTTCCATTATTATTCAACTAACTTGTATCAGCCTCTGAATATTTGCACACTATCCTAAGAAAAACCAACATGCAAATTATATTTTCATACTTTTGGGGGTTGAAAAACGGTCATATTAGCTCCACAAAACACATACCATTAGGCCACAAAAAAAACAAACAGGGCCACTACAAATGTACAATCCTACCACTATAGATAGGTCCACTACAAATGTACAACCCTATCGTTATAAACAGGGCCACTACAAATGTACAACCCAGCCACTATAGATAGGTCCACTACAAATGTACAACCCAGCCACTATAGATAGGTCCATTACAAATGTACAACCCTATCGCTATAAACAGGGCCACTACAAATGTACAACCCAGCCACTATAGATAGGTCCACTACAAATGTACAACCCTATCGCTATAAACAGGGCCACTACAAATGTACAATCCTACCACTATAGATAGGTCCATTACAAATGTACAACCCTATCGCTATAAACAGGGCCACTACAAATGTACAATCCTACCACTATAGATACCGGTAGGTCCATTACAAATGTACAACCCTATCGCTATAAACAGGGCCACTACAAATGTACAACCCAGCCACTATAGATAGGTCCACTACAAATGTACAATCCAGCCACTATAGATAGGTCCACTACAAATGTACAACCCTATCGCTATAAACAGGGCCACTACAAATGTACAACCCAGCCACTATAGATAGGTCCACTACAAATGTACAACCCTATCGCTATAAACAGGGCCACTACAAATGTACAACCCAGCCACTATAGATAGGTCCACTACAAATGTACAACCCTATCGCTATAAACAGGGCCACTACAAATGTACAACCCTGTCGCTATAAACAGGGCCACTACAAATGTACAATCCTACCACTATAGATAGGTCCATTACAAATGTACAACCCTATCGCTATAAACAGGGCCACTACAAATGTACAACCCAGCCACTATAGATAGGTCCACTACAAATGTACAACCCTATCGCTATAAACAGGGCCACTACAAATGTACAACCCTGTCGCTATAAACAGGGCCACTACAAATGTACAATCCTACCACTATAGATAGGTCCATTACAAATGTACAACCCTATCGCTATAAACAGGGCCACTACAAATGTACAACCCAGCCACTATAGATAGGTCCACTACAAATGTACAATCCTACCACTATAGATAGGTCCACTACAAATGTACAACCCTATCGCTATAAACAGGGCCACTACAAATGTACAACCCAGCCACTATAGATAGGTCCACTACAAATGTACAACCCTGTCGCTATGAACAGGGCCACTACAAATGTACTACCCAGCCACTATAGATAGGTCCACTACAAATGTACAACCCTATCGCTAAAAACAGGGCCACTACAAATGTACAACCCAGCCACTATAGATAGGTCCACTACAAATGTACAACCCTGTCGCTATAAACAGGGCCACTACAAATGTACAACCCAGCCACTATAGATAGGTCCACTACAAATGTACAACCCTGTCGTTATAAACAGGGCCACTACAAATGTACAACCCAGCCACTATAGATAGGTCCATTACAAATGTACAACCCAGCCACTATAGATAGGTCCACTACAAATGTACAACCCTATCGCTATAAACAGGGCCACTACAAATGTACAACCCAGCCACTATAGATAGGTCCACTACAAATGTACAACCCTATCGCTATAAACAGGGCCACTACAAATGTACAACCCTATCGCTATAAACAGGGCCACTACAAATGTACAACCCTGTCGCTATAGACAGGGCCACTACAAATGTACAACCCTGTCGCTATAGACAGGGCCACTACAAATGTACAACCCTGTCGCTATAGACAGGGCCACTACAAATGTACAAGCCTGTCGCTATAGACAGGGTATAGAATTATTTATAACAAAATGGCCCTCAGTCGACCAACTTAACCATGTGTCGGTGCAAACAGATAAATGCACAAGTTCATCCAACAGGTATTCTCATGGGCATTTCAAAGTGAGAAGAAATATTTTTTCAGTGAAAGAAAACAGAATTTAACACGAAAGGGAACTGAGATCATTGCAAATTGAAAACAGAATAAAAAGATTTGACAGGTTTTCAGTTATCCGAAAGTTGCACAGTAACCAATTTATGATAGCTTACTTTGGTACAGTGTGTTGAGTTTTTGTGACAGGTTCAGTGTTATCTGTGGTAGACTGATGGAAAGGTTTGACCATTGGAACAGTTGGTGCTAATGGTCCTCGTCTATGAGTCTTTGTTAAAGCTGCAGCAGCTTTGACACCATCACCAGCAAGTTCTATTTTAGTCTGTTGAACTGTGGATGCTACGGATTCTTTGGAATTGGCCTATATGAAATATACAAATAAATGCAACCAACATTATAGGCATAGTCACTGTGACAATAATCACAATATGGGATTGTCTATTAGAAACTAGGACAGAGGTTGGGATCGAGATTCTATTTCTAAAAACACTTGCGCACATTTGTGTAGTCATCAGTAATCGTTAGGGATGTTTTTTTATATCATCAATGAATTGCTGCACAATAAAATGAAGGACATTATGTGCACCACAAGATGTCTTTAAATAAACGTGTGAATCTATTATTACAAAGCTGACAAGAAGTCACATGACTTACCTCGAGTTCCCAGTATTGTGAATAACTACCTACATCTCTTGGAATGAATACTACTGGAATCTGCAATAAATACAAGCCACTGTCAATGTCATATTTCTCTTTGTTTATTATTACACAAATCAGAGATGTCATTTATCTATTAAAACCAGGTATTATAATATTTTGTTGTTGATACGCTCAACTTTAAAAAAGATCTTGGCTTAATCTTGTTGCAATCACAAAGTGAGTATTCTCAGGGGTGGACATCAGGGCATTACTGTACGTTTGGGTTAGTTGTTGAGATTATTTTGAACAGTGTAGTAAGACTACCTTATGTGTGCAACATATACATGTATACATTTAGTTGCTCAGGATTACCTCAAAGTTGAGTTTGTGCTGTTTTCTTGACTGGCGTTCCACAGCAGCTTGCACAGAGCTCATACATTGTACAGTGTGTGTGTCCAAGCAACGTAGAACATTTATCAAAATAGTAAAAGTGTACTCATATAAATATCATATTTCATCTTGTACCCACTTTTCACAAATGACTAGTTAGGTGACAGATAAAATATGGAAACATTTGTGCAAGAAAAGCAGCTGTTTACCTTGACAAACTGTCCTGGTGTAAGCATACCAGACTGTTTAGTGAAGCGGAAAGCTGTGTAAGTTGCTCTGTAAACTTCTTTGCTTTCTTGTTTCACATAGGCAGGTGCAATAGAGGATAAGGACCACCTCATTATCTCACTAGTGGTGTTTTCAAAATCAAGACAAGTTTCTGAAATGTGGAAGTAGGTAAAATAACAGAGATGAACACTAACGATAATCTACGCCTACATCCAGCACAAAAACAGATTTACAATGAGTGACATTCCAAATTATAATAATCCTGTTCAATATAAACACACTGTACAAGACAACACTGAATTACAATCGCACAACAACATGAATAATAAAAAGAAAAGTTACATTAATCTTTCGTTTTAAAGCGAGCATTAGCTCATGCAGAATTTCACCTTGGGGAGGTATAAAAACTTTTTGAATTCACTTCATACCTGTTGTCTCTTGTACTCGTGTTGCTGGGAATTCCAGTCTTTGGGCAGCTAGTCTGATTGGTTGCGGGGAAGATAATCTTTTCTGATGTGTGACTGTGACATGCTGCGTAGTTGTCATGCGAGGTAAGCGATGCGGCTCTTCATGAATAGTTGGCTGAACTGATTTCTCCATCACTAAATCACCATGAATTTGTACCCTTATTTCCTGAATATAAAATAAAAAAAACACGACTTAGACCTTGTGTTCTCAATGCTACAAATGTGATACAATACAATATATGCCATACTAATTGTACAGTCAGGCATGTTTTTAAAATGTAGGGAGACATATAAGCTCAAACCAAAAATAAGAGATAAATCTGTACACAAGCTGATCTCATAATGAATCACTCACCTTACTACCACCATCACATTTGACTAATATAGAACCTTTCCATGGCAGCTGGATGCCACGGGAATGTATAGAAGGATTAGCACTAACACATATAAGTAGTTGACTTCTGGCTTCCAACACACCATTCTGTGGAGTTACTGTCAAGCAATGACCTGGCCATAGTAACTCAAAACTGAAATTGAAACAAAAGCAATTGAGTGTGAGTCAACAAGATCATACCTTAATATTAACATTAATCTGCAATTTTCTAGTTCAAAATTATGGGGTTCAAAGAGTTCAAAGTTAGTGCATTATTCAAGAAAACTTTCATTAATTATACTCTACAAGGTTATGAGTACACTACATGTATTGAAACAAATTCAGAGATTGAAGGTGAAAAATAATCCATTTCGAGAATGGATAACAGTCAAAATGAACACCACACAGTTTTCAACTACAGTTGAACACCCTCATAACAATATGTTGATGTCTGAATGTACAAGTACAGATATGGCATCACTTCTCTTCAAATGTAAATCAATTTAATGATCTGTTTCAAAGAAAAATATTAATTGTGTATCATCAATATTAACAAATCTAGTACAATATTCATTTACGCCAAACATCTCGGCATTTTCAACAATCTATTAGTTGATTGGAATCGACTGTAGTGTTTCTGGTTTATTTACGAGCCTGCAAGCCTGCATGTGTGTATTGCTCGCGTTCAAATTCATTCTAATTTACATAGCTTTGAATTTGGAGCGATTAAAAATGAGTCCCAATTTCAGCATGTCCTGTTTGTAGCTGTTATAATTATATGCACACAATATGACCATGTGACCTTGATTTGACCAAAATGTAATATTTTATTTTCAGCAATATTCGGTCTTAACGTAGAATTTTACCTAATGTGGGACAGAATGTTTGATTTTCAGCAATATGACTTGAATATAAAAGTAAAGAATCCAAAACATGTTTGCAGCAAAGAACATTTGGATCTTTAAAACGGTGACTTTTGTAGCAGTGAACATTTCAGTTGGATTCTCAAAAAAAAAAACTTCACAGCAACTTTTGCAGAATGACATCGTCATGAACGATGTCAAATTATTAAATCTTGAAAAGACAAGAAAAACAACAGTTTACAGTTTGCCATCTAGTATGCACATTTTCTTTCAGATTAATCTGACAAGTAATATTCACCTTTAACACATTGATCACAATAATTTTCCACCAAAATTATTATTCGCTAACATCTTTGTTAATTTCTGACTGAATAGACATAATTTCTCATTGCCTACTAATCTTAAACAAAATCATTGGAAAAAAAAATATGGAAAAAGTTTTTTTTTGTGAAAGATGACTTGGGCACACAATGAGTGAAGCACCAGCTCGTTAACATCTCACCTTAGCTTTCTTTCAGTGTAATTAATCAACTGTATACGACTTCTATTCACAGGTTGATGGATATCAGGCTGTGTTGATAATAGTATTTGCTCTGGTGTGACTTCCCAATGAGTACAACTATTATCATCACCATTAACTTGAGTGTTTTGATATAATCTCAGGTTACCATTAGTATTACTGCTCCCTTTCACTGGTGGTGTGTGCATAGTAGGCAGGAGACCAGGTTTGCTGCAAGAAAGGAATGAAGCACTGTGTACATGGCACTATTTCCAATAAGAATACAACTTCAAGTCAACATATTTACTTGATCATTTGTGTATAATAGTTCCTTAATAAAAGCTGAATTTTAGCCAATAATAATGTCTGACGCAGTAGTACCTACCGTATTACCCCGGGCACGCGCCCCTCCCTGGACAAGCGCTCAGGGTGATTTTTAGCCAAGAACGGGGTCAACAATAAAGTTTTATTTGTCAAAAACTAACGCGTTCGACTTATTTAAATAGTGTGTTTGTTACGGTAGTTCTCTTTTGGGAGTGTGTGGTGGCCCTGAAAAGGGCCGCTTTGTTTGTGTTTTTACGTAAAAACTCATTGGAACTTAACGACGTAAGATGAACCACGCAGCATGTGGTGCACACGTTCTGCTTTCTCTTCATTCACGATGAATCCAATATTGCAACGATCCATACCTTGGTGAGTGGTTTGAAGCACTTAGCCTTGGTTTCAAAACGTAGTATTTCGCTGACTGTGAATCCATAACGGGAGCTAGCACTTCTGAGGCATCACGTCGTAAACTTGCTACTTTCTTTCCATCCTTCATCACAGCTATGGCATTACCGTCATGTGGATTATTTTTCTGTCGTTTAAGAAAAAACATTTTGCCGACCTCAAGTCTATTACGATAACCATAATGAGGCATGCCGACGATGGGAACTTGTTGCATCATCGTTATTTTTGTAATTTTGTCACGTGTGTGGGTGCGTGAATAAATCATGTTAATGAGGTCGACCAGAGTTTATTTTCAGTCTGTTTTTTATGTATCACCATTTGGATATGTTTATGTATTCACAATAAAATACAAAACATTATCAATAGTTTGTAAACATTTCACATCAGTAATAAAAGGTTTATTTGTTTCATAACCCTGTCTGCTATTCTTCAGTAATTACCATGCGATGTATCAATACGTGCGTGAACAAAATTATGCTAATGAGGTCATCGCCATCTTCGATTACAAGTGGTAGTTTTTCCCGGCCGTTTCGACTTGTATGCACTGATCACGGTTACTAAAAAAGTAACCGTGCATTGATTACAATACTTACCATACTTTATAGCCAATTTCAGTGAGTAATACAACTTCATTCGCTGACATAAAACAAGTTGTATTCTTGAAATTCGACCCCATGTCTTAGTGTGCCCACATTTTTTGACCAAGTGCTCACGTTTATTGAAACCTCGCATAAATCAAGAAATAAGTACGTGTACAAAGTGTACGAAAGCATTCCTTTATTGACCTTGTCATACGATCACAAAAACAACTTTTTAAAATCTTTTTTGGTGTGGTCCTCAGGTAAGCGCCCACCCCCATTTTTTCCTGATTTTGTATGTTCAGGCCCCTGGGCGCGTGCCCGGGGTAATACGGTAACTTCTTTTCTCACAACCAAATGTAATCTCTGAGCTATAAAATCCATTTTTGTACGCAGAATATACAGCAAGTTCACAGTTTATTATCAGGACTCACTACACAAAAATGCTAATTGGAAAATGCAACTTCAATGTCTTCACAGTAGCTAAATGTTATGAACAGCACAGTATAAACAGAATTTTGCTATTAACCAGACATAAGAAAGTTACACTTACTTAATGGTTTGATCAAAGTTGATAGTATCGTCTTCAGTCTTAGGCATCATGCCAGGCGACTCTGACATGCATGTAGAGTCAGCTTCCAAATCATAGAAAGATTTTTCACAAGGTGGGTTTCCTGTCAGTGCTAACATCAATCGTGACATACATGAATAAAATAATCTAACATCATTTGAACATTCTGGAAGATTATATGCTGCAAAAAATAATAAAGAATTTTAATAATCTGTTATGCAAAGAATGAAATATTTGATTTCCAGTCAGATGAGATGTGCAAACATTTACTTTCACGTTAAAAATATTTTAAATACATGTTCTTTTTTATCCACCTCGTAATCCAGTATTAATTAAGTAAACAAACTAGAAATTGTTACCATATACGAGTGAATTACCGCATCAACCCTTGTTCAATGAGATAGTTTATCACGTATTATTTCTACAGTATTTACTAACCTTCATAGACATAGTCTTCACCGGAGTAAGGACAATCAAATATAACACCCTTCAAAGGGTTATTCTCTGATAAAGCCATTGGTTTAGTTGATGATTTATGAACAGTCCTGAAAATAGACAAAATTGTAATAATTGACTGTATCTGAATACATACAGTTGGGTATATTTGTCTCGCATCACAAGATTGTTTCTTTCCTATCCTCCTCATAAATCCTATCTGAAAAACTCTCCAGCTACCATCCTGCCTTGTTTTGACATCCTTGCAATTTAGCCTGGGTTTCTTTTTTATAGGGTTCTAATTTATGTAAGTAGCAGCCAGTCTGACTTTATTTTACCCGCCCCCCTCACCTTCTATACTGCTGTCTGGTTATCTCATCACCATAAAAGAAACCAATAGTGGTAACAACATTAGACTTTGTATGACAGAGTCCAGTCTCTCGTTCACTTGGATTCAGCATTATTGTTACTGTTCTAGTGCTCTTCTCTTTCACAATAAATTCACTTGGCTCCACAACAAGCACACCAGGTGAGAGTTTAATCTTGGCTGCCATGTCTGAAAAAAGGAGAATATTAAGTTTCAGACTAATCAATTTCTATCACACTTGGTACAAGTAAATTAGATATGCACAACAATTTACCTTTTGATCCAATTAAACGTTTAAATGTTTTCAATGTAAAATTTGTCCAGATACAAATACCTAAACGTGTCAATAATCATTTCTAAAAGATGAATAGGAATTTGTTTGGGGTGATCCATTCCAAATTTGGTGGAAATCTAACTTTCATAACTTTGTTATTATAATACTATGTAGTATGCTTATCACAAATCTCATTGTGGCTTGCAAAAATTTCAAAAGTTACAGCATTGTCATACAAAACACGTAAATTTATGCAAGCAATATTTGAGAAAAAGACTTGAACATAAAACTATTGCATGACTAACCTTCAAATGGTATAGCCTTGACAAATGCAGCCCGGGGTCCAGTGTTTTGTATTGTGATCTGTGTAATGCTATGCTTTCCCAATGACAAGGATCCCATATTAGACATGAATGTACTTCCCATAGTTTCCAGATCCTCTATAATAAGGTTACTAATACCACCATAACCATACAAAGGAACCTGGAAATAAATTATTCACATCATCAAACAAACATGTGAACACTGAAAAACTACCCACAAACATGTGAACACTGAAAAACTACCCACAAACATGTGAACACTGAAAAACTACCCACAAACATGTGAACACTGAAAAACTACCCACAAACATGTGAACACTGAAAAACTACCCACAAACATGTGAACACTGAAAAACTACCCACAAACATTTTGAGTCATTGTGAGGACAATGCTGTCAACATGGTGAATTTCCAAATGTTCATTCATGCAAGGTAATTAGAGTAGGAAACAGGTCTTAGATTATAGTTTGAGAGAGTCAATCAGAAATAAACTCAATTTGTGTGTTTGTGACCATGTCATCATAACTCAAAAACAAATATTGATAAAGTATTAATTAAGAAGTTTTGTAGCACATCAGCTTATTTACAGTTACCGGTAAGTAGAATTTACTGAACATCTGAAAACATCTCCGTTGAGAAAATAAAGACACAGAATATGTAGTTGTATTCTCCTACAATAAAACTTCCTAAAATAAATTGCTGTAGTTACATGTTAAAAGCAGTTACTTAGATAGTACTTTGTGCTCTCGTCAAACTTAATATCATCTTAATAGCAAATGCAATTTTCTGTATCTCGAATATCATGTCTATTTGATTTGACAGCAATTACACGACTTTCTCAGTCAAATACATATGAAAGACGTATTGTTTTGCTAGGAAGGGCTTGCCGAAATGCACAGAAAATAATAATCTCCCATGATAGTTTCTCTGTCATTCATTATCCTAAACTTCCAATGAATGTAAATAATATAAATATAAGGAAATCGATCCGATGTAAGGTCATCTCGATACCTCTGCCTAGTATCTTTATAAATATACTTACTGTGAATTTAGTTCCACCAGTAGATGGTTTCATCACTAACTTTGCTTGCCTACTGATGATACTGGTCGGTGCAAATAGGACATGAAGTGGGAAATCCTCTAGTGGTTTAAGAATGACTTGTCTGCTGTCTGACAGATTTTCTTGATGCCCAAAAGAACTCTGAAGCTATAACATTACAAACAGAATGCGGTATATATACATGTATTCAGTGCTCCCGTCAGATATGATGCAATTTTTGTTTTAATATTTTGATATTGTACAATGTATATGTGTGAATACATTGAATACAATGAACAGAACATTTCTTGTCAGAATAAGTGTATGTGTACTACCTCTGTACTTAGTGCCAAGTAACTACAGAGATCTAACAATGAAATGAACACAATCTATGGAGATACCTGGAAGTCCTGGTGGTCTGCACGGATAAATATCCTCAACTTCAGTACATCATTTTGTAAATTATTACGTAAAACCACTTTTTGTTGTCTGTAGAACAAGAACACATTGGGATGTACAATGATTATCACTTGAAACTTATAAACACAATACAAGAAATATACAATCATCACAAGGCAAAATATTTTAGTATGATTCTAACAGAATGTTATTATTTATTTCATGTCTTTACTTTCACACAAATTGTATACATTGTTCAAAATTAAAACATCCAAGGTATTTTGCAGTCACATAAAGTGTATATTGACTGTTGATATGCATTGCTATGCTATGTTAAGATGACATCGCTTGCAAAAACTAAACTTCGTTAACCAACAATGTTTGGAGAGTAAAATTTAAGCCAAATTTAAGATATATAGTTTTGTTTATAGTAATATAGTTGGAACATAAACAAGTCAGAAGTATGGATCCAGAAGATGATTTTTTAACATTAAAATGATTGGCATCGTGTATATGATCGTCAAACAAATGTCTGTCCATATTGAGAAATATTGCTCTAGAACAGCATTAATTAAAACAAAATGGCCACCATTTTGAATACATCTATATATATATATATATATATAACATGATGTAAAACGAATATATAAAATTTGAACATAATCAGTCAAAGCACATCAGAGATATGGCTCTATAAGCGCATTCATTTAAACAAAATGGCGGCCAGTCAGCCATTTTGAATCCGATCTGAAAAATAAAATGACGTGCATCAGGAACCTGTAATCTCTAATGTATGTACCAAGTTTGAACAAAATCCATTCATAAACGCCAAGATCCAGTTCTGGAATGCCATAAATGCTTGATTTTTGATGATTTTTTAGCACAAAAATGGACATCATTCGGCCATCTTGAAGATCGTGATGTGCATATGTATAATATTATGTATGATGTATGTGTGAAGTTTTATTGTGATTGACGCAAGCATATCTAAGATACAGGTTTGGACGCACGCATGGATGCATAAAGGTCAAAACATAAGTCCCCGAACTGCATCCGAAAGGGGACAAATAACATCTCCCATACAAAAGTTTGTGCTTTTTCCCTTGTAACATCTGGGCAATTGAATTCCTAGCAACAGGAACACAAACAACCATATTCGACCAGTTATTTATATGAACAAACAACATACTCACAATGCTCTACCAATTGGAACTCCTCCCCAGTTGACAAATTGTTTATTACACAACAGCATAGACTGAGGAGATGATTTGTGTGAATGTAGAGACCCAGTACTCGTTCTTTGTGACCTGTGTTCAGACATTGTACCTTCACCTTGTAGTTTCACCTCATACTCTGGTCCATCAGGTAGTACTGACATAAGAAGAAGACTGTAACAAAACAGCATGATATAATGATATATAAGGTATCATGAAACATACTTTATTATAGCTGAAATAAATTTTGGCTGAAAAGACATTTTGGCACTTTTGTATGAAAATATAGAAGAAAATGTATTTTCACCGATTTGTGACCATATATGATGATTAGATATTTTGGTCATATATCTCGTCAGACAACATAATTACAGCACCAGTTGCATGTCCCTGTCTGCAACATTTTATAAGATATTACACCATATTATTGAGGACGCATGGCTATATATACAGTAATTGTCTGAAACCATTAGTCATATTACATTGGATTCAACCAAAAACTAATCACGTCTGCACAATATCCCAGGGCATCTATGTACCAAGATTAATCTAAATCTGTTGAATAGTACATGAGAAACAAGTGAAAATGCTTAAAGTTGGCTAATAATTATTCAAATTAGGTGATTAATGTACACAGATTTTTACCCAAAACTAATCAGGTCTGTGCATCGTCCTAGAGCATCTATGTACCAAGTTTCATTGTAATGGAATTGTTAGTACATGAAAAGCCAAAAAAATATGATTAGTAATGATGAGTACATATCACTGGAAAAGCCGTAATTTGGTAATTAATATGCATGAATATTAACCCAAAACGAATCAGGTTTGAGTTTATTTCTACAGCATCTATGTTACCAAGTTTCATCAAAATCAATTGAGTGGAACAGTGGGCCAGGAATTTTTTCAAGTTTGAGCAAAATCGTCCCAGCCAAAAAAAACACAGAAAAATTAATACATGAAAACACACACACACGTGATTTTAAGGGCAATCCTAGCGGAGCAGATTGTCAACAGACAGAAGTCAAAAAGGTACTTTACAGTGAACATATAAGATGACAAGTTTACAATTCTACATAATAATTTATTTTGTAATCATTGCATTCATTTTAATAATACTTTATCTGCTTTATTAGAAGGATAGATTAATTTTGTACCTGTCAATTGCAACTGGAGCATCAACTGGGGTGAATTTCACAACAATGTCAGTCATTTCATCTGGTTTTAATGTCAATGTGGCTGGGATAACACTGAAAAATTCCTGAGTTTGTGTTATCTTTAATTCTACTGTAATCATCAAATTACCAGCATTCTTTAATGGCAAGAATTGTGTGGCTGTCTTACCAGGAGGAGCTGCTAAAAATAGGGGCTGCAAAAGATACAAATTTGGTTAGTACTCATGCATATATCACATTTGGGGTTTGACTGCGTAAAGCAAAAACATGTAAAGATCCTTTTGAGAAAGCTCTTATGCTGATTGGTTACTATGATTATGTCATAAAGTCATGGATACTTTATTATATGATCTACCAATATTTGCTATCATTTCAGGTGATGTTCAACAGTTCAGTATGCATAGTAGAGCACATCCAGTAACTTGTACACACTATTGCTAGGTTTTATTTACTAAATTACCTGCTGAAAGTCTCCACAAGTCCATGGACAGCCAAAATGAATGGGAAATGTGTTAAGATGTCTTGCACTATATAACATATGGGCAATATTACCTTATGAAGTAACTCTTTCAATATATGCAATCTTGTAGTGCCTACTGTGACTTTGAGAGCTCTACTAGCAATGTTGTGATTGTCTGGAGTATCTAATTCAACATCAACTCTAGCAGTTATCATCTCTGCTACACCCAACACAGCCACTGTAAAACAACAAATTGCTTACGTTAACAGCTAAAAAAAACGAGCATTTCTAAACAAATTGATTATGAACAGAGTGGTAAAATATACCACAAGTGATCTTCAGAAATAAAATACATGCAAACTCACTTCAAAATCAATCAGTTGATTATACATGTATGTGTTAACTTTCATGCAAATTGAACACCGTATTTGCTCTTTTACAATCGCATCTCCGAAAGAATTGCACTTAAACCAGAAAGTGCATTTGTTGTATGCTGGGTCATTAGAATGCTACTTATTTTGACAATAGACAACAACTCTGTCATTTGTATAAACTAACAGAGCATAGAAACATCCATGGTATTTTGAAATCAGGTGAAACATGTATTAACCATGACTACTTTTAAGACAGCAGAAATCGCCTAAGTTGGTTGGTTTACGCGGTTTCCAATTTTTACTCTATCATGCTGCAGGAAGAGCATTTTGGCAATGAATTTCTTCACTCTGGCACAACAGCCCAAGGTGATTACACATTCTACAAATGATTGTTACTTACCATGATCCATATTCCTATGAGGAGCTTTGAAATCAATAAGTACTAAATGAGGATCATCAATACTGGCCTAAGACAGAGAAAATGCGGGAGTGTTAAGCAGCTACACTGTACATATGGATACAGCAAATATTTTATATTTATATAAATATTTAAATATTTATATACAGAAACATCATTGTACTTAGTTTCTAATCCTAAGACAGACCAAGGTAGACACAACAAATCGCTGGATGTACATGTTCAATATCAATTGTGTAAGGGTCAAAAACCTGTACTATTACTCACCTTGTTATCTGTTCTACCTGGAACAATAATATTGAGGACAGATGAACCTCTTGGTGTCATGGCTGTACCACCCGGTGACAGTGTTTCCAATCTAGTATCAAGTTTACCAAAACTATAACAATGCCATGCTATGGAACACTAAACAAAACAGTAAAATGAAAACAATAACTTATTCATTCTATTAAAAGAACATCTTCAATAGAAGCACATAGAAACAAAATATTGGATTTATTGTATCCTGAATCATAGAAATATTCCTTGTATTCCATGCGCTATTAATAGAACAAATACGGCAAGGCACTTTAAAACACTGTACAATTCAACTACAAAATGTTAGGAATATATCTATCCACACTTGTATCTTGACATATCATTGTAAATACAGACAGATAGTATTCAGGCTGTTATTATCATCATCATCCTAACCAACCGCCAGTGCCCAACTGATTGTTACACTTGCATAAAGTGATAGTATGATTTCCTTATCAGTTCAATGAGGGCAATATCAACTACATATACCATGACAAGAAAGAGAGTTCTCAACGCACCGCTGATATTATAAGTCTAATTGGCACAGAAGACTTTCCTCTGTTGTATATTTTTAATGCCTTTGATCTGGTATGGCCATATGCCACTTCACCAAAATGTAGACTCTGAGGGTTATCTGCTTCAACCTATCAAAAAAGAAACAAACAATATTCAATGTACACACAAAACGTGTTACATTATCAGTATCTAACCTAGATGATAGCTCACTATCCAATTTCATTCTATTGATTCTTACAAATAACAAGTCATTGAAAATGACACAGTCCCCGTCAAGTTCTCTTTGTGCTCGTCATATTAAAGCGGAGGGGTTGTCGTGAGCGTGTCCTTGAAACTTGAGTTCCAAGTGATTTTACATCAAAACACTTGTTTCGTGTCATAGTAATATAGCCAAAATAAAAACAGCCGTTATTCAGCCATCTTTGATCTGATTATGAAACACTGATATGTATGATGTATGTGCCAAATACGAATGAAAATGGTACATAAATTGTGGAAATATAGTAGTAAGGCCAAAAAGTCAGATGGCTGTCAATCGGCCATCCATGACCAGATTTTGAAACAAATTGTCATGGACATGCATCCTAACATGTATAAAGTACATGTATGTGCCAAATTTGAATGAAAACTGACAGAGCACGTCCAAGATACCGCATAAAAAAACAAAAACAAGATGCCTGCCAGTCGACCATCTTTGATCCAATTGCGAAATAAATCGTCATGGACATGTATCCTAACATGTATAATCTATGTACCAAGTTTGAATGACAACTGACAAAGCATGTCCAAAATACATTTTCAAAAAACAAGATGGCTGCCAGTCGGCCATTTTGAATGGAATCGCTAAACCACTGCATGTGCATATGTCCCACATAAGGTACTAGGCACATGCAAAGAATGAACGGAATTGGTGCACAGGATTCTGAAATATGACGTTGGATAGACTGACGCACAGACAGACGCACACACGGACGGTCGGACGGACAGACTCAGGAACTCAGACGGTCGGGGACATGTATCCTAACATGTATAATCTATGTACCAAGTTTGAATGACAACTGACAAAGCATTTTCAAAAAACAAGATGGCTGCCAGTCGGCCATTTTGAATGGAATCGCTAAACCACTGCATGTGCATGTCCCACATAAGGTACTAGGCACATGCAAAGAATGAACGGAATCGGTCCACAGGATTCTGAAATATGACGTTGGATAGACTGACGCACAGACAGACGCACACACGGACGGTCGGACGGACAGACTCAGGAACTCAGACGGTCGGGGACATGTATCCTAACATGTATGATCTATGTACTAAATTTGAATGAAAACTGACAAAGCATGTCCAAAATACGACATTTTCAAAAAACAAGATGGCTGCCAGTCGGCCATCTTTGATCCAATTGTGAAATAAATCATCATGGACATGTATCCTAACATGTATAATCTATGTACCAAGTTTGAATGAAAACTGGCAAAGCATGTCCAAAATACAACATTTTCAAAAAACAAGATGGCTGCCAGTCGGCTATTTTAAATCGAATTGCTAAACCACTGCATGTGCATATGTCCCACATAAAGTACTAGGCACATGCAAAGAATGAACGGAATCGGTCCAAGGGATTCTGAGATATGACTCCGGACAGACGCACGGACACACGGACGGACGGAGACCGAATTATAAGTTCCCGTTTTCGGACTTCGTCCGAACGGGGACTAAAAACACTGCTTCTATGAAACTCACTATAGGCCACTAACTTTTAACATTAGTGACAAACACTACTGAGTTGCATACTAATTTGAACAACTGGTTCTTGTTTATATACCTGTATATTTGCTTTTTCTGCCACAGCATGTACTGTTACAACACTGATACTAGGTGTGGGCTGTGGTATGTTGGTATTTTCAGCAACAACAAGACTACTGCTGATCTGTAAATGTGCCACAAAAATTCCTGGATGCTTGGGTACAAACAAAATGTTGGTATCTTCAGATTTCCCTGGACATATGATAGCAGATGATTTCATTATGAATGGAGTATAGTTCTCGAGGTCAACCTGAAAGTACAATATTATAGCCTCAACTCAATAAAAGTTCTGAAACTTGAATATATTTGAATGCTAAGCAAGCAAAATTTACATGCAATACAAGGATTACATTACATCATTCTGATATAATCGTCATGAAATCAGTTACGAAAATTTATTATTTTATTTATGTTCCAGTTGTGTAATGTATTACATTCACTGACTGTATAGACTCCAGTGTAATAAATATGAGTGGATATTGTGCACAGAATCAATTATGAAATGTATGCATTAGAGTTAGAGGTCTCTTGTAATAAAGTAGTCAGATTACTAACATATAAACACTTACAGTTTGTATAAACATGCATTAGCTGAATCTATATACATAACAGCAGATGAAAACTAATTGGAACTAATATAATTACTGGTATAGGCTGAATACAAACACATAAAAACACCTTACAATACAAGATCTGAACTCAACCATAACAAAGCACCTTGCCAGGGTAAGCTGATGCACATCTTAGTAGGTCATGGTAATGAATAAACCTATACTGTGTTTGTTCCATTAGAAGCATATGCTACTAAAAGAGCAAAAAATGCTATGCAGGTTCAGTAATTTGTACCACAACAATTTATCTTAGTATACACCCTGCTTAAGATTATTTATGTTAACATTTTTCCTACGTTACCTGGTAATATCACCTGTCACCCCTGGGTATAGGAAAGTAAAACAACCAACCTGTGCATCATTTGCTGTCACTGATATAAGCTTCATGGTAGAGTTGATCCACCGATTAGTTCTATTATGTATTGGTAAAGACGTCTGTACTGTTATGCCAACACAGCATACACCACCAAAACGAAGATCGCTTGGTATCACTACACCCTTAGACAAGTCTAATAAGGATGCAGATGGTGCTGCTGGCCTTGTAGCTGAAACCAAAATAAATATATGAACTAGTAATTATTCAACATACATGCAGGTGTATACCGAGCAGATCTTCTTGGATCATACAAATTATATGTGCCATTATCAGAATTCTTGTTATTGCTGTTCTTTTCCCTAACAAGCCATAATACAATGTGCATTTAATGCAATGCAATGCAACAAAGTACAAGAATACCATTATCATGTTTTGTTTCAGATGTTACTAAAAAAATAATTTATGAGCTAACCTTGTGGGGGTGCCACTGTAGCTGCAACTCTTGGAGCTAAGCCGCTGTAAACACTGGATAATACAACTCCAGATTGGCCAGGGTAATTGGGTGTTGCTACATGCTGGCTCACTTTGGCTGATGAAAATGTGGGTCTATGCACAATACCCGATTGTCCCGTTGTTGAACCAACATTTTGAGACAAAGATACAGTATTTGGTGTAGGTTGATATGAAGGGCTTGATGTTATAACTGTACTGGATGCTGGTGAAATGTTGAGACTGTGTGATGGTGATACTGATGGAACAGCATGCTTTTGTGAGGTAGTCAATGGTCTGCTGTTCAAATACTGACTGGCAAGAGTGGTGCTAAGAAGAGACTGGCTGGTTAGCAGTGTTGGCACCGTAGTTAATTGGTTTCTTGGTTGTACACCCTCAACAAATTTAATACTAGGTATTGTTTCAGTGGTAACGGCTTCATTTTTGTCATCCTTTAATGCTTTACATCCTGATTGAGCAAAATGCAGCGGAGTTAGGTCCTCTTGTGTTTTCTCAGAAAATAGTGTCTTTTTTGGAGTGCTGGAATCTAACACACTACAATCATTGAATTCTGGCACCCCTAGCTTCCCTATATATGACACATCACCACCTTCATCTGCGTCACAAACTGGTGTGCTCAGAGTCTTGGCAATGGCTGCTTTTTGTTCAATAACAGACCCATAACTGACATTGCGCTCAGGTGACCTACTAGGTTCTCTATTCTTTTTCATGTTGTAAATACTCACTCTATATTTCTCAGCACTTTTTTCTTTCTCTTCATCGGGTACATTGCTGCTGGCAAGCTGGGTGGCATCTCTACTTCTTCTATAAATGGCTGAGGGAGCTGAATGCTCACTCTTTGCTCCATAATTTATTTTTGGTTCATGAGAGGAGTCAACACTTTTTAGTTTTAAATGACTGGAAGATGTGGGTGTTGGCAATTTTGAGGATGATGTCAAAGACTGCGATGTCATAATCGAATTCATTGTTAATCCATCTAAGGATTCTCCAAAGCCGCTTGATGGCGACCTTTCTCTGGATGATTTTTTGCTCTTATGTGTCCCAATTTTTCTGCCATGTTCCTTATGTGTTGACTGCTCATCAAAAGGTCTAACAGGCTGTGGCTTGGAATGTACCAAATGTTCATTATCATTTGTAGGCATAGGATAGCTATAGGTATCGACCCTATTTGGTAGATTTAGAAAATGTCTTTGTCGCTTGGTAACAGTCTCAGGAGTAGTTCTCCCACCCCTGGATGGGCATTTCTCAGGAGGCAACCCAAACTCATGCTTTTCATATCTCTGATAATCTGTCTTATGAGACGTATTATCTGCCAACTCAGGCAAGGATTGACTTTTCTGTTTTAGCATTTGTTCCATGTTTTTATTTGGTGGAGAAAAAGAGAGTTTTCCTTTCTTTCCACTTTTCGCAGTGCCTGGTGCAGAGGAAGAAAATTCCTTGGGAATTTCTGGAAGTTTCATATGATAAGTTGGTATACCTTCAAAACCATTGTATCCCCTAGGCATAGCATGGCGTTGTTGGGGCACCTCGGGAACTTTAAACAGCTGTGACTGTCTACCAGGTTTCAATGCTTCCACCACCTCAGTAGAATCATCAGACTTGATTGGACGGAACATTCTGTCATGTGACAGCTGCTTATTTGTTACTGGTTCAGGTAGAACATGTGATTGATGAACTGGAACCTGATTGGGTGATGATTTCACTGATCTGGTTGGTCTCTCTTGATTCATAAATGGTTCACTAGGCTCAATAGTGGGTATTTTAGTTTGAGATGCATAAGTTGGTTTGGATGCAGCTGTTGTCACTGTATGAACATGCTCTGTTTGTTTTACTGCAGACTTAATAGGTTTTTGAGAAAATTTAATGATCAATGCTGCTAACTCTTCAGGGTTAGCATTATCTGAGGCATTAGCAATTGCTGTAGCTATGTCCACTATGTTTACAGAGGTATCCTGCTTTTCCTTTAACATACTACTTTGCATCAATGTATCAGCATCTCCTAACTCTTGCCTAATTCCTGCCGGTGCCATTCTCTCTTCTGGAGGAATAACCCTTGTCTGATTGGAAATGCTCTCAGCCCCAACATCATGTTCTAGTGAATGAAATAAAAAGCCATCAAGTCATACACCATGAAAGTTATATTTAAAACATTACAACAATCCTGTATAGATATTGGACCAGGGGTCTTGATCAGCTGGTTCAAGAGCAGATCTAGTAGACATGAATTAACTACCAAAAATACAAAGAATAAAATAAGAAAACATCACCAAGGTCATATTTAATTGTGCAGCAAACTTAGTACTTTTCATTTGATAAATAAATATATGTTAGGATACTACTCATCAAACTCATTAGCAAAATTTTCCTGAAGCCAAAAAGTGAATGCTCTTTGGAGAAAAAACTCAATCTGAATATTCCAAGATTATCACTTGACACAAAAACCAGTGAAATTCATTTCAAGTTACTATATAATATACTTTATACAAATGATCATTTGAATGAAATAAATCCAGGACGATTTCCAATATACTTTCTGTAATGAGTGTAGTGAAATGCACCTTTTTAAGTAAATTTACTGTATCCCTCTGACAAGATATCATTAAGGAAATGGGAAGACAACTGAAAATCACCAAGGTACCTGGTAAACTGTGCATGATACTAGGAGACCCCGAATATGGCTGGCAGGTAAACTTTATCAGCTTACAAGTGAGAGACCATATATACTCCTCAAAATGGAAGAAACAAAACCTAACTACCGGTATGCAAATTTAAGTAAGTCACTAAAAGCATTATTCCAGATTGAGAGTGAGATTGTCTTTCTTAATACCATATTTAAAGAGCAGTGGTGGTCGTGCAGAGCATGTGGGCTCATCTAATTAAATTATGAGTATTAGTTCTGACCTTGGTGCGACATGCACTAATTACCACCACTGACTTGATAACTTCCAATCACCAAAAAAATTACCTAAGCTTGATAAAGTTTCAGTTTGTAAGGTATTATGGGTCTAAGTTGCCATCTTTGTTAATATGAGACCCATATCTTGCGTGCGTGGCGAGACAACATTATCAAGAAATGTATACATTTATTATGTAGCCAGTCAGTTCCCAGACTGGAACCGGTAGCGAGTCAGTTCCCGGACTGGAGCCAGTAGCGAGTCAGTTCCCGGACTGGAGCCGGTAGCGAGTCAGTTCCCGGACTGAAACCGGTAGCGAGTCAGTTCCCAGACTGAAACCGGTAGCCAGTCAGTTCCCAAGCTGGAACCAGTAGCCAGTCAGGATACCGGATATTTGTAATGTCTGACTATTTGCCAGGCATATCTCCACTATTGTAAACAAGATGGTTAAAATATCACAATGACAATATTCTAATGTAGTTGTACATTATAAATCTTACCAATGTCATGCTCTCCTACACCAGACTTTCTTTCTTCAAAGCTGCCGTCCAGATTGATATCATGTGTGTGACCCATAGCACCAATCAATGCAATTGGACCATTAGTATGGGGTGGTGTAATAACATCTCCTGCACCAAATGTGGGCTGTAACAAATACACCAAAATAGCTTTAACAATATTGACAAACCAATGAGGCATACAAATTATACAGGTAACATGTAGCTACGCTACATATGTATAGCAAAACCCTTTCAGAACATTTATTCCTTGGACAAGATAATGGGATTCCTAGTGCCTTTACAAATGAGGCATACCAACAACACTGCATACTCACAACACTACAAACCCAGTTATGACTACTACATTTTCCATGAGCCTTGCAATAAAGTTGACTCTGCAGGATGGTAATTCAATCAACAATCAAGAGCTGATATATTAGAAATAAACGGTTCTCACTCTAATTGAAGATTGTGCTCTTGCCAAGCCCCCAAGAGCTTCAGACCGAGCACCAAGAAAAGTACCAATAGATATTCGACAAAAACTTTCATTTCCAGTAATATTATTAAAAGATAGTATAGCACCATCATGAAGACCCCACGACTCTCCTAATGGTGGGTCATCAGATGGAGGTACCATGGCATCCTGAAAAAGAAAAGACATGCATATAATAATATACATATATCTGACAAACATTTCTTGGTTCTAGAATCTCTGTTGATGTGACATTTGCATATTTCAGAAGGCTACAGTCCACAGCTGGCTACTTATTGCCACAGAATAAAAATAACAATATTTGCATTATTAGAAGTGCATCTATCCATTTATTGCATACCGATTAAAATATTCCCAGAGCATCTACCGTATTACCCCGGGCATGCGCCCAGGGGCCTGAACATACAAAATCGGGAAAAATTGGGGGTGGGCGCTTACCCGAGGACCACCCCAAAAAAGATTTTAAAAAGTTATTTTTTTTATCAGCGAAAAACTGCAAATTTGGCAAATTCGGCAAATTTGGTTGCACAACTTCCCTTTATCATATACACCCAGCGACACCGATGCCAGCTGACTGTGCTCCCGTTATGGATTCACAGTCAGCGAAGTGCTACGTTTTGAAACCAAAGCTGAGTGCTTCAAACCACTCACCAAGGTATGGATTATTGCAATATTGGATTCATCGTGAATGAAGAGAAAGCAGAATGTGAGCGCCACATGCTGCGTGGTTCATCTTGCGTCGTTAAGTTCCAATGAGTTTTTACGTAAAAACACAAACAAAACGGCCTTTTCAGGGCCACCACACACTCCCAAAAGAGAACTACCGTAACAAAACCACTATTTAAATAAATCAAACGCGTTCGATTTTGACAAATAAAACTTTATTGTTGACCCCATTCTTGGCTAAAAATCACCCTGGGCGTTTAACCGAGGATGTCCCCAACATGTTACTTTTGTGAAAACAGGGGGGTGGGCGCTTGCCCAGGGAGGGGCGCTTGCCCGGGGTAATACGGTATGTACAAAATCAGTGTTCTCCCCAGGCCAAAACAGCGTCGCGGGCCCCGACGCGATTGGATTTGCCCGCGACGCTAAGTGTTTCCTCCGCGATGCTATTATTTATCCCGTGATCTGATTTCTTCAGTCTCTCACAGACTGTAAAGTTTCCTGGCTAAATAGTTAAATCTAGAAATACATTGTATTAACGCTAATTTCCCGGGATAATCCCCTGTTGTTTCTCATTGGTTGGATATCGTTTTAAAACAACAAAGCAGTTCTATAAAGACAAAGCCGTAAGCCCCGGTGTCAAACGCTCTTTGCCAAACGTATATTTATATGCAAATGATATAGTCACACTTGGGGTCAAAAGCCACATGTTTCCGGTGTGTACGAAACGTATTTTCATTATTATTTTTAGAAATGTAGTCGTACTATTATTCTAAGTTTTGATTTTTGTCAGTATTTTTGATATTGTATTTGTTTTTTGAGATCAAAATGTGAAAAACTATATATTTATGATGTAAACAATTTTGACCTCGTGATTGTGAATCCAAGATGGCGTCACCCACGTAAGATCCAGCGAGCGTGAACTTCCCACTCGAATCGCATATTGTGCTCAGATTCGGATGAATTAAGTGAAGCATAATTGAAAATAATATATTTATCAAGAAATCGGGAATTCTAATCAAGAAACGTGTGGAAATTGGAGTGACACTTGTGTTATTTCTTGGTATAACAATGGCGACAATTCGTAATTCAGACCTCTGTTGTCTCGAATTGTTCACAATTGTGTTGAACAGACAACATCGATGATTAAAAAAAATAAAGATGGATAATTTCAGCCAGAAAAACTATTATTGCTCGAACATAGTAGCGTAAGTATCGTGACTCGTAACAGTTGTTGTACTTAACCGGAAAACAACAGAAACGGAAGACAAGCAATGAGAATAATCAACCCAATGTTTAATTTACCTGGACTGAACAGGGTTTTATAAAGTTGCTGATTGCTGGGCCAAGCAAAGAAACAGAAAACTCAGTATTTCTGCGGGACATTTGCAATACTAAACATGCAGTGCAATAATTGTATACAGATTGCACATAAAATAAATAGAAAAAAAGGAAAAAAACTGGTTTTGTTTTATTTCCCCATATGACAAACAATATGTTAATTTAGGCTAATTATATGCTAATTATTATGCAAATTAGCCGCGACTATGAACAATTTCTGGGGAAAACACTGAAAATGTTAATGAAATCTGACCAGCGGTTCTTGAGATATTCATAGAACAGACTAGACTGACGCAGTAGGGGCGATTAATTTGTTTTTGTAATTTAAATAAAATAAAAAATTTCGCAAAATGGAGGTGTTAGCGTGAAATCCCCTGTAACTGTGAAATCACCCAGACTGGTCTATTCTGCATGGCCCTCTATCGACACTGCAGGAACCCGTTGATTTTTCAACAGGTAATTATGTTAATGAGTGTTCTAATTGACAATCATCTAACCAATCACGTCTCTTCAACTGAGACTTTTTAAGTTTACCGTAAAATTCCTAATTGAGGCCGTGGCTTTAATTAAAATTTTTTCAGTGGACGAATTCAGATGCGTGAAGTCTTGGTGCGGCTTTAATTAGAGCATTCACTTCGGTAACAGTGGGAAATTTTATCAAAAACAAAAGCCAGAAGGGATAATGATATGCTATTGAGATGCACGACACTCGATTGCAACTTTGCTGCGATTATAAGCGCACTTTCGGATTTTTACACACAGACAAACTTGTACACAAACGAAAATGTATACTACAATCTCTTGAATGGACTAATTCATTAGCATCGGTATAGGTCGCAACTGAGAGACAGCTGTCTGACACAGTCGATTGCGTTCGACTACTGGCATGTTCAACTTCCGGCAGAGCAACTGTACATTCCATGTTTAATTTGGACATCGAGGAAATTAAAATAAAACAAGCAGCCTCTCGGCTGAGATAGCTCCGCTGTTAGCGATGCACATTTCAATTAAAGAACAGAAGATATCATTAGAAAATGAACAATATGCATGGTATTAATGCAATTGGACTATATTATTTTTCACCATAAATGATTGCGGTTTTTAACATGAAGTCGAAAATATCACTTTTTACCAAAAATGACAAAAATATTCACCAAAATTAGAGAATTGAAGATATCATCATGAAATGAACAAATCTGAGAGAGGGCTACCCAAGGTACATATATACACCAAGTATCAAAACATTCAGGCTTGTAGTTTTCAAGAAGAAGTCGAAAAGGTAAAACATTGACACGGACGCCGCCGGACAATCACTCATATGATGTCGGGGCACAGGTCAACATGTGTTCGTATATTAAGAGTTACCCCCTATGAGCAATGGAATCGACCTCAAACATGCTAATTATGCAAGTATTACCCATGATTCCTTCTCTCGATCATACAACAGACTCAAATGATCGAGAGAAGGAATCATGGGTAATACTTGCATAATTAGCATGTTTGAGGTCGATTCCATTGCTCATAGGGGGTAACTCTTAATATACGAACACATGTTGACCTGTGCCTCGACATATGATAAGCTCCACTCGACAAAGTCGACAGCGGAGCTAAAAAGTCAATCAAAAAAAATGTTCACATGATAACAAAAAAAATACTCAGTATATTATTTAATGTAATATATATTTATTTTCTCATTTTTTTTTTACAACGAAAAGTATATTCTAAAAGAAGTAAAAACAAAAACGAATGCATTCTTAGTAGCAAATGATCACGGTAACGGTCATGCTGCGTTTCACTCAAGTGAATAACTTACTTGTTTTCGAAGTGTTACAATTGCTGATTATTACTCAGTAGTGATTACTATAACGTACACAAAATAAATTTGTTGAATTGTTGTGAAAATTTAACTTAGTTTCACCGCAAGCGAATGATTTCGGTCACATATAAACACTTGATCCACGATATCCGCCATGTTTGTTCAAACATCTTTAGTGACTTGAAACTGTTTTTTTTTTTACCTGATAGGTCAAGTCGCTAATTAACCAATCGAAACGCTGGATGGTGCCAACGTGATTAAATTACTACCATAGCTCATTTAAATATGTTAATGTAGTTCAGCGACCTCATGGTAAACGAAACACGGAAGAGATTTACCGTTGTTGTGCAATCGTTTGGCTTTGATTTTGATGGGAAAACGGCATGATTTTTTTTTTAAATCAAGAAATTAGTTGTTTTCGAAAGATAAGCTGAGCATTGAAGAAGAATTTAACACTTATGACGATAATAACAGCTCATTGTCGAAACGCAGTTTACCACAGGCACCTGCAGTTCACGCTACCCACAATAAACCTGTACTCTGGAATAAGCGTCAATGACTACGAAAAAACCTAAATTAGACTCTAATCTAAGCGCCAGGAATCATTGAAATGTTCGAAAAATTATGCCTTAATTTAAAATTAAATGGTATATCTTTTTCTGAAATATGTGGTGGCTGTTTGATTTGTGAAAGTTTGGGGTGCGGCTTATATTGCAGGCTTTTTCCTGGGATCAAAACTTGTCAATTTCAAAATGAAACAATGTCTCAAGTTAGGGGTGCGGCTTCTATTAAAGCTGCGGCCTCAAATATGATTTTTACGGTATTTACGACGACTACATCAAACTCTAATTTCAACGTGCCGCCATGTTGGGTCTGCAGTGTGACCTTTTCCATGTTGACCTCATTATGCATGTATTTCGGCCCAACTCATTATAATATTTGCATTCATGAATATTTAATAGCAAGGAATTTCCTGCAGAATAAACCAGTCAGGGTGATTTCGCGCTAACACCTCCATTTCGCGATTTTTGTTATTTTATTTAAACTATAAAACAAATTAATCACCCCGATTGCGCCAGTCTAGGAACAGACATACATACAAACAGACAGAAAGGGCAAAGACACCCATTGTAATGCTTTGCATAAGAAAGTAAAAAAAAAATTAACTACATGCCTGCATAAAAATATTTTCCTTCTCAAACTCTTCCTGATCAGCAGCAAGCTTGGCAACAGCTTCATCTGTGAGGATGAAAAAGTAGTTATAATTTAGAACAAGTTACACCAGCCTCAGAAGTCATATGAACACACTGACTGGTCATTTATGATAAATGAAAACTGATTATTAAAAAAAAAGTGCACTTAATATTATTTATTCAGATTAATATGATTTATTTTATTTTATTTTATTAAACTGCAGGCAAAAAACCCAATCAGAACAATAAAATAATTTGACATTAAACATTGACATTTGACATTTGACATTAAAAAACAAAAATCACTTTCTAAAAAATTAAGCTACATTATTTTTAAAACTATTAAAAGTGCTATTAGAAGAAATGTGATTAAAAAGAGTGCTTGGGGAATGATGATTTTCTGACATATAATTGACATTTTAAAATATAGAAAAGCATGCGTCGCTTCCAATACATGTTGCACGAGGCTTCTTGCAACATGTATTGGAATTTCAGATAAAATGTCAACACAGTTGTAATATGAATGTAGGCATTTGTGTAAAAATACAAGTCAAGGGTGTTTCTGCAGAGGCAAATTGAAATGGTAATAAAGTGATACATAATTATGTGAAGAATAAAATACATTCCCCTTCAAACATAACAATTTTACAAGTTTCTTTTCAACCCATTCAATTTTGTTTACAAGATATTGTTGGAATGAAGACCACACTTGAGAACAATACTCAAGATTGCTCCTCACTAGTGATATATACAAGGTTTTGATAAGAGTGGTACTGTCAAAAGATTTGCAAGTACGTTTAAGAAATCCCAACATTTTAAAAGCTTTGCTAACACAGCTATTAATGTGATTATTATACTTAGGTCACATATAAGGGATGCTATTCTATATACATGTAAAATGGGATTACACTCATCTAATAACTCTATAGGCTATGGTTTTTTTACTGGTCGCTCAACATGCTAAATTAAAACCTAGTGATTATGCAATGTAGTACCCTATATGCACAATATCAAAGCAATCAGACTTGCAGTTTTCAACAAGAATTCGAAATATCACTTTTTGCCAAAAATTACAAAAATATTCATCAAAATTAGATAATTGAAGATATCATCACGAAATTAACAAATCTGAGAGAGGTCTACCCCAAGAATCTATTTGCAAATATGAAAGCATTTTGTTTAACGGTTTTGAAGAAGAAGACAAAAATGTAAAAAGCTGACGACAGACTACATACTACAGACGTCTGATGACGTCGGACAACCAAGTTTATTGAATCAACCAAAAATTATCGTTATTAATTTGCAGAAGAAAAAATTATTTTCATTCACACCTTAATTAACTTGTATTCTTGGAAAAATTATTATTTGCTTTACTGTGAGTTTTTACAGTAGATGTAAACATTTCAAAAATTTAACTTAAAGTGCTCTCTCTCAATCTTAGTTGTCTATCCACTGCACATAATATTTCATCGTTACAGAGGCCTCTTTACATATAAGCTGCAAGTTAGCATGTAATTTACATACGCTTTGCATAATAATATCTCATGAACCTCAAGATGTGGTCTAAACAAAGAGGGAACAGACATAATCAAATTCAAAACCATGTTATAACAAAGGAAACAGTATCCCAACCTTCTATTGTAGGGTTTATGAAGGCATATAACGTGACTATGATGTTTTAAAAGGTTTTATATTCACTTGAATTTTGATTACAATGCCACAGGCCCTACACACTAGGTGTGCACTTTGAGTCAAGTTTGATTTAAATCCTTCAATATAGGATCAAAATAACAGGTGTGTGTGTGTGTGTGTGTGTGTGCAATTCATAATTCTATACTTTTTTATTCAGCTGTTACAATGTATACATGGAGATAGGATTACACTGGATTACTAGAAGGATTTAGTAATACAACTATCTGTACCTGCAGGCAGGAAATCTTCATCACTATCGATACCAAACCCAAAGTCGTCATCATCACCTGAGGCTTTAAAACCACCTAAAAATACAAAATAAATTACTGTTATATTGTAGAAGGTTGATTTTTGAACTGTGACCTCATCATACTGTAGAAGCTTTCAATGCTATTCAAACGAGGTTAATGCAAAAATAATTAAATTCACTTCAGTACAAATGTATATGAAATTTTAGGCCACAATTTTGTTTACTAAAACATGTGACATGGTAACTAATAGCAACAGCCTGACCAGCTATTATTTGTAATGTGTAGTCCTTGAGCAGGAGAGGCATTATAAAATAATAACAAAATGGGAAATTTCAGACATAACACTAACATCTCTATTAATTTTCATTTAGTTTAACCACCTACTGGCAAAAACCGAATTAACTGCATCAACATAAATGACTTGAGATTCTGATTTCCTGTCCTGATTGTTTAATGGAGAATCTATGTACACTTGAGCCATCAGTAGAACAGACATACATACACAGATAGGGCAACTGCAAAGGACTCTCATTGTGTACTTCAGTTCAATCCAATTATAAACACAATGACTAGGAGTTTTCACAGTCACATAACTGCTCATCTGACAATATGCACTGTCAGCACATAAAAGTTATTTTGCAAAAATATTTCACACAGCCGTGAATAAAATAACCACTTTACATTTTCTCTATGATGGTAATAGTTACACTATCAAGAGCAACAAATTCAAATGACATGCTTGATTTATTTTTTATTGTAAGAGTTTGACTCCACAGTTTATTAATGTAGAATACTCTCACATGAAGTTTTTTTTTTTGCAATTTACAAGTTTAGCTTAAAGCGATATATCAATACAAATAAAATGTGTTCTTTCTAGTGGCTAATATTGACTTCATGACAAATCTAAAAATTAATTATTTGGGGAATTTTCATAATTTATTGACTTCTAAAATTCTGACCATTCACAAAACTATGCACCTTGTATATCCAAGATTCCACCATAATTTAATATTCTAAAAACAAGAAAATAAAAATAAAATAACAAGAACTACTGGTTTACTGAAAGCCAAAGTTGTTACAGTACAGGCAGCAGGGTTCTCCCCAGGGCTTTTCAGCACCGAGGCACTTTACTTGGGACCTCGGCGCTATGTGTTCCGACTTCGGTGCTTGATTTCATATTTGACATGCCAATATCAGATGTGCAAAAGCTTTGTTCGCCACGATGGTCAGCCCCGACCGTCACTCAAAATTAGTGACCACAACGGGAACGCTTCCGACCAGGACTATTGTCCAATTGTTATTATAATTACGTACCGACGACACGCATCCTGCCAGTCGTGGATTATAATTTGTAAACAATAGACGTAGTCGCACGATATGTAGCGGCTAGTCAAATTTGTGAAACTAGCACCTCTTTGTAAGTAAATACTTTCTGCGATGCACAGTGTTTAGATTGAAAGCTAAAATTTGTTCAAAATCAATTACACCTCGATATAACATGGTCAAAGCGGAGTTCATGATCAGTTTACGATACTCAAAAAAAAAAACAATGTAATTTTTATGATCACTACCATTCGAAAAACTTCGGATTCTACCGGCATTACCATGCGGCATTTTGATTGGTTAATGGCATTCTTGACACATCAGGCTAAAGGACACATGCCAATGTTTCACAAACATCATGGCGGGTCTGTTTTTTTTACCGAAGCGATCGAGTGATAAAAAATAATCGCTCCCGATAAAAATAAGTCGGATTTTACTTTCATTTCATATCAAAAAAAAAAAAAGAAGTACCGTTAAAGTCCTAATATAAACCGCATACGTAATTAGTAACTGCACCCCCAATTCCGGCTTCGGGGTTAAAGAGTTCTTAACAAAAATTGAAAACTTGAAAAGGACCTATTAATAACCGCACCCCCAATTCAACAAGACCATGACCGACTTCATTGTTTCAACCAGCTGTTCCAAAACGGCATTGTTCCTAATCCTATTCATTTGTTTCGACAACATGCCTAAAAATATTCACACCTATTTATTGTTGTAAGATGACAGACAGGCGTTGAAACTGCTTTTGTTCTGGCGGCGACCTCTGTCAATACTCTTTCTGAATACGTCTGTGTTTCGTAAGTTTTAGACAATGAGCTTTTATCACCGTAAAAGTGTTAAACTGAGCATTGAAGAATAATTTATCTTTCGAAAACAAATAATTTCTTGATTTAAAAAAAAAATCATGTCGTTTAGATCGCACTACATTATCAATAAATATCTTCCGTGTTGCGTTCACCATGAGGTCGCTGAACTGTCATTAACATATTTAAATGAGCTATGTAATTTAGACACGTGGGCACCATCCAGCATTTTGATTGGTTAATTAGCGACTTGACCTATCCGGTCAATAATACGTCACATGAGCATTCAAAAACATGGTGGATATCGTATCGGCTGTTTACATGTGACTGAAATCATTCGCTTACGGGGAAACTAAGTTGAATTTTACTTGCATTTTATAACAATTCAATGAATTTATTTTTCATGCGTTATTGTAATCACTACTAAATAATAATCACCAATATCAACACTTCGAAAACAAGTAAGTTATTCACTTGTGACCCGCAGCATGGCCGGATCGAGCTACCGTTCTGTGATCATTTGCTACTAAGCAGTGCATTCGTGTTTTTATTTGAAACTTTTGTTAGAATATACTTTTCGTTACCAAGAAAATAAAAAAAATAAATGCATATTACATTAAAAATACTGAGTATTTTTTGTATCATGTGGAAATTTTTGTTGATTGACTGTAATTTTTCAACATTTCGTAACGCCTATTTTAGAACCAAAATAAGGCCTTTCACTCTTCCCCGCCCCCAATTCAAGAGATTGTACGGTGTATTGTTTGTTTTATGCATGTGTTGTGGACAAAAAATGACCACGCCCATTTAGTGATTGCAATATGTACGTAATAGAAACCGCACCCCGAACTTGAGCTTTTGATCCCAATTTTTAAATTGATACATTGTAATATAAACCGCGGTTTATAATAGGACTTTAACGGTAACATTTATTGAGGAATTATTGGTATAACCGGTGTATAACATTGCCAAGTAAGTTATGTCACATCGTAACTTTGATGGTTGTTTTGAAGTTTTATTTGTTCGCTCATTACTGTAAATGTAAACGTTTTAGAAGTTGATGGTACGAATAATAAATTACAACAATACGCCAATTAATTACGTGGTCGATTTTTTGAAGGTGAATGTTTTTGGAGTAAATAAAATCAGGAAATTCGTGAACATATTTCTGGCTTAACGTTTCAAATGCGTTTTATTCAACGTTTAACAATAGACAATTAAATTGCAACAATAATTTATGTGTGTTTGTTTTTAGTCTGTATTTAGAGAATGTTTCAAACTCTTCTAAATTGTGAAACAATGTGTTGATTCCATTAAAAAAATATTTGCACTGTGACTGAGCTCATTAATATTCATAATTGTAAATGAGTTCTGTTAATTAATGAAGGAAAGGTATGTAAATGATATGCAAATTATTATGCAAATTAGTTGCAGCGCTATGCATTTTTTCTGGGGAGAACCCTGTGCAGTGTGTCAACTGAAACAAAGTAATCCATAATATTTGTTACAAAGATTGACTATCTTTCAACCATTTCTGAGATCATAAATTATATTAATGAGAGTAATGACTTACCATGTTTATTCATAGCTGGTAGTGGTGATTTGAAAGCCAAGTCGGTAAGTATTTCACCATTGTCTTCAATATAGGATGGACTATGTGGAGTAGATTCTCTTCCACTGTCATAACCAGTGGGTGATTTCCTTGATTGTTGGGGATCACTTACATAGTCTGTAATTTTAAATTAATTGTTTATATTATCTTATAATCAAAGATAGCAAGGAAAGTACTATCTGAAACTAAATGTAAAGATGTCAGTAATTAATAGGGTCAGCCAAACATAATTTAGATATATATTGCATTTGTTCTATTAAGTAAACTTAAACAAAACACAAGTCGTATACTTCAATTATTAAACATACAATAAATGCAACTTATGAACAGCAAATAAAGTTTAGCATTCTATGAGTGGGTCAACAAAGTATTACCTACTACTCACTACATACATGTACATACCTTCCTCTCCACTCTCGGCACCTTGAACTTCAGCTCTTTCCTCAGCCCTTTCTTGTGATAGGTTCATCTGTTCATTACTCAGGTTACTTCGTGGGCTCAATGCAGCTGGGTCTAACTGAGCAAACTCATCTTCTCCAAATGCCAAATTCTGACTGAATGTGAAATCACCGGTACCTAATCCAAAACTGCCCAATGAGGAACGCCCAACAAAGGGGTTTTGTGGGCTCTAAAATGTGTAAATACAAGATGTGGTAAGCGATATTCAAGTATATAGATTGCACTTCAGTAATGTGTGTATACATTAAAAAAGTATGGTAGGAAATTCAATTAGCATTCAATAATGCAATTCCAGAGATTGCAGAGCCGTAGTATAAGTGATTGTCATTATGTTATTACCAAATTCTATACCATCTGCCCATTTGATGTAATAAACACATTTATTAAACATCTGACGCAGAACTCATCTGACCATCTGTAAAATGCCATATTGAGTATTTTTAAAAGTGTTTGAACATCTTCCTTAGGGAAGAGTAGGAAATCAAACGGGCGGTGCACCGCGTTCATTACCACGGTGTACCGCAGAACGCCGGGGAGAGCCGCGGACTGCTTATAATAAGGGGTCTCTACCGCTGTACCGGTCTCTACCGCGGTCCTCGCTAATGTGTGAAATACGTACTTAACAGTTTCGTTGTGATTCCACGAGTCATTGTTTTAAAATCCGATGCTGTAAATGAATACGATATGTGCGCTTGTTTAGTATTTAGTACATGTATTTAGCGTAAATTTCCAAAGTGATGCGATATAATTTTTCATGGTACATGTATAGGTATACCTTTATTACACTGGAATAAAGTTTACAATTGAAAAGAGGACGATTTACAAAGTTTCAGCGTATCCAAGCCGTATCCTGGTTCTTGATTGATTTGCCAGTATTGTGTCACACTCCAGAAACAAGCAGCCTATCGGCTGAGATAGCTCCGCTGTTAGCAATGCACATTTCAATTAAAGAACTGAAGACATGATTAGAAAATGAACAATATGAATAGTATCAAAGCAATCAGACTTACAGTTTTTAACAAGAAGTCAAAAATATCACTTTTTACCAAAAAATTACAAAAATATTCACCAAAATAAATTAATTAGAGAATTGAAGATATCATCACAAAACGAACAAATCTGAGAGAGGTCCACATGTAGTACCTATATATGTAATATCAAAGCAATCGGACTTACAGTTTTCAACAAGAAGTCGAAAATATCACTTTTTACCAAAAATGACAAAAATATTCACCAAAATTAGAGAACTGAAGATATCATCACAAAATGAACAAATCTGAGAAAGGTCTACATGTAGTATCTATATATGTAATATCAAAGCAATTGAACTAATGGTTTTTAACAAGAAGTCGAAAATATCACTTTTTACCAAAAATTACAAAAATATTCACCAAAATTAGAGAATTGAAGATATCATCACAAAATAAACAAATCTGAGAGAGGTCCACATGTAGTACCTATATATGTAATATCAAAGCAATCGGACTTGCGGTTTTTAACAAGAAGTCGAAAATATCACTTTTTACCAAAAATGACAAAAATATTCACCAAAATTAGAGAATTGAAGATATCATCACGAAATGAACAAATCTGAGAGAGGTCCACATGTAGTACCTATATATGTAGTATCAAAGCAATTGGACTTGCGGTTTTTAACAAGAAGTCGAAAATATCACTTTTTACCAAAAATGACAAAAATATTCACCAAAATTAGAGAATTAAAGATATCATTACAAAATGAACAAATCTGAGAGAGGTCCACATGTAGTACCTATATATGTATTATCAAAGCATTTGCACTTGCGGTTTTTAACAAGAAGTCGAAAATATCACTTTTTACCAAAAATGACAAAAATATTCACCAAAATTAGAGAATTGAAGATATCAACATGAAATGAACAAACCTAAGAGAGGTCTACCCAAGGTACATATACACCAAGTATCAAAGCATTCAGGCTTGTAGTTTTCAAGAAGAAGTCGAAAAAGTAAAACATTGACACGGACGACGGACGACGACGGACGACGACGACGGACGACGACGGACAATCACTCATATGATAAGCTCCGCTCGACAAAGTCGACAGCGGAGCTAAAAATGGCCAGCAAATGAGAAACGGGCGAACTAATCAAAACAGGTCAGGCTGTCTGCATTGCACTGACAATGACATGATTACTTTCTGTTTCGTTTCATAAATCTTGCCTTGCGCATGTATTCTTGGTTGACAGAATATTTTTTAAACAAAAGACGTTATTTTTCTGTTACATGTTCGTGTTCCATGGTACTCGTGAGTGTGAAAGGCATTTTGAGTGAATAATTATTGAGTTTATGATACCGTACGATAACGCTAGCTGGCTCGATTAGAATTTCATTGCGTGTGAACCGCTGAGGTCATTGCCCGTTACTGTGCCAACCGCACGTAGTTCAAAAGCACCTGACGTTGTTTTGTTTTTTTTTCACTGGAAATGTAAGCAATACTCTGCGTTCAAAGTACGCTGCCCCGATTTTGAAATTACAGTAAATTGTAACGCATGGATTTTATTTACATGAAATTTAGTATATTTCAAAATGATATAGATGTCAAACCATAATTATTATTATTTGAAATGTTGTTTCTTGACTTGACTTTTCTGGCTTTAATGTTTTGTGTGTGCGCGTTTGTTTACAATATCATTATCAACAACAGTTATTCAGTGGCCCCGTCTCTGAGGCAGTAAGTCGCGGTTTCAACTAAGTCGCGTAGTTCGATGGCTCCGGACGATTGTATTGTGTTTTGCCGTCAGTTTTAAAGTAGAAAAACTAAGTCTGGTATTATCGCGTATTTAATTGCCCGCTCAATCAGTTGGAGGTGACAACTTAACACCTACAGACCGTCAATTACTGAAATAGAAAGGGTGATAGCAGCCTGAATCGAGGTGTCGACAGGGGTATAAAAAATAAGTTTGCGTAATTATTGCAAAGCCAACGCATTATCAAGTCGGCAAAGTTGAAATATTCACAGCCAGTACGTAAACAATGGAAAATAAGTTTGCGTTATTATTACGAAGGCAACGCATTATCACGTCGGCAATGGTGAAATATTCACAACCAGAATGGTAACAATTTTTACGTAGGCAACGCAGAGCCAGTAAAATTTGCGTAATGGGATGTGTATAATAAAAAGGTCAATGCGTGGAGCGCGAATGGTCACCAAGGTAACAACCCACTTGTTCAGTGCGTGACTTGGGGTTAAGGTTTATTAGATTAGTCAGTTTCGCCAAGAAGTGCGCTATTTTTTTTGCTGATCACCCAGTTGTTGTAGTATATATTGTAGCACCAAGTGTGTGACACTCCCTCTTCGACTTCGGCTTGCTTTTCCTACTTAGTGCATGGTCTCGAGGTAACGTAAACTGCGGCCTCTCATCGAGTGTTTTACACTTGGAATTTATACTTCGCTTACATTGGTATACGCGAAACATTAATCTTTTAAAATAAATCCTGAGACTATACATGATGTAAATTCAAAATAATGTGATATTATTTTACATTATGTGGGGTCTACATTATTCTGGGTTGCTTTGCGATGTTATACCAAGACTCGTGAAAATAAAATAGTGTTCTTCTGCGAACTAATAGAGACGATTTTTCCAATCTTCTGGTACCACTCGATTTTTATTATTTGAACTTGGCGGCAAGTAACCTTTAGTTTCCCAGTCTATTGTGTCCATTCATAGTCTTAACAATAGGGTGTAAATTGCCATGCGAGCCTACCGCACACGACCGCGGTAAACCGGGGTCATGGAATCTTTGCATAAATTTGCATAAAATGCGGTCGACCGGCGAGCACCCACCACCACCGCGGTAATGACCGCGGTAAACCGCGAGTTTGATTTCCTACTCTTCCCTTAGTTAGAAAATGTGTGGCATGTTTATATCACACGACAGAAAAAGAATCTTGTGCAAAACATTTTTCGTCATCATTTCAAGATGTCATCTCTTATTAAGTATGCACTCAGTGCATACTTTGTGCTATCCTTGTAATAACCTCATAATATTCATTAAAAACTGCTGCATTTTAATTTACTGAACATACAATTTTAATGATTTAAATTTACCTGCACATGTTCATCACCTTCTCCTCTCCTAATTTCATCACTTGTCAGAGTTTTATCAAACTCAATATCAGGCACACATCTCAAAGTCACATCATGGTCATCCTCCACATCGTCATCATTGTTATCTTGAGTAATGGCACCAATCTCAGATGCATGGAAACTACTGTCATCAAAACTCCATGGAGTACTGGCTACATCTTCAGCCATAGTGTTACTATATGAATGAGTTGTTGGAAGAAAAAACTTGGAAGCAAGCTGTAATTCATCCGAATACTGTGAGTCTGAGTCTCTACCACTTGCTTGGCTATAAGTAGATCCCTGAAAAGGCCTAATATGTGAGGGTATGGTACTCCCGCTTGGACTGACAAACCGTACTTGGCGATTCAATGGGTCATCATCGCCAGTTGGTCTCATCCTAGACGAACCCTAAAAAAAAATGTATGTCTTCAATTCAACAAGTACATATATATACTTACACATTTGTATTATGACATAAGTACTTATTTTTAGAAGCTCATGATATGATAAAGAAACAGTGAACTAAACAAAAAATCAAAGAAAGATTAGAAAGAACTCCTGTGTGCTGAAGAAATTGGAGGCATGAAGTTAGCACATGTGCTTCTATTAGAGCAAATACAGCATTTAAAAATATAACTGCAAGCAATGATCAGGGAGGTTTCAAGTAGCTATGGTTTAACAATTGAATGAATATTGAATAAAATAATGACCAAATATGAATGAATGAAATGTATTTCACCAGAAACAGTGTATACATTGAGTAGTAAATTATAAATAAATAAATACTAAAATTAATAATAGTAGTAATTACAATGATAGTAATGTAGTATATATTTTTGTTTCTGGTGTGGTCACAGAAATAGTTTATTCAAGCTAGTCTAGTCTGTGACCTATGATCCAAGATACATAATAAAGTAGTGATAAGCTAAGATGCACAAGACATAGTTAAAGCATGTAATGAATACTATAATAGCAATAACAAATTTGGAGTCAAGAAAAAAAAAACGCATACACATTGCACATCAACTGTCTCAACATAAATTATGTAAATATAACACATGCATTCACACACGCATATACATGCAATATAATAAACATGTCAGACAAAATTACAGCACCAGTTACATGTCCCTATCAGCAACAGTACTGATATCACATTGATTTCAACCAAAAACTATTCAGGATTGCACATATTGCACATTGAGAAACAAGTGAAAATCTTTAAAATGCGCTAATCAATATGCAAATTAGGTAATTAATATGCATGGTATAAATGAAATACTTATCAGGTCTGTGCATTGTCCTATGACATCTATGTACTAAGTTTCATTGTAATGTGATGAGATTAGTACTTGAGATTTCAGTAGAAAATTGACAAATGATTATGCAAATTAGGTAATTATTATGCACAGATTTTTACCCAAACTAATCAGGTCTGTGAATAGTCAGAGCATCGATGTACCAAGTTTCAATGAAATGATTAGTACTTGAAATATCAGCAGGAAAGCCGAATATTTACTAGCTATGCAAATTAGGTAAGTTATATGTATGGATATTATCCCAAAACTTATCAAGTCTGTGCATTGTCCTATGACATCTATGTACCAAGTTTCATTGTAATGTGATGAGATTAGTACTTGAGATTTCAGTAGAAAATTGACAAATGATTATGCAAATTAGGTAATTATTATGCACAGATTTTTACCCAAACTAATCAGGTCTGTGAATAGTCAGAGCATCGATGTACCAAGTTTCAATGAAATGATTAGTACTTGAAATATCAGCAGGAAAGCCGAATATTTACTAGCTATGCAAATTAGGTAAGTTATATGTATGGATATTATCCCAAAACTTATCAAGTCTGTGCATTGTCCTATGACATCTATGTACCAAGTTTCATTGTAATGTGATTCTCAGTACTCAAGATATCAATGGAAAATTGACAAATGATTATGCAAGTTAGGTAAAAATTTGCATGGCTTTTAACTCAAAACTAAGCAAGTCTGCGCATTAACCCAGTACATTTATGTATCTAGTTTTATCAAAAGCCAGTGAGTGGTTCTTTAGATATCAGTGGAACAGTCATGGAACAGCTAAAAAAATCAGCTAATTATCATACAAATTAGGTAATTAATATGCATGGGGATTATAACCTAATCAAATATGCACATTGGCCCAGAGCATCAATGCAGCAAGTTTCATCAAAAAGCAACATATGGTTCTTAAGATATCAGTGGAACAGACAGATGGACGGAAGGACACAAACAAACACACACACAGACACACACACACATCTTCACATCGTACCTGTCTGTGTATGTATGTCTAACAACACACATTGGATTAACTTTTAATATAGTTGTGATATGAACTTGATTAAAACGAATTCCTATATAGTGATGCTTTAAAATTGGAGTTTAATTAAACTCAATTTCAATGCAATTCAACATAGAATTGCGTTTTAATTAAGTTTAATTAAATAAAAGTTGACTTATTATAGACATGTTTGCGAAGCTTAGGTTTAGTAAAGGTAGGTATGGTACAACATTAATATAAATTGAACTATACCTTCCCCCTTTACTAAACCTCAGCTTTGAAAACTTGACTTATCATAAATTCGATTAAATCATCACAATGTAGGTCTTGCTGTCACAAGTCGGTGTAAATTGAAGTCGTCACAACATTGGTAACAAACATGCACACGTACACGTACACACACACACAGACAGACAGACAGACTAACTGCAAAGACTCCCATTGTGTGCTTCACACATGGGAGTAAAAAAAAAACAGTTCCATCTTTGAAAAAGGAAGACATGGCCTTAGATATGATAAATAACAAAAACGGATATGTTGATTACATTGCATTATTAGAAAATTGCGGGGAGCAAATTAAGGAATTGTCATTCATATACAAAAGAAACTTACATAGACATTGAATCTGATCACACACACAAAAATGGCCAAAAATTAAGGTATTATTTTTCCCCAACTTCTCAGTCAAGAATGGGCTTAGTGTATTCGAAAATATATGGAACAAAAATAGAGAATGAACATAAATAGCTTACTGGAAAATCAGCACTGTTTTTATAATCAGGCATGGGTGGAATAAGGTTGTCAACTCCATCTCCTGCTAGACCCAATCTTCGTAAGACATCCATTGTACTTGGAGCATCATTGGAAACTGGATTGAAACCAGATTCATTATCATCATCATCACTATCATCTGTACCAGCTCCACTACTCCCATCACCTCCACCACCGCCATCACCAGGCACAGGCGAAAATGAGACATCGCCTTCAGCAGACTGACGCAAACTAACTGGCTCATTCTCGGATGATATTAGAGAGGCATCTTCATTTGAGTTGCCACCTTCCAACCCAGGACGCTGTTCTTCTATTTCACCACGCCTGTGTTGTAATAAATATTGATCTCGCTGCTGCCTTGCTATTTCCTGTAGAATACCATGAAATAATAAAAAGTCGTGAGAACTACTGTTAGGTTGCACAAATTGAGAAAATCTGCGTTTTGGGAGTATTCCTATACATGTATGTATATATAATGTTGTTTCCTTCTTTGAACCTGCATGTAATATATTTCTACTCACAAAATTATATTCACTGTTTTTAAAAAAATGCATTTGTTCATTCAGTATATTTTAACATAGCTGACTATTTGATATTTTGAAAATAGTATTTTTAGCTCAAATGTGAAGCACTGAATTTCAAACTATTATCTATGTTTCATTTGTGAATTTAAATTGAATTAGTTTTGTTTGATTTTACAAGATTCAGGGTGTTTTTAAGTTCAAAATCCAGCTACAGTAAATGCAATTTTCGGTTTATATGCACTTCTATTACAGATATGCCTCTAAAAGTGCAAGTATGGAATAATACCTAAATGAACAACTTGTTTATTTACATTTGTTCAATTCGATAATCTTTTGCAGTAAATTATATTTTTTTGCAACCCAAAAATAAATATTTGTGTTTTATTATCACTCATGGTAGCATAGCAAAACCTTTTTTGCTTACAAGATGGCAGTCATCACTCATGGTAGCATAGCAACACCCCTTGCTTACAAAATGGCCATCATATCTCATGGTAGCATAGCAACCAGTGCACTTTTTCACTTTTGGTTGTTATACCGTATTTATCCAGCTAAGAGCCCAGGGTCCTGATCATGGAAAATAGACAAAAAATAGGGTAGGCCTATGCCCAAACATCCCCTGCAAAAACAAACGAAAATTCACAATACGCAGATCAAACTGCGACAGGAAATAGAATGGCAAATGAAAACATGGAACAGAATTAAATGAACAATATGCAACATTAGAAGTATAACAAAAATAATTTATTGCTTATATTGTGACAAATAAACCAGAAATAATATATCGATGACGAGGAATCATTTGAATTACGATTTCCCTGCCGACAAAGACGCCCAATACGCGTGAACTCAAAATGAACTAAAATGTTAGGGGTTAAACTGCACAAAATTATTTCTGGTCTTGACAAATTATGGATCAACTGTCATACTAGATCGATAATAATTTACACAGTAAAAATTATAAAAATTCATAGCTGTTTGAAAAAACTTCTCAGATCTTTATTGTACTTCATTGCCTTCGTCAAACTCAAAACCCTCAAAGTCCAAGTCGGCGTCACTGTAGCTGTCGAGCAAAATCCCCACAGCTTCGTCCTGAAGTTCGTCGATATTGTCCCACACAGCGTGGACTTAGCACTTTCAATCCATAGATTTCAGTCTGTCAGCTTGGCACTTTCATTCATGTCTAATCACAATAAAGAGACAAGAAAAATGGGGTCGCTCTGCTACGATGTCACGGGATGCTTTTGTTTACAGTCTGTAATCTTTGACCTTTAAGCATCTGCTTTACTGATTGGCTAAGAATGACATCACTACAAATGTTTCATCATAGAGGGCAAGTCAACATTGCTTTCTTATCAGGCTAGACGCAAGTTCCGATGGTTGGAATGTCTCACTATATAGATATTGTGATGGGCTTGAAATAAGATTTTTTTTTTTTTTAACGACAGAAGAATAATTTTCATGACAGAAATGCAATAGCGGTGATGAAAGATGGTAAAAAAATTGGCAGCCTTCAGGGTGACATTGCAAAATTGTTGGCCCAAGTTGTGGATTTGCTGCTACCAACTATTTTATAAATCCAAAAAAACGCGATTTCAATCACTCTCCGTCCCAGGTATGGGTTGCTACAATATTGCAACATTGGTTTCATTGTCGATGACGTAAAGCTGAATGTAAAACACATAAAGCACAAACCAAACAGCCCTTCTCAGAAGCACAACATCGTTTTCTGCTTTAATATACATTATTGTAGACTTGCTGATTGTTATGATTCTGATAAAAAAAAAAACCTAAAATACGTGAAGGCAAAACGCGAAATTACTTATTTTACTTTCACAGCTATTTTGCATTCATCGCTCGTTTTACGCAATCTACAATTATTTTTCAAGAATTTTTATCAGAATAACAGCAGACTGCAATGTCAACTGTTAATACAATGAACAATCAAAGAAAGCTTAGAAAGAACTCCCGTGTGCTGAGAGTTTTGGAGACACATTACAAATTAATTCAAAATTACTTATACTTGAGATATTGATGGAATAGCTGAAAACTAATTATGCAAATAAGGTAACTAATATGAACAGATTTAAGTGTAAAACTAATAAGGTCTGCACAATGTACCAAGTTTCATTGAAATGTGATTAAAACCAAAAAAATATTAATTATTATACTAATTAGAGAATTAATATGAACAGATTTTAACCCAAAATTAATCAGACTGTCTATTGTCCTAGAGAATTTATGTGCAAAGTTTTATTCAAATGTGATGATCAATACTTGAGATATCAGTATTAAATAATTATGTTAATTAGGTGATTAAGAAGCATAAATATTTACCAAAAACTAATATGGTGCATAGTCTTAGGTTCATTGAAATGTGATGGGTACTATTTAAAAGTTTCATTGAAATCCAATGAGTGGTTTTTAGACATCATAGAACAGCAAAAAATTAACTAGTTACGCAAATTAGGTAATTAATAGGCACAATTATTTATCCCAAAATTAATCAGGTCTCTGCATAGTCCTAGAATATCTATGTCGCAAGTCTCATTGAAATGTGATGATTAGTACTTGAGATATCAGGTGAAAAGCTGAAAATTAACTAATTATGCTAATAAGGTGATTAATATGCACAAATATTTACCCAAAAACTAATTAGGTCTCTGCACAGTCCTCAAGTAACTATGTACCAAGTTTCATTGAAACGTGATCATTACTACTCGAAATATCAAAAGCTGAAAATTAATTAATTATGCAAATTAGGTAATTAATATGTACTGATATTACCCTAAAAACTATCAGGTATGTGCAGTGTCCCAAGTTTTATTGAAATGTTATGATTAGTACTTGAGATATCAGTGGAAAAGCCGAAAATTGATTAATCATTATGTAAATTAGGTAATTAATAATATTAACAGATTTTTACCCAAAACTAATCAAATCTACGCATTAGTTCAGAGCATCCATGTGCCAAGTTTCATTGAAATCCAATGAGTGGTTCTTCAAAAATCAGTGGAACAGTCATAGAACAGCTTAAAATCAGTTAATTATCATGCAAATTAGGTAATTAATATTCATAGATTTTTACCCAAAACTAATCAAATCTGCGCACTAGTTCAGAGCATCCATGTGCCAAATTTCATCAAAATCCAATGAGTGGTTCTTTAGATATCAGTGGAACAGTCTTGGAACAGCTAAAAATCAGCTAATTATCATGCAAATTAGGTAATTAATATTCATAGATTTTTACCAAAACCTAATCAACTCTGCGCATTATCCCAGAGCATCTATGTACCAAGTTTCACCAAAATTTGATTAGTGGTTCTTGAGATAACGGTGGAACAAAAAAAGTGACATACATACATACATACAGACATACAGACATACAGACATACAGACAGGGTAACTGCAAAGACTCCCTTTTGTGCTTCGCACACAGGAGTCAAAAATTAGTTTTATAGAAAAAGGCCCCCTATGCTTGAACATGACCTAAATTTCTTTATTGTATCAAAATTGGGGGGTGAGCGTTTGCCGGGGCATGAGCTCTTACCTGGATAAATACGGTAATAAGCTAATTTAAGAACTGACCTTTCTAGCTGCTTCCAGTTCATCATCTGTGTTGATTTCACTTCCATCAGACTCTATACCAGTGGCAGCACCACGCACACCTAGAATTAACAGCCACATTGGAAAGTGATGAGAATTTCAGCATTGATAAATTGAAGCAGCATCCTATTTCAAGATAAAGGCGTTTGTAGTCACAAAAATATAGTTATGCCAATTTCAGTCAAAATTGGTCACTATATCAAGTTTGATATCAATTGATGCATATGATGGAACTGAGCATGAGCATTGTGACGAATGTGGCGTTTATGAAGAGAATGATCACAAGGGTAATAATCGATATCACTCAGCGACTTCAGCACAACTTTTTTGAGGATTTGGACACTACATAAAACAGGCATTATTAATTTTATTACAATACTAATTTAATTTTGTTTATGGTTTTGGAGAAACAGTTGTGAAAGTTGACAGATGGTCAATGGACAAATCAGTAATAAGCTACTCAAACTAATAACACTAACCTAAATTATCTTGTGGTATCATTTTTTCTTCTAAACTATCTGGTATAAATCCTTCACCGTCTGAGTCTCTGGGACAGTGATTATGCCATGCGACAGGTGTTATGGTCCTATCACTGAAGTTATCATCACTATCCACAGGTAACAGACCAATAGATAATCCTACAACAGACAACTTATGTTAACACAAAGCAATGGCTATAAAGTACTGCATTTCAGCACTAAAGAAATTTTAATACTATCGAATTTTATTCTATCAACACATTAAGTCATGTTTTAACGCTTTAGCAATCCATAAACTTCGTTTTTGGTTTATATGCTTCTATTGGAACAAATATAGTAAATTTCAACACCAATACATACCATATTAGTATATTACAACATAAATACAGCAAGATTTTAATGATTCTAGGTATTGAAGAATTTGGTTTCTAATAGAGCAAATACAGCATATCATCACACAGCAGTAGTCGGTCTAGTCTCAATGAATGCACCCATCTGTGTCAGTAACATGATATGACAGAAATACATTACTAGCATGTAATCTGCTATGACAGAGTGACATACATTACTAGCATGTAATCTGCTACGACAGAGTGACATACATTACTAGAATGTAATCTGCTACGACAGAGTGACATACATTACTAGCATGTAATCTGCTACGACAGAGTGACATACATTACTAGCATGTAATCTGCTACGACAGAGTGACATACATTACTAGCATGTAATCTGCTACGACAGAGTGACATACATTACTAGAATGTAATCTGCTACGACAGAGTGACATACATTACTAGCATGTAATCTGCTACGACAGAGTGACATACATTACTAGCATGTAATCTGCTACGACAGTGACATACATTACTAGCATGTAATCTGCTACGACAGAGTGACATACATTACTAGAATGTAGTCTGCTACGACAGACATACATTACGAGCATGCAGGGATCTGCCCACGCTGGTCGGCGCCGGTCGCTAGCGACCGGCACTCTGAATTTCCGACCAGGACAAAAAGTTGGCGACCAGCACTATTCTATTTGTTTATGATACACACAGGATGTCGGCCACTGGACCATCATTCTATTGTCCTTGTTGGTTTTAACACACAACACAATGCAAAAAATTAACACACAACAAAACTTGAAAGAAGATACTGCTGTTCAAAATCAACGTACACGTGTGACATCAGCCTAATGTGTTTTTGTTTTAACCTCCGATTGACATTCTGTTAGTTTTAACAAACGAACCAGATCGGAATAAGTCGTACATCAAGATAATGGAAGGGGAGACAATGATAAATAAACAGAAGGAAGGATTACCATTGCAAGTTTAGTTGCGTGCCGAGTTTAACAATAACTTGCTCACTTCACCAGCAGCGATGCATCAAGCTGTCGTTCGTTTAATCTGCACTTGCACTCGAGTGTAGTAACCGTGATTGATGTTTTTGGCTTCATGACTCGTTCATAAAAATAAATTCATAAGCTATATTCAGTCAGCGATACAAGGAATACTAATTTCTCACTATTAATGTGATTTACCAGCGTTCCATCGGGAAAGAAAACAATTAAATTCTTGTTGCCACTTTGGCCGTAACAAACGGACGACACGCTTTGGAAAAAAAATGGCTGCCAGGTCAGAGGTCAATGTCTAAAAATACGTATTTTAGACGTGATTTCAAAAATAAAGTATATATATTTTTTCACTTTTATTAAAGCAGATTAATTTTACATTGAAATATTTGAAATAAATAAAAGTTAAAATAATTAAAGTAGTTAATTCGTAGCTAGTAGAATGGAAAATGAATATTAATTAGCTCATGAATATTAATGAGCTCATGAATATTAATTAGCGACCGGCACTCAAATCAAGCTGGGCAGAACCCTGAGCATGTAATCTGCTACGACAGAGTGACATACATTACTAGAATGTAATCTGCTACGACAGAGTGACATACATTACTAGCATGTAATCTGCTACGACAGAGTGACATACATTACTAGAATGTAATCTGCTACGACAGAGTGACATACATTACTAGCATGTAATCTGCTACGACAGAGTAACATACATTACTAGCATGTAATCTGCTACGACAGAGTGACATACATTACTAGCATGTAATCTGCTACGACAGAGTGACATACATTACTAGAATGTAATCTGCTACGACAGAGTGACATACATTACTAGCATGTAATCTGCTACGACAGAGTGACATACATTACTAGCATGTAATCTGCTACGACAGAGTGACATACATTACTAGCATGTAATCTGCTACGACAGAGTGACATACATTACTAGCATGTAATCTGCTACGACAGAGTGACATACATTACTAGCATGTAATCTGCTACGACAGAGTGACATACATTACTAGCATGTAATCTGCTACGACAGTAACATACATTACTAGAATGTAATCTGCTACGACAGAGTGACATACATTACTAGCATGTAATCTGCTATGACAGAGTGACATACATTACTAGCATGTAATCTGCTACGACAGAGTGACATACATTACTAGAATGTAATCTGCTACGACAGAGTGACATACATTACTAGCATGTAATCTGCTACGACAGAGTGACATACATTACTAGCATGTAATCTGCTACGACAGAGTGACATACATTACTAGCATGTAATCTGCTACAACAGAGTGACATACATTACTAGCATGTAATCTGCTACGACAGAGTGACATACATTACTAGCATGTAATCTGCTACGACAGAGTGACATACATTACTAGCATGTAATCTGCTACGACAGACATACATTACTAGCATGTAATCTGCTACGACAGACTGACATACATTACTAGCATGTAATCTGCTACGACAGACATACATTACTAGCATGTAATCTGCTACGACAGAGTGACATACATTACTAGCATGTAATCTGCTACGACAGACTGACATACATTACTAGCATGTAATCTGCTACGACAGACATTACTAGCATGTAATCTGCTACGACAGAGTGACATACATTACTAGCATGTAATCTGCTACGACAGTGACATACATTACTAGCATGTAATCTGCTATGACAGAGTGACATACATTACTAGCATGTAATCTGCTACGACAGAGTGACATGCATTACTAGCATGTAATCTGCTACGACAGAGTGACATACATTAGTAGCATGTAATCTGCTACAAGAGAGTGACATACATTACTAGCATGTAATCTGCTACGACAGACTGACATACATTACTAGCATGTAATCTGCTACGACAGACTGACATACATTACTAGCATGTAATCTGCTACGACAGACATACATTACTAGCATGTAATCTGCTACGACAGAGTGACATACATTACTAGCATGTAATCTGCTACGACAGAGTGACATACATTACTAGCATGTAATCTGCTACGACAGAGTGACATACATTACTAGCATGTAATCTGCTACGACAGAGTGACATGCATTACTAGCATGTAATCTGCTACGACAGAGTGACATACATTACTAGCATGTAATCTGCTACGACAGAGTGACATACATTACTAGCATGTAATCTGCTACGACAGACTGACATACATTACTAGCATGTAATCTGCTACGACAGTGACATACATTACTAGCATGTAATCTGCTATGACAGAGTGACATACATTACTAGCATGTAATCTACTACGACAGAGTGACATACATTACTAGCATGTAATCTGCTACGACAGAGTGACATACATTACTAGCATGTAATCTGCTACGACAGAGTAACATACATTACTAGCATGTAATCTGCTATGACAGAGTGACATACATTACTAGCATGTAATCTGCTACGACAGACTGACATACATTACTAGCATGTAATCTGCTACGACAGAGTGACATACATTACTAGCATGTAATCTGCTACGACAGAGTGACATACATTACTAGCATGTAATCTGCTATGACAGAGTGACATACATTACTAGCATGTAATCTGCTACGACAGAGTGACATACATTACTAGCATGTAATCTGCTACGACAGAGTGACATACATTACTAGCATGTAATCTGCTACGACAGAGTGACATACATTACTAGCATGTAATCTGCTACGACAGAGTGACATACATTACATTTGAGGCTAGCCTCAAGCAAGCTGTGTGTTAACAAAGCTAGCATTGTGTTTACAAGATTCTACCCACAACAGTGTGGCATAAAAATATAAGCCCACTCCAAAGTGTACAATTCAGCCTTCCTCATTGATTCACACACTGTACAATGACAATACCTTCCATTTCACATTCTGGAATAAGACCAAGAGATGAGGTGTCTGTCAGGTAATTATCTTTACTGTTAGTACTGGCAATATTTGATGGTCTGGATTCGGATGATGAAAAAGACACTCCAGACAAATCAATGTCCTGTAACAATCCACTTAATCTTTGGTTTTCAAGCAAATCCCTGTAATTAAAAAACAAGCAGCCTATCGGCTGAGATAGCTCCGCTGTTAGCAATGCACATTTCAATTAAAGAACTGAAGACATGATTAGAAAATGAACAATATGAATAGTATCAAAGCAATCAGACTTACAGTTTTTAACAAGAAGTCGAAAATATCACTTTTTACCAAAAAATTCCAAAAATATTCACCAAAATAAATTAATTAGAGAATTGAAGATATCATCACAAAACGAACAAATCTGAGAGAGGTCCACATGTAGTACCTATATATGTAATATCAAAGCAATCGGACTTACAGTTTTTAACAAGAAGTCGAAAATATCACTTTTTACCAAAAATGACAAAAATATTCACCAAAATTAGAGAACTGAAGATATCATCACAAAATGAACAAATCTGAGAAAGGTCTATATGTAGTATCTATATATGTAATATCAAAGCAATTGAACTATTGGTTTTTAACAAGAAGTCGAAAATATCACTTTTTACCAAAAATGACAAAAATATTCACCAAAATTAGAGAATTAAAGATATCATTACAAAATGAACAAATCTGAGAGAGGTCCACATGTAGTACCTATATATGTATTATCAAAGCATTTGCACTTGCGGTTTTTAACAAGAAGTCGAAAATATCACTTTTTACCAAAAATGACAAAAATATTCACCAAAATTAGAGAATTGAAGATATCAACATGAAATGAACAAACCTAAGAGAGGTCTACCCAAGGTACATATACACCAAGTATCAAAGCATTCAGGCTTGTAGTTTTCAAGAAGAAGTCGAAAAAGTAAAACATTGACACGGACGACGACGACGGACAATCACTCATATGATAAGCTCCGCTCGACAAAGTCGACAGCGGAGCTAAAAATAGAACAGTATCAGAATCAGGTGTATTTATGATACATTTCTGATTATTATGTAAATATTGTGGAATGACAGTACAACAACATTATATTCACTATTTTTGACATATTTTTTTTTGCTGTCATTTTTGGCTATTACTCATTAAAGGTTATCATGAGAATAATACTGTAGGACGAAAAATTTTCGCATAATGAAATTTTTGAGTGAAAGCAAATTTCGTCTAATTCAAGCATTTTATTATTTGCATTCTGTTTGCAGACGAATTATTTCAACTGTTTGTCAACAAATATAAAAAAGAATCTAAAAAAATAAGAACATTTATTATTCAATGTCTGTCTAATTCACACATTAACAACAAGTGTTACACTTCTACTAGCCAACACACATTCGCGAACCATGCGAAAATAATTTCCTGTTCTACAGTTGCTTAACCCTCTTTAAGCCAATATATATTTTGTGTTATCCTACCGACACCATAAAAAACCATGTGAAAATAGAGGGCATTTTTGTCTGATACCTTAAAATACCATAGCCATTTTTTCACATTGTCCCTTGTGGTTTTACATCTCCCAAACATTATGGAATATTCTTACAACTTCTTGTAAACAAATTAAGATCATTAACATTTTATAATGACAGCTGTTTTATCCCATAAAAAGGTTACTACACAGGCAGTACATGTAAATGCCAATTCTGTTGACAGCATTTTGAGTTTCAAAATAAATTCAGAGTTTAACAGAATTTGATTGTCTCATTTAGGTAATTATATTCTCCCAAATGTCTCGATAAACCTGAAGCCATATTTTAACATAACTTGGTATTTTATGGACCAACAATTTCCTTTCCCAAGCCATAAAAACCCATATTGTCTGGCAGAATACATATTCCTTCTGAAACCATAAAGTACCATATTTTGTGATCCTGAGGTTATGATAAAATAAACATGTAATCCCCAAACCATATTTCACCATAACTTGGTATTTTATGGGCCAACGATTTCCTTCCCTAAGCCATAAAAACCCATATTGTCTGGCTGAATACTTATTCCTTCTGAAACCATAAAGTACCATATCTGTAATTATTACTGTAGCCATATAATGCCATAATATAAATGCCCTAAGTTCTGCACAATCTGAACGCATAAAATACCATATAATTGATTTTAGACTAGAAACACCCCTAGCCATACAAAACCATACTTTGGGGGTTAACATTTGTTTGCACCCTCCAAATTTCAAATTAAACCGGTAGCATAGTTACTTGATAAACCATGACTTACTGGGCAAGTTCACTTTTATCTCAGGTTTCATGATTTATTAACAAAATTCACAGCTGTCATGTCTATCTTAATTAGAATATTTTTGTAACCCTCCTCTAATCGTACAATTTAATTAATTTATATGTCTGAATTTCATGAAATGAGAAGACAATGATCTATTCTAAATGGAAAACCAAGTTTAGTTTCAATTTGATTACTTAAAATGCGGTGATTAACAATTGAAATTGGTTGAAATTACACAAAAAGTTTTGGCTAGTTAGTGTGAAAACTATGCTGGGAAAATAGGTGTCAATTTTTCACATGGTAATTTATGGCGTCGGTAGAAAAAGGATTAAAGTATGCACTCAGGCGGTACAGGGTTGCATCAACCTTGTGCATACAAAGCGATACTCCTGTGATAACATCATATTATGCCATGTTAGCTGGAAAGTAATTTACATAGTTACTTACGAATTTGATGTCTGATCCAAAAAAGAACCAAATGCACCGTTTGATGGCCTGAAAAGAAAGAGCAGATTTATGTACAGTTAACATTGACAGCTTTCAAAATGCTATTTTTTCAATACACAGAATTGTTATTGTCACTTTGTTATCACATCCCACTTAATAGTTCTGCTCTAAATCTGCTTTTTTCCCCATATACTGCTCAAAAATTGAAGACAATATAGTGTGACTTCATTGACTGGGTTAGACAGTCAAGAAAATTCATCACTATCCAAACCTGGATAGTGAACCTGGAAAAATGCTATCTCACCGAAAATTCTGCTACTTTTTGTAAGAGTAGTCTCTTTTGGCCTTTATTTTGAATTGAAGATAGAAAATATTTACATAGCAATGGTCTCAAACAGCAAGTCATCAATGGAGATAATGAGAGTTATTGTATGTACATGTACCCTGCACAAAGATGTGTGCCTGTACTCGTATGATAGTTGTAACTAACAGCTATTTTTTTTATCATATAAACACTTCCACGGTTAGTAATCTAACTGAAACAGTTGGATACTTTGGTTTTGGGTTTCTGACAACGATAACCGTGACTAAACTACATTGAACGCAGCAATTGTAAAGACGACTGTGCAACAGTATTCAAATGTTGAAAATGCACAGAAAAAGTTGCACACACTTCTTAAATGTACACAAGTTCTGAATGACAAGTGAATTACATTGAGTTCAAAGAGTCCTGTTGAACACTTACAATAATAATAAATAAAATCTGGCTACCAAGGCAAGCAAGACTCATTGTATGCTGGGCACTTGATGGATTATTTGAGTATGAGTAAATGTGATAGTTGAGGACAGAAAACAAGAAATTACAAACATTTTACTAATTCATCCAGAGTTTTATTAGTAAATTTTTAGAAATACTACATTAGACAAACCAGTACACTAGCAGAATCACTAACACCACCATAAAATAGCATGCTATATATTATGGCATAAGTAATGCAATAATAAAAAAAACATTCATTTCCACCCCCATTCATTGTGAATGACAGATTTACCTGTCCAAATAAGTCTGCTTTGGTCTGGCTGCAGTTGATGCGGCAACCGGTGTTCCAAGATTGGCAGAGGATCCCCACATACTCTCATTGTCAGCATACTTAACATTTCCTCCGTCAGAGCTTTGAAAAACGTCTTGACTCATGATGTTTCACAGATGGCAAGGAACCAAGAAAGTTTTTCCTGCACAGAATAAGAAATGATCTCAACCAAGATGTGATGAGCACAAATAAACAATGTAGTAATGCTTTACAGCAAACACACAAAAAAAGTATTCGAAAAATACTGCTACATGTATCTCACTATTCTTCGAGTAATACTGTAGGGAACTTAATTATACACAAAGCAGTGAATTTGAAACATAATGAATCTCAAATTAATTAAACTCTGTTAGTATTACCCCTATATAGTAATTCCGAGAATATATTGACAAAAAACACAACACAAACACGTTTCAGATAACATAGAAGGCAAGTTTCCACATTTTGAATACAGCATTCAATGACGTAAGTACATATGTGAAAATGAACAGCCTCATCAGAATGACAAAATTGCAGTAGTGTTTATTTGAATGCGAAAGTGTCTTTACTTGAAATTACAAGTTATTCGCTGAAACTTTTATGCTTAGGGTTCATGCAAGTAAACAGTGGGAAAAGGAATTAAATATTGTTGAAAAGGTTTGTTTCCTTCATGACATAGACCCTGCGTTAATTAGTAGTAGGTGTATTTTATTTTTATAGGTCTTATCATTTCTGGGCAACGATCGGGTGACGTGTATGATACCACCTACAAAAGCTACAGATCTATAAATGCAGGTCTGAAAACACACAATTTGCCAGCATTTCATACTGTCAAGACATATCACTTAAAATTACACTTGTTTACACATTTACCACCCAAAACAGACCAAATACATATTAATACATGTGATTATAACTGACAAATGGAGAGTGGAAGTTCATTTCACAAAAGGGGGGCATAATTGCTAAAAGAACGCCAACCATATGGTTTTGTGGTACATTTTCAATCTTGTCTTTTCAATAACAAAAGATCAGTGTTAGATGACCCAAGGCCACTATGACCCTGTTCATATCGGCCAACCAAGCCACATAAATAAATTGGAGCAGAATTATTTAAAAATTTATAGACAGTCAACAGTACTTTTGAAATTTATTCTTTCACGAATGAGTAACCAATGCAAATCATAAAGTGTAGATGTAATGTGATTTTTTTTTACAATTGATGAGTCTGGTTGCTGCATTTTGAACAGATTGGAGTTTGTCTTACTGAAATTGAGGGCATCCATAAAATATACCGTACTTCCCAAAGTATAAGTCCCTCCCCAAGTATAAGCCCACCCCTCTGCTTTTGGACATTTAACGAGTTGAGGGCATCCCCGAGTATAGGCCCAGGGTGTTTTCTAGAGGACAGCAACGATATTTATTAAAATATGCATGTAAAAAGTGTATTTCATTGCATAAAAATCATGATTGGTACGATAGTTAGGTTCCAGTTTTTAAGAGAAAACTCGCATTAATTACAGAGTGCACGACGGAACATAGTTCGCACGTTTTCTACTCTGTTATTTACTCGAGATGAATCCAGATGTTGCAATACTGAAATAATCCATATTTCCTTCGAGTAGTAGTTTTCCAAATGGCAAAAATGTGATCGTCAAGTCGTGAAACCTGGTCACTGATCATCGTTTTCATTTTCCGAATAATCTTGTCCATTGAGACTATCGTGAATGGGATGTGAACGAGCAAACTATTCTTTGACTTGACTTGTTGGCGGCCACCCTCAGTTTACCTTTCCAAAATTGATAATCAACACCTTTTAGGGAAAAAATTTCCCTGTTTTTGTCGAAATCAGTGTTAACAGATTGCATTTTAACATCGCGGTAATTCACTTCGTCAATAATTGGAAAACTTTGACTGTATGACACCGCATTTTCATTGGTTAACAAAAGACTTGACCTGTTAAGTCAAAGGAAGTTGTTCAGGTCAAACTATGATGAAACCATGGCGGAAATAGCTTTGTATCGAGAATTTGCGTACGATCTTGCATTCAACAGTTTTCCTGAAGACCCTACCCATTTTCGCACCATAAATTCAGATGGTTTGTAAATCGTATTGTAATAATTTATTTTTATGAACATGTTTGTTTCTTCATTGTAAAAAGTGTCATTGAAATCAATGAAGACTCGTTTCGCTTTTTTTCCTCAAAAAGACATAATATTCTTCCGAGACCGGCACTGTGAAAATGTAATTTGGATAATATTTCGAGGTTGGGAAGATGGTTACAGTTTTAAACGCACCAAAAATTTATTTTTTCTGAGGTGTTCCTCGAGTATAAGCCCAACCCTTATTTTTCACGATTTTACATGTTCAGGCCCCTGGGCTTATACTCGGGGAAGTACGGTAATATTCAGTAGTCTAATCTTGATGGACTAACTTCATCGTAGCCGCTTTATGCAATAGAGTCCGAATTTTACTAAAGCACTAAAGTGCAAAGTAAGCTGACTTACAATTCTGATTAATATGGTGTCCCAAATCACCATCAGTTTCAAAATGGACTCCAAAATTACAGAATGAGCTAGAAAGATACAACTTCAAGATTACGCATGAAAGTACATTTAATACAGCTGACGTGGCAAAGACCACTTTTAAAATGGAATTATTGCTACTACTAAACGCTCAATTATATCAGTTGGAGTTTGAATCAACACTCATTGTGGTGGAAAAATAACATGTATATTATTTATGCACACTTCGAATATCCGTAACGTAGCCTAGCATGAGCCAATCAGAGCTGCTGAAACAGCAACAATTCATCAACATGCTTAGATCGTCAAGACCCTGTATAACAAAATACAAGAACATAGCAACGTTCAAGGACAGGTGGAATCTATCTAAAGATCAATATTTGTTTACCACAAACATTTTTTCAACCACAACTGGACAAAACTAAAATATTGCATGTGTGTTATGTAATTACACTGGTTTTTCTAATGGCGACACCATTAGACGACCCTATTCTACACCGATGTAATTTTATTATATCGGGTGAATGGCACAATTCAAAGCATGTAGGCTTGCGAGACCCCACATATTTGGAGAAACAAAACACAGCATGTACAACTATTTTTCAAATTAAGCAGATATACGTCAACTTTGATTATTTCCTCACTCATGTTGACACGTATGACGAGGTGTCAACCGAGCAACCAAAACAAAGTCTAATGGATCAACTCTGTATTTACAGTTTCATGAAAACAAACGCACAAATGCGAAACAAACAATATTACCACCACCACCATTCATCATCATCATCATGACACTGTTATTTCCACTATATCAACAGTGAAATGTAACGCATAAGTGTTCTTGTGTGTTTTAAGATTGTGTCACTCGGCAGTTAGACCGACACTGGGTCGTAAACAATCTTATACTTACGTCCGTGACCCAGCTGCAAGAGACCGGGCGAACTACTTTCGGCGCTCAGATTTGTTTAGTTATCCACAATGACACCCATTATGGAAATAAAATACTGTGGTTTTTACTCGTTTACCATATTCCAACTAACCTTGTGCACTTATTTTGTATCAACGACAAACACCTACAATGAACTTCGCCAAGGAAACTGTCACATCAAGTTTACAAACTTACACTCCGCCATTTTGGTTTTGTATTACCGCCGATTTGAAGTCACGCAGAATCACGTTTTGTGCGAAGCAGGCCAAGGGTCGCGGGAATGCACGATTTATGTGTCCTCGAACCAGAGGACTTTGATTCATAATCGTCCCGACTAGAAATTTATGAACGAAATTGTTTATGTTGCCCTCACTTAAAATCCACATTTAAAACTACAAGATATGCCTACTGTGAGGGAAGATGAGAATATTTAAGTTGAAAAGTTGAACTTAATGGCGGCCTTTAACAAAAGTTTCACCGACGAGGACGTGAGCACATACTAGTAATACATGAATAAATGAAACTACTATTTAATTTATTAGTCAGAAGCCTCCATATACTTTGTATCCGTCACTTACACGTCGTCTTTTTACCACGATTGATCTTCAAATGTTGTCGTTTCTTCATCAAGTCAGTGTCCCGCCGAATGGGTACACAATATTGTAGCTGTCAACTGAGGGCGCAACCTACTTAACTTACATTGTACAGGTCTGTGCAACGATAGCAGACTCAGGAGTACTTGTCAGTCAAGGCCCGATTATTCGGCAATTAAAAAATCGAGTTTGCGAAACTGTACAAATGTATGTAACGTATTCAAAATCAGATTTCGTACTGACCATTTATGGTCAAAGTGGCGATGTTTAAAACAAATTCATAATTTGTTTTCCGACTTCAAGTGAACCCAACTGTAATTTAAATATCGATACAACCCATGACCGCGTAATTACCAGACTGAGGTAAAGTACCTCTATCAGTACCTATAATATATAAAAAATATTTTAGCCCTTTGACACAATTATCATTTCCTTTGTAATTTGAAGTGACAATTATAACTACGTGAATGTCTAAGTAGGTTCATAAACTAAAAATTGAAACAGGGAGGTACACCAAACCAAAAACCGAAATAGGAAAAAAAGAATCTGCGAACTGTGTTTAAATAACAAAGTAGAAGATGAGTACCATTTCATGATTTAAAGGCCCCTATTACGAAAAATCGCGAAAAGCACTATTTGAAGAAACTACTAAGCACATTATAAACTTCACGAATATGAGTGACTGCAACAAATTATTAAAATTAATCTGTCATACAAACCTGAATGTACAAATATCAGTTGCCCAATTTATCAAAAATAACACGAACCTTAGACAGCAACATCTTCTGGCAAATTAACATAAATACTTTTTTCTCATTCAGTCTTGTTTCATGTTTCATTGATTTATTGTATATCACTTATGTTTTTTATTATTTCATTTATTTTTGTTTCAATATTATTACCTACCTACATAATTATATCAACAGTTTTTTGTTTTTTAACACTTGGCGTGCTTTATATAGTATTTTTTGTAAAATTTGTATGTTTTATATATGTGTCTTAGCAGTTAGTGTAACCATTTTAATTCCTTCTGAGGAATTTTAAGTGTTTCAATAAACTTAATAATAATAGTTTATTACGCAACAGTAATACAACTATAAGTAATACAACTAAAAATAACTACAAAGTAAAGGTTCTCCCTACCCAGGGGTTTACACAGGCGATGCTTTGTATATACCGGGTAGTATTTTTTAGATATAGTGAAAGAGCAATGTTGTTTTTCATAATTGTAAAGAACATTGCGTCTTTGTTCTCTTCACTTGAGGTAATTTCGCCGTTTTTCAGTAAGATTTTTATTTCATTTTCAAAATATGAGCAGCTCAAAATACAATGTGTTTCATCCTCAATATCGCCTTGATCACATTTTTTTACAGACTCTTTCTCCTTCTCCCCAGTTCAATTTTCAAAATGTGATCACTAAGCCTGAATTTTGATAACATTCCACGTAAGTTAAAGTTTTTTATTTCATTTGAGTAATTTTCAAGTTCATAGTTTATTTTAAATTGTTTATATGTCCTAAGTTTATTGCCTTTAGTTTTGTCTTTACTACTGGTGGATGAATTTAGCTGCTAGTCCAAGACTGTTTGCATTGGTCTCTTAATTTCACTTTTATAATGTTTGATAACTGGCTAATATTGTCTACATTGTACTGTTCTTTAGCTTCATCCAGTTCTTCGTGCCCAATAATATTTTCAATATGTTTTATCAACTTTGATTTAATTGTTGTTTTTTCATTTAAAGCGCATTTTAGAATATTATTGTCAGGAAACATGTTAAGTCTATACCAATATTTATAGATCCATTCATAAAACACACTAATATTCCTTATGAATTGACAAGGTTACAAATGCAGTTTGAAACTAATCGATATACCTCTACTAACTAGTAATAAATAATCACTAGAACCTTCACTATACCATTATGGAAGATAAACTTTTGACAAAATGTTATTATTATACGATTATATAACGATTTTTAAATCTAATTCATAAAACACCCCAATTGTTTTATCCCAAATGTTTACAACACAGTGGCGGCTCGATAAAAGTTAAAATTACGAATGTTGTTTCTCTTTAAAGTTGTGCTTCACAAGGATGATAGTGTCGCAGTGTTTTGAATATCTTATTACCCAGGTAATGATAATTTTCATTTAAGAAAATATACTTGTTTACTATAATAACAAATTGGGGAAAAATTGCAAGGAAGGGGTTCAAACCTATAACACCAATATTGGCCAGAGATTTGTGATTTTTTCATCTCGAAAGAAAAGGGCCACAAATAACGGGAATGGACCCGCAGATATGTTGATTTTGAGGATAACTTGAAGTGGGTCGTACGCGCAACGACGTGATTTGAAAAAAAATGCTAATGTTATTTAATGGGTTAATAGAAACATGTCGTGTCAGTTTGAATCATGAAATTTATAAAGATAAATGAAATAGGTTTGTTTTGCCGATAGTACATCTGTCAAATCGTCCACATTTTAAAGGGCACACTAAGTATTACGGATGAACGTAATTTTTATTAGACATTTCAAAAAAAATTGTCAATGCCTCAATTCGGTTTTGTATTACCGGTACCGGCACGATTTATGTGACCACGAACCAGAATACTTTGATTTACTATCGTCCTCGACTAGAAATTTGCGAACTAGGAAGGTTATGTTGCTTTCATTGAAACTAACTAAACAAACAAACAATTCTATTATTGGTGCAGCCTAAGAATCAACTGAAAACTGTTGTGTATGATCCATGGCTTAACTTTATGCAATAATTATTAGTGATAGCAGGTCTGACTAATTCAGACCTACATTAGAATATTTTTAAAGATAAGCTCAAATGTTTGTATCGTATGAAATGTAAAAAAAAATTTGTTGAACAATTATAAGCTTAATTCTTTGGTATGTTCCAAATAAAAATGTATCAACTTCAGAAATAATTCAATCCAATAATTGTCTAGTCAATACGTTACTTCCGATTAAAGTCGAATTTGGCATAATTGTGATACTATGTAATAGTAAAATCGGAGCTCAGACTATTGGTCAAATCTTGGGGAAAAAAATGAATCCCACAATGTCCAATTGCGCCCTCTATGGTTGTATTTTTGTTGCATGTATTTCTAAAAATGTAAGGCAAGGGAGTACAATTTGGTGGGGAACAAAATTTGCAAGGAAAATTCAAAATAATTTATTGCAATATTTAAGTAAAACATCTTGAAGAGTAATTGTAACTTCTCAGTAATATCTTCTATGGCTTTACATTTATTTCCATGTTTAACCAAAGTACTAGTATATGTAGGTGATTTTGAACGGTTAATGTTTCAAGATTAGGTTTTGAGTTATTGCAACCACAAGAATGCAGTTTACAACAGAGACAAGACATTTTTAGCACTTCTTCCAAACTGGACAAGGCAATAAAACTTGTTAAAACATTAACTGTTGAGTGCATAGATAAGTGTATTAATATATGTATGTACAGGTGCACCAATAACAAAGACTACACAGTTTTAAAATGATAGCAAGTTATATATTCTGCTTTCACAGTTTTAAAGTAAAACAATGCAACTACTGAATATAAAATTATACAATGAATCAATATTATTTCATTGACAATGTCCAGCTTAAATATAAATAGCATTTCAACCTCAAATAGCGGCTATAAGTTCAATTACCCCCCCCCCCCTCCCCAATTTTTCACACATTTGTCATATTTTATTAATACAATTTCTCAATGCCAGCTTCACTTTGGCTGGCCAGTAACCAACAAGATTGCACAATGCCAGCTTCACTCCAGCTAGCTGATCGATAAGATTTATTTCTTTTCAGTCTCACTCTGGCTACCAAACAAGTTTTATTTGCCAGCCTCACTCTGGCCAATCAATGGGATCTCTCCTAGCGCATTATTTGTTTTTAATTTTCCCAACAAGATTTGTAAGAACAAGCATTCTGATTAACTTGATTGAAAGCATGTATCCCAACATACCATAAAGGATCTTTGCACAGAGTATTACTATTTTACCAAATAAGTTGCAGCAAACTGAGTAATAACCATTATATACTGTTTTATAGTCATGTCCATCGCTACACAATAACATATGGCTCTTTAAACAGCAAAATACACAAGGGTGATAAACTGATGCATAGTGGGAATGTGAAAGCTGATAATGACAAATACACTTCTCTGTAGTTAAAACATAATAAACAAGACTGTTTAACAATCAACAATGTATCCCTTCAATAAAGTCCCGGTGTCCACATAATGGGCTTTTAAGCACAATTTTTTGGATGCAAGCATGCCATGCTATGCTATGCTATGCTATGCTATGCTATGCTATGCCATGCTATGCCATGCCATGCTATGCTATGCTATGCCATGCTATGCCATGCTATGCTATGCCATGCTATGCTATGCTATTGTCACCATGGAGAATTCTGATAGTCTGTTGAGGTTGAAAGTAATTGGGATAACAAACTGTAAGTGTTTTGATATTTATTTATTTTATGCAGACGATTATGAATGTTATACTTAGATAAGGTACTTGGCTATAGTTGCAAGTAAGAAGACTTTCACTAACTAGTTCATAGTAGTTTCTTCAAAATTTCATAAAATATATTACAATAAATACAAAGAGAGGCATGTAACAGAGATACAGCAATCTGATTGGTCACCAAATACTTAAGTTCTATGTGACAGAGCACCGATATCTGATTGGTTAATGTTTTTGAATACATAATCACACTAAATTGTGTCAATGAATTGACCACCATGTAAATGAGTAAACACACAGTTTATGTGACAGATACCATCATGCAATAGTGTCTTATTAATGAATCCAAAACAAATGGCAAGGGTGAAGAAAGCAATGCAATATGTTCTTTGCAATGGACAAGAAGGTGAACTATATTTTTTCTCACTTTTTTTTTAATTGTAAGTATTTCTTGTTCCACATAAAACTGTACTTCCAGACAGGTTAAAACATAAACTTTGACCAGTACTTCCAGATACCGGTATATTGAAATACATGACATTTGTACAGACATTTATTATGTGCACTATTCTTGGTGGTTGAACTGCACGTGCCACTGCATTGGCAAGAAAAATACACATCATGTGTCAAACAAAACACTGATTATTTTATGAAGGCATGATTAGACTGAGAGTTAACACACTGAATAAATCAAAGTTTTTTCTGGAGTAGTGTATGTAATTTATATTCATATGCAGATGATATGGAAAAAAATATTAGCATAATCAGATGCATGTAGCATGCATATTAGATCATGAAGAATGCATACTGAAATGATGCATTGATTTAGCAGTGATTTTAAGAGCTTGGTCATTCCAACACCGTTCAACAATGTATGGATAGAAATGTCAACAATTTATACACGATGGTAACCACAAATCAGGAGGGCATATATACATTATAATAATATCTGAATTGCTGTCACCACTTGGGCTATGATTTGTTCAGGCTGGTCCTTCAATTTGACTGACTCTCATGGTTCCGTAGTAGCAGCTCCTGACCAGGTTAAGAATACCGATAATAAATGCACCTACAAAAATGACAAGAAAAACAAGTCAATAGAACCTAATAAATGCACAGCTTTGTGTATCAAGATTTATTTTTTTGTTGAATTCCATGAAGAGTTGAACTTTTTGAATGTGGTAACATTTTGTGAATTATTATGTATTTTTCTAAAGTTTTCTAATTAGGTTTAGCATTAGATATTGAGTAAAATGTTTTAGGAAATTGAAATTGAACAGTTGAACTCTGGTGACCTTGCCCTTTGTTGTATAATATTATTTCCTTTATCATAGTTTGTTTCAATATGAATAATTAATTTTGAATTAAAACAAGTTTTAGAATTGAAATGGCAGTGGAAAAGCAGTCTACCGAATTTCCTTGATTGATGTAAATATCTTACAAAAACATAATTTCCAGCTTTATTCAAAGTAATTCAGATATTTTAGTATAAAAACAAATGCAGAAAAATCACACAAAAAAAGTGCTGCATTTAGAATAGATTCATAAAACATGTAAGATAACAGAAAATCTCAGCTGGCTTTTGTCCAAGTATTTTGTACAGGTGTCTGTCAAAAATTAATGATTTACTGAGACAAATATGAACCGCCTTATTATATCCATTGTGTGACTACTGTATTATTTGAAAAGTAAAAAAAAAACGCACTCTAGGAATAATAATCATGTTGCAAGCTCTGCTTTGTATACAAATCAACTCAAATAGTTATAGTGATTGGAATGCATGTAAAGCATACAGGTAATCAGAGTTGACATAGTATATGACAATGGACAGATGTTGAATTGCCAAAGAATGCAAATAGTTGGTTGGTGTCCAGTGAAGAGAATAGTCCACAGTATTCCACTGTTGCCTCATAAATAATCTTCAAATACAGCAATCTTTGTTTTTGAAGTGTGTTTTTAAATTAATATTATAAAAGCTCTATAATTCTGTTCTAACAACTGAAACAATATCCTGTGAATTTTGATTTTCAAAATTTATATACTTCAACAAAAAAATGTTTTGTCAAATGAACTGTTTGTCAAATACAGAATATATATTTTTTGAGTACAATTTTTCTTTCAAAATGTGGATGCACTGTTTTGATTTTTATGTATTTTTGCATTGTTTTTGTTTTGATAACTTTGGACTAATCAGATTTTCTATTGGCTTCACATCTTGATCAACAGTTTGGCACCCAATTCATAGGAGTGCTTATATCGATTATCTGACATCTTGTTTTTGGTAAAGATTTTATTGGTAGGTTTGCAAATGTCTATCAGACTGTGCATCAAGTCTCTCCATGAGTTGGCATTGAAACCCAGTCTAGTATTCCCATGGGATTTGGGAGATACAATTACCAATGATATCATTACAAGATAAATAATTTGCTTAATTGAACACATACAACAATGTATATTCCTACTGGGATCAGTGACCTTTGAATGTGTATCACCAGTGATCAGTCATTAACAGTCAAAATATTTTACCAGATTTTCTCAATTTATGATATTTTCACACAGGACATCTGTCCTTCATACTAAAGGAAGATTTTATACTGATGAATTAGGTGACCAAGTTTGAAAAAAATTGGAACAGAATTAGTAAAGTTATTGTGCACACAATAACAATTATTAATGACGACGACAATGACAGCGGCAACAGACATTTTTCCCCTTAATATTACTTCCCTTCCATCTTTGACGATACAGGCAAGGTTAAGAAAGGCTTGATTTAAAAAAAAATTGGTGTTACAGATAGTTCTGACTTTATTCTTATCCAAACAACAACAAAATGAAACTATTAAATATTAATGTACGCAAAACACAATAGCTAATTTTTATTGTTTGTTGTTCACAAATACAGATAATATAATCTTGCCTCTTATCTTTGATAAGTTTACAATGATACTAATTTTATAAAAATAAAAACAATATTCACATGTATTAGTGGCAATACTCACCAATCCACACAAAGTAGATGCCGCCAGATTCTTCTGCTAATTCATATGTACCAATCTGTAATAGGATAAATAATGACCATGATATAGCATGCATGTCTGGAATGCACTTTGCATATACATTCTCTTAGTGTAGCAATTCTTGCTTCATGCTACCACACACACCTCAAAGTCATTCAGGTCACAAGTAATACTGAGCTTCAGGTCACATGTCATACATTACTAATATTCAGATTGTATGTACTCACTGTGACACCTATTCCAGCAACAATGAACACAATACCGATAACAGCAAATATGATACAACGATTCTTTGCAAATTTAGGTCCAATAGATGAACTGTAAGAGAATGAAATGTATTGTAAGTTTTAAATATGAATGCAGTAAAATTGTTGACCAGATTTGTGAATTTATTTTGGAAAAACAAATTATAAGTTACCGGTAATTAGAATCCGTTTTAATTTCATATCACACATTTTACTGCAATATTGGTACATTAGTTTTTGTCAACTGATTCCATTCCACTTTAACAGATTTTATTTTGGGTATTAAATGTTTTGAACAAATTAAGTTATATCACTCAATAAACCAGTTTGCTGTCAATAATTCATTATAAAAATACTCACACTCGTCTGCAATGTGGACACCTTGCTAGAGAATTGACTGTAGTATTAAACTAGAGATAGAAAAAAAGATACATCATTACAAGTTGCACACTTGTACAAATAACATACATGTATACCAATGTGATTGTGATTTGAATATACCAGTATATATATGACATTCAGACACAGCAATGATGGTGCAACACCGTCAGAGTATGTATTCACATTTACAGCAATCATGGTGGCACACCATCAGAGTATGTATTCACATTTACAGCAATCATGGTGGCACACCATCAGAGTATGTATTCACATTTACAGCAATCATGGTGGCACACCATCAGAGTATGTATTCACATTTACAGCAATCATGGTGGCACAGCATCAGATCATGTATTCACATTTACAGCAATCATGGTGGCACACCATCAGATCATGTATTCACATTTACAGCAATCATGGTGGCACAGCATCAGAGTATGTATTCACATTTACAGCAATCATGGTGGCACACCATCAGATCATGTATTCACACTTACAGCAATAATGGTGGCACACCATCGGATCATGTATTCACACTTACAGCAATCATGGTGGCACACCATCAGATCATGTATTCACATTTACAGCAATCATGGTGGTACACCATCAGATCATGTATTCACATTTACAGCAATCATGGTGGCACACCATCAGAGTATGTATTCACATTTACAGCAATCATGGTGGCACACCATCAGATCATGTATTCACATTTACAGCAATCATGGTGGCACACCATCAGATCATGTATTCACATTTACAGCAATCATGGTGGTACACCATAAGATCATGTATTCACATTTACAGCAATCATGGTGGCACACCATCAGAGTATGTATTCACATTTACAGCAATCATGGTGGCACACCATCAGATCATGTATTCACATTTACAGCAATCATGGTGGCACACCATCAGATCATGTATTCACATTTACAGCAATCATGGTGGCACACCATCAGAGTATGTATTCACATTTACAGCAATCATGGTAGCACACCATCAGAGTATGTATTCACATTTACAGCAATCATGGTAGCACACCATCAGATAATGTATTCACATTTACAGCAATCATGGTGGCACACCATCAGATCATGTATTCACATTTACAGCAATCATGGTGGTACACCATCAGATCATGTATTCACATTTACAGCAATCATGGTGGTACACCATCAGATCATGTATTCACATTTACAGCAATCATGGTGGCACACCATCAGAGTATGTATTCACATTTACAGCAATCATGGTGGCACACCATCAGATCATGTATTCACATTTACAGCAATCATGATGGCACACCATCAGATCATGTATTCACATTTACAGCAATCATGATGGCACACCATCAGATCATGTATTCACATTTACAGCAATCATGGTGGCACACCATCAGATAATGTATTCACATTTACAGCAATCATGGTGGCACACCACCAGAGTATGTATTCACATTTACAGCAATCATGGTGGCACACCATCAGAGTATGTATTCACATTTACAGCAATCATGGTGGCACACCATCAGATTATGTATTCACATTTACAGCAAACATGGTGGCACACCATCAGAGTATGTATTCACATTTACAGCAATCATGGTGGCACACCATCAGAGTATGTATTCACATTTACAGCAATCATGGTGGCACACCATCAGATCATGTATTCACATTTACAGCAATCATGGTGGCACACCATCAGATCATGTATTCACATTTACAGCAATCATGGTGGCACACCATCAGATCATGTACTCACATTTACAGCAATCATGGTGGCACACCATCAGATCATGTATTCACATTTACAGCAATCATGGTGGCACACCATCAGATCATGTATTCACATTTACAGCAATCATGGTGGCACACCATCAGATCATGTATTCACATTTACAGCAATCATGGTGGCACACCATCAGATCATGTATTCACATTTACAGCAATCATGGTGGCACACCATCAGATCATGTATTCACATTTACAGCAATCATGGTGGCACACCATCAGATCATGTATTCACATTTACAGCAATCATGGTGGCACACCATCAGATCATGTATTCACATTTACAGCAGTCATGGTGGCACACCATCAGAGTATGTATTCACATTTACAGCAATCATGGTGGCACACCATCAGAGTATGTATTCACATTTACAGCAATCATGGTGGCACACCATCAGAGTATGTATTCACATTTACAGCAATCATGGTGGGCACACCATCAGAGTATGTATTCACATTTACAGCAATCATGGTGGCACACCATCAGAGTATGTATTCACATTTACAGCAATCATGGTGGCACACCATCAGAGTATGTATTCAAATTTACAGCAATCATGGTGGCACACCATCAGAGTATGTATTCACATTTACAGCAATCATGGTGGCACACCATCAGATCATGTATTCACATTTACAGCAATCATGGTGGCACACCATCAGATCATGTATTCACATTTACAGCAATCATGGTGGCACACCATCAGATCATGTATTCACATTTACAGCAATCATGGTGGCACACCATCAGAGTATGTATTCACATTTACAGCAATCATGGTGGCACACCATCAGAGTATGTATTCACATTTACAGCAATCATGGTGGCACACCATCAGATCATGTATTCACATTTACAGCAATCATGGTGGCACACCATCAGATCATGTATTCACATTTACAGCAATCATGGTGGCACACCATCAGATCATGTATTCACATTTACAGCAATCATGGTGGCACACCATCAGAGTATGTATTCACATTTACAGCAATCATGGTGGCACACCATCAGAGTATGTATTCACATTTACAGCAATCATGGTGGCACACCATCAGATCATGTATTCACATTTACAGCAATCATGGTGGCACACCATCAGATCATGTATTCACATTTACAGCAATCATGGTGGCACACCAACAGAGTATGTATTCACATTTACAGCAATCATGGTAGCACACCATCAGAGTATGTATTCACATTTACAGCAATCATGGTAGCACACCATCAGATAATGTATTCACATTTACAGCAATCATGGTGGCACACCATCAGATCATGTATTCACATTTACAGCAATCATGGTGGTACACCATCAGATCATGTATTCACATTTACAGCAATCATGGTGGCACACCATCAGAGTATGTATTCACATTTACAGCAATCATGGTGGCACACCATCAGATCATGTATTCACATTTACAGCAATCATGATGGCACACCATCAGATCATGTATTCACATTTACAGCAATCATGATGGCACACCATCAGATCATGTATTCACATTTACAGCAATCATGGTGGCACACCATCAGATAATGTATTCACATTTACAGCAATCATGGTGGCACACCACCAGAGTATGTATTCACATTTACAGCAATCATGGTGGCACACCATCAGAGTATGTATTCACATTTACAGCAATCATGGTGGCACACCATCAGATTATGTATTCACATTTACAGCAAACATGGTGGCACACCATCAGAGTATGTATTCACATTTACAGCAATCATGGTGGCACACCATCAGAGTATGTATTCACATTTACAGCAATCATGGTGGCACACCATCAGATCATGTATTCACATTTACAGCAATCATGGTGGCACACCATCAGATCATGTATTCACATTTACAGCAATCATGGTGGCACACCATCAGATCATGTACTCACATTTACAGCAATCATGGTGGCACACCATCAGATCATGTATTCACATTTACAGCAATCATGGTGGCACACCATCAGATCATGTATTCACATTTACAGCAATCATGGTGGCACACCATCAGATCATGTATTCACATTTACAGCAATCATGGTGGCACACCATCAGATCATGTATTCACATTTACAGCAATCATGGTGGCACACCATCAGATCATGTATTCACATTTACAGCAATCATGGTGGCACACCATCAGATCATGTATTCACATTTACAGCAATCATGGTGGCACACCATCAGATCATGTATTCACATTTACAGCAGTCATGGTGGCACACCATCAGAGTATGTATTCACATTTACAGCAATCATGGTGGCACACCATCAGAGTATGTATTCACATTTACAGCAATCATGGTGGCACACCATCAGAGTATGTATTCACATTTACAGCAATCATGGTGGCACACCATCAGATCATGTATTCACATTTACAGCAATCATGGTCGCACACCATCAGATCATGTATTCACATTTACAGCAATCATGGTGGCACACCATCAGAGTATGTATTCACATTTACAGCAATCATGGTGGCACACCATCAGAGTATGTATTCACATTTACAGCAATCATGGTGGCACACCATCAGAGTATGTATTCACATTTACAGCAATCATGGTGGCACACCATCAGAGTATGTATTCACATTTACAGCAATCATGGTGGCACACCATCAGATCATGTATTCACATTCACAGCAATCATGGTGGCACACAATCAGATCATGTATTCACATTTACAGCAATCATGGTGGCACACCATCAGAGTATGTATTCACATTTACAGCAATCATGGTGGCACACCATCAGAGTATGTATTCACATTTACAGCAATCATGGTGGCACATCATCAGAGTATGTATTCACATTTACAGCAATCATGGTGGGCACACCATCAGAGTATGTATTCACATTTACAGCAATCATGGTGGCACACCATCAGAGTATGTATTCACATTTACAGCAATCATGGTGGCACACCATCAGAGTATGTATTCACATTTACAGCAATCATGGTGGCACACCATCAGAGTATGTATTCACATTTACAGCAATCATGGTGGCACACCATCAGAGTATGTATTCACATTTACAGCAATCATGGTGGCACACCATCAGATCATGTATTCACATTTACAGCAATCATGGTGGCACACCATCAGAGTATGTATTCACATTTACAGCAATCATGTCGGCACACCATCAGAGTATGTATTCACATTTACAGCAATCATGGTGGTACACCATCAGAGTATGTATTCACATTTACAGCAATCATGGTGGCACACCATCAGAGTATGTATTCACATTTACAGCAATCATGGTGGCACACCATCAGAGTATGTATTCACATTTACAGCAATCATGGTGGCACACCATCAGATCATGTATTCACATTTACAGCAATCATGGTGGCACACAATCAGATCATGTATTCACATTTACAGCAATCATGGTGGTACACCATCAGATCATGTAGTCACATTTACAGCAATCATGGTGGCACACCATCAGAGTATGTATTCACATTTACAGCAATCATGGTGGCACATCATCAGAGTATGTATTCACATTTACAGCAATCATGGTGGGCACACCATCAGAGTATGTATTCACATTTACAGCAATCATGGTGGCACACCATCAGAGTATGTATTCACATTTACAGCAATCATGGTGGCACACCATCAGAGTATGTATTCACATTTACAGCAATCATGGTGGCACACCATCAGAGTATGTATTCACATTTACAGCAATCATGGTGGCACACCATCAGAGTATGTATTCACATTTACAGCAATCATGGTGGCACACCATCAGATCATGTATTCACATTTACAGCAATCATGGTGGCACACCATCAGAGTATGTATTCACATTTACAGCAATCATGTCGGCACACCATCAGAGTATGTATTCACATTTACAGCAATCATGGTGGTACACCATCAGAGTATGTATTCACATTTACAGCAATCATGGTGGCACAGGATACATGTCAAATTTGTGTTTTTTGTTGATGTATTTTTAAAATCTAGCTATGCTATATTCCATTTTAAAAAATCTAAAAATGAAAGTATGATTGAATAATTCATGAATGATAAAAAAAATGCTGGAACATGCCACTGTAATGTATTGACACAGAAAATATCAAATAAACCAGGAAGTTTTCACAATGAACTCATTGTTTACACTGTCTTTTGGAATGTCACTATCTTAGGTAGTGGGTTCTCCCCGCCTATTCACACAGTTCATACCCACCATAGGCTCCGGACAGTCTATTTTGAACTGTCGGCATTAATCTGAGATTCAGCCAATGGCGGAGAGAGAAACCTAGGTCAGAGGAAGACCTCAAGATTTTTCTTTACATTACGAACCATGTGACCGGGGCAATGAGGCGCCGTCATATTGCCTTTATTCTCACCACCGATGACTAAGCCAACGCTAAAGAAAAAGTGGAGTGGTCGGGAAGTCTATGGTGGGTATGAACACCTTCTGCCTAAATTCACTACATTCAATTTCCAATCATGGACTCCGGTCAGTCAAAATGACCATTTTGAACTGTAGGCAGAGTCAGACGCCGATAGTTGGCGGGTTTCCGAGAGAACCGAATCTGCCACCCGCCGAACATATGCCCAGCCCCCTTGTCGCAAGCGGAAGTATCAAACTTGCTTTCCACATTTCACAAGTAAATAACTTTCTTGTTTTCAAAGTTTTGCAATTGTTGATTAGTAATCAGTAGTGATGCAGCCAGCCAGTCCGTGCATTTCTATCAACACACGGCAGCACGCAAATTTAGAAAAGTATTTTTCTGAATACATCACCATTGTACCGTGACTGATTGGCTGAAAAGTTTCTCAGCCAGGCCGGATTGGGTAGTGATTGGTTTGCTATTTGATTAGATCTTGCAGCCCTACAAACAGAGATTTGAAGTATATTGCTAGAAATGCATCATTTGTTGTCCATTTATATTCTCAATTACAAGGAAATGAAAATGTGATTGAATAAATCATGAATGATAAAAAAAATGCTGGTACATGCCACTGTAATGTAATGTAATGTAATGACACAGAAAATCTCAAATAAATCAGGAAGTTTTCACAATGAACTCATTGTTTACTCTGTCATTTGGAATGTCATCATCTGCACTACATCTTATTAGATTAGTAGTCATATAATAACATTACAAAAGTATTTATTCTGATGTATCAAATAAAGTAGTCCCAAAAACATCAGTTGTTTATTCGAGGGGTACACTTATTAATATGTTAGTGACAGTTCAGTAACCTCATCACAAATGCAACATTAATTTTTAAATCAAAAAATTAGTAGTTTTCGAAAGATAAATTTGAACACTTTTTATGGTGATAACAGCTCATTGTCAAAATGAATTTTACACATTCACAATAGAGATTTTACAGTAAACACAAACAGATTGTTCAATTTACTATATGGTAGCTGTATATGTATACTTCAAAAGCTGTGAACACACTGTTGACCTACTTGTATTACAAATGTACGAGAGCCGTAAACATACAACCAACTGTCATTATGTATATGCATTGTTGCTGTTTCATAGACACTTGTGAACTAAAACACAAAGTTATTTCTGAACTAAGTTTTCACCAATTTACAAACTGTAATCATGGTTAAAAGAATAAAACAATAACAGCCGAGTCAACTCTTCAATTAGGCTCATCTGTTTGTTCATCTGTTTGTTCATTTGTTTACTAATTTTTAATTTGGTTTCACTAATAAGCCAGTATAGGAGCACACAAAGATGCTACAAAGAGAGGAAACTTACCAGAAAGGTTTCATTACAGTGGCCACAGATCACACGGCTACCAACTTGTGTTCTAACAGTTGCTACGGTAATAGGACCAAGATTAATAATTCTCTTACAGTTGGTCCTCGGACATGCGATTCTTTGAGATGTATTCTTACAGATCAATAGGCAGTTACATGGACATCGCACATATTTCTTTCCTGCCGGAGCTTCCTTGATTGGCTGCAGAGAGATAAGATATATGAAAATTGATTGCCAGGTTCACTGCAGTGGTGATGCATGCATTATTGGTTGTAATAATGAGATTTGTGTTTACAACAAAAAAAGAAACCATTCAAATACAATTTGTAAAAATGTACTAATTTTAACATCATATTAATAATGATTGTCTACACCAGTGTTTAAAATTTCACAAAATTATACCAGACTCCAGGACTAGTAACTTTCAAATTTCACCAGCCTTGCATTAAAGATTATTAAAATACTTCTGTTCCTCGTCCAAATAAACACACTAAGTCATTTTATTTAGAAGAAGACAATGACCAGAACAGTGTAAATGATGTCAGTGTTTTTTTGTATCCCTTTCATCTAGATCTGAGAAGTCTGATTTATGTTTGGAGTGAGAATCTAAAGCTACCAGCTGAGCAACTGTAGTTTCTACTGTTACACAAATACCCAAATGTGTTCTGTCTCATATGACGGCACTAATCTTTTCGTCTTGTTTTTGTTTAGGTCTTACATGTACTGTAGTTTAAACCCCTGCTCGATCATAAGCCCTTCTCCAAACTTACAGCATTTTACAACAAGTCATTTATCCGATAAAAATGCCAACTGCCAACACGCTGTGTATTATAATTTTCGATTTGCCCATGGTCATGTTAAATTCACTGCAGAAAAACCTGGGAGAAAGGCATGTGCTTCAGTCGCTGGTAACTGTGTTTAATTGCCTAATCCACAGATTTGTTTTTAAAGAAACATTGCCTTTGTTTCATGTTGCGAATGAGAGAAACACTTGTTTGATTGACAGGTCTTTGGTTATCAGCACCGACAATTTTTGGCGATGATGTAAGAATGAGGTGCGAAACATATGTTCATCTACCAGTACATGACACAAAGCATTTTTAATTTGGTTGGTTTACTCTTCAACAATGACGATGGGGAAGACAGTGATTTTGAGTTCGATGGATTTAATTTCAACGATGAAGGAAATTGAAATTGAAGTGATCTTCGCAGCTACTTCGAACATTGAATATAACGTACTGAAAAACTCTTGACTGACAAGCTGATCTCCCACCTAACATACTGAACTTTCGACTGTAAACATGTACCACTAAATCGTTTTTTGTTTTTTTTCGCTTTGAGGTCGACAAACTGTATATAATTTATTTATTTGTGATTTCAAGTGAAATAAATAAGGTGTAAATCATATATAGTGTGATTGCTTTTTTTATCATTTGAACGTCATGGCGTCGTAATGACATTATGATTTGAATAAACAAACATGTATGTAATGAACTTTCCGTGACCCTATCCTTGTGACCCGGGACTCTGATAAATGCATCCTGTTTCGGGTGTCATATTATAGCTTTTTTTTAAAACTATCATTTAATCAGAAAAGACGATACCAGAGTACAGTTTGTACCCAAAAACATACAGCCCAATATTCACGTGAAACATAGGGTCGAATGCAGTTCCACTTAGTAAACCCACCCAAGAGTGATTTAGTGACTGTCACGAGGTGACTAGAAATGCTGTACAGATGCCTAGATACATATTATACTTGTGTAATTTACCGTATTACCCCGGGCACGCGCCCCTCCCTGGGCAAGCGCCCACCCCCCTGTTTTCACAAAAGTTACATGTTGGGGACATCCTCGGTTAAACGCCCAGGGTGATTTTTAGCCAAGAACGGGGTCAACAATAAAGTTTTATTTGTCAAAAACGAACACGTTTGGTTTATTTAAATAGTGTGTTTGTTACGGTAGTTCTCTTTTTGAAGTGTGTGGTGGCCCTGAAAAGGGCCGTTTTGTTTGTGTTTTCACGTAAAAACTCATTGAAACTTAACGTATGTGGCGCACACGTTCTGCTTTCTCTTCATTCACGATGAATCCAATATTGCAATAATCCATACCTTGGTGAGTGGTTTGAAGCACTTAGCTTTGGTTTCAAAACGTAGCACTTCGCTGACTGTGAATTCATAACGGAAGAGCATCGCCAGGCGATGGACGCGGGGCTTTTTGGCAACGACCGCAAACGTATCCGTGTCCAGCCATTGGTTGGCCATGTAGAGGTCAAAGTACGCATTCTATTTTTACATATTAAGTTTGGCTCTTCAGTTTCACCCCCTCCGGACTGTTCTACTTTCGCAGCCTAATCGCATGTTTTTCAAAAAACGTCGAAAAAACACAAGAATTAGTAGAAATGTTCCTCTTTTGGGCGGATTATTGATAGAGAATAATTTCTTTATTGCAAAAATGTTGAAAACCGCGAGTTTTTGCTTTAGTTATTTTTTTATTGGCGAAAAACTGCGAACTCGGCAAAATTGGTTGTACAACTTCCCTTTATCATATACACCCAGCGACACAGATGCCAGCTGACTGTGACCATAATGAGGCCTGCCGACGGTGGGAACTTGTTGCATCATAATTTTGTCACGTGTGTGGGTGCGTGAATAAATCATGTTAATGAGGACGACCAGAGTTTATTTTCAGTCTGTTTTTTATGTATCGCCATTTGGATATGTTTATGTATTCACAATAGTTTGTAAACATTTCACATCAGTAATAAAAGGTTTATTTGTTTCATAACCCTGTCTGCTATTCTTCAGTAATTACGATGCGATGTATCAATACGTGCGTGAACAAAATTATGCTAATGAGGTCATCGCCATCTTGGATTACAAGCGGTAGTTTTTCCCGACTTGCACTGATCACTGTTACTAAAATAAAAAAGTAACCGTGCATTGATTACAATACTTACCATACTTTGTAGCCAATTTCAGTGAGTAATACAACTTCATTCGCTGACGTAAAACAAGTTTTATTCTTGAAATTCGACCATGTGTCTTAGTGTTCCCACAGTTCTTGACCGAGTGCTCACGTTTATTGAAACCTCGCATAAATCAAGAAATAAGTACGTGTACAAAGTGTACGAAAGCATTCCTTTATTTGACCTTATCATACGATCACAAACACAACTTTTTAAAATCTTTTTTGGGGTGGTCCTCGGGTAAGCGCCCACCCCCAATTTTTCACGATTTTGTATGTTAAGGCCCCTGGGCGCGTGCCTGGAGTAATATGGTAAGTGTCTATTTAAATGATGGGTCATACACCCCTTGTTGGAATGGTATGGTCAAGAGAACAGATCGTCTTGTCGGAAAATTTGAATACCGGGTATGTGCACCTGGACATTGATACCTATAAAACTACGCCTTCATCACATGCTCAGGCGATTCCATCTGGCAAAACCACGTTTGACATCATTGCCTGAAGCTTGTACACAACTAATGCAGAGAAGTTACAAATCTCAACGGACCTCTCATAGAACTGATATTACGACGAACTGACTTTAACCATTGCTGGCTGCAAAGCGGCAAAGATTGAGACAACACATCGACGTAAGTTACTGTCTGTGTATCCCTGAGGAAGCCAGCGGGTCGTCTTTGCGTAGATAACGTCAACACGTGGTTGAAACAGCTATAGGACTTCGTCGAACACGTTTAATTAATTATTCACGTTTAACTGCAAGTTCTGCTTACAAGACATTGACATTCGTCGCATGATACTGGTCAGTAACACTACGTTAAGGTTACATATTTCATGCATATTTTGAGTTTATTATTGTATATTTTGGAGTGTACTTCATTTATTTAATTCATCAAATTATTATATAACTGCTGTAATTTTGTACTACTTTGTTATTCTATTGATGTGTTTTGCCAAATTAGGCTGGTCAGACGCTGGAAATTTGGCAATATTTAATGATTGAAACGGCGTCAGTTTAAACGATTCACTTGTACATTGTTTACACTTGGATGTAAGCTCCATGTTACTGTATGGGCTCTAACTCGTTGAGAATTGGTTAACATGCACAGGGTTTTAGTCCGACTTGTATTCCTGCTGGGATTTGAACCTTGTGCGGTGTGACTTAATTAATATTGACCTTTAATCTGTTCCCGTTATACTTAATAAATCGTTAACTGCTAGTATATGATTGCGTCTGTTGTATGTTCACACTGACTACACCAGGGTCACCAGTTAATGCTTGTTGGTTGTATACAAATATACAAGTCACAATTAATGCTAAAAATTAGCAGTGGGGAAAAGAACCCACAACACAAGGGCAGTCTTGTTTGGTAGCCACACTTGACTCTGCCTTTGGCAGTGACCACAGGGTATAACGGCTGATCCTCAAGTTAATTTGGATGATGCTAGTCTTAGACACTCTAGTATCGTACACACGACGATATGTTTATGAATAAATTAGCATAAATTATCACTCAAGAGATGTTTTAACTTTTATCCGTAAATAAGGGCCCCCCCTAATTTTTCGTCAATTTGCTGTTTTCCAAGAGGGGTTTATACTCGGACAACTACGGAACAACTTATTTTGTAGTATATCACTACAACTCAAAATTCTACCAACAAATCTGGTATTTCAAATTGAAGTATTCTTTGTTTCAACATCACTGGAGAACTGAGTTTGAATTCTTACAATGATATTATTTAAACAAAATTTTTTAGTAGGCCATGGAAAAAAGGTCACCAGACCACCAGGCAGGCAAGTTTTAATTTTTACCAGTCTCACTCAAAATTTTGGCAAAATGGTGAAATGATCTCCAAGAGCAACCTTAATTAATCTATGACTTTCATTTTTGCTGTTATTTGCACAATATTTTCCCTGTTTTACAAACTTTTAATCTATTGGACGACCAATATGAATGTTGAAATTTGTTTTGAAAAAAAAGTAAAAAAAGTCAGTTTTCTCAACATTTTGGGTGATATATGTTGTATTGGTTCAAATTAAACACACATAAGTTCTCATAGTCTACACATTAAATATATTTACAAAAAGGTAAAATAAAACACGTTTTTCCCAGAAATTTGGTTTAATACCTGCCTTTTTTAAATTGCATACATTTATGTACAACAATGACCAATGTTTTCACAAAGTATCAGCAAATTCCTGAAACGTTGATAAAACTGAATTGAAGAACATTTTTAATTATTATTATCAACAACATTTAAATGATACATACTCACCGTAGCTTCATTACACACATTACATTTCACAACATGTTGATGAAGTTTGCCTTCTATGTTGATCATAGCCTGACAGACTCGACAGTTTATCATTGGGACACCACCTGCTGGTGATGGTGTATATGGTGGGGGTTGTTCATCTGGCAGGATGGGTGGTGGAGGCCCTCCGACCATCGGAGGAGGAAGTTCTATAAGCGATAATACAAATAATAATTATTCTTAAAATTATAAATGAAACACATGCTTTTAATTTAATTATTCATAAATATTTCGAAATGAAAGTGTTTGTGGCATATTTTGCTACACTAACCACACATACATGTGCATGTACCAGGAATTTTGTTACCATATCTTAATGACATGTACATGTACCAGGAATTTTGTGACCATATCTTAATGACATTATGTACATGTACCAGGAATTTTGTGACCATATCTTAATGACATTATGTACATGTACCAGGAATTTCGTAAATATATCTTAATGACATAACTGATAAAAAAGTCCATAATGGACCATAAAACAATCTGTCCAATTATCAAAAGGCTGCAGTAATAATTTCAGAGGAAAACAAAATCTGGAAGTTCGTAAATAACAACAGTCAAAGCAGCAGCCGTTTTTATTTCGCAATTGACATGCGTCCCTGGAATAATGTCTCCTATGTTTAGGTGAATACATTTGTAAAATTGAATGAATACAAGTACACCAATCTTCATCTCAATTCATATAAATTACATTCCAGATTATACTAATACATGTACTATGCTTTACTGATTTCATGGCTCAGAAATTCACTTTTTGGTGGAAATTATGTTTAGTAATAGTTCCATAATCTACAGATTTCAATCAAAATGAATAAAAATATTTGTTTTCATGGTCTGCAAATGATATAGACATCTAAGCCATTATGATAATCATTCATCCATGTTTGATTGAATTTACCCCAGACCATTCGTCTCGGTGTTATCGCTATCGCCACACGAGACTCCAGCTTGTCTCCTATACAATTTGACTGCGCACATCCAGAAAGTAGATGTAGCTGTGATTGGTGGAATACTAATGAGTTGAGTGTCAATCAAACGCCCACGCTATCTTTAGTAAACAAAGTCACGTGACACGCCCCATTTTAGTTTAGCGGTCGAATGCGATTGGCTATCGATGTCAGTGCAAAGGTCATATGAATATTAAAATTAAGTGGGCGGAAGGAAAATTGTATAGGAGACAAGCTGGAGTCTCGTGTGGCGATAGCGATAACACCGGGACGAATGGTCTGGGGTAGATTGAATTGTGTAAAAATATAATTTGTAATGTATATAGAGGTATGTATGTCATATAGAAAGTTATGAATGGTAAAATTTCTGAACTAACACACCTAAAAAACTTTTCTTTAGAGAGAACACAGGGTTCTTCTATTTTGGAGTGACATAACAAAACTAGACTTATTAAATTGTCAACTTTGAAGTGTTGACCATTAGAAACTCTGGGAGATGGTTAAAAAGGAAAAAAATTGCAATTAATTAATTAATATCAGAAAAACAAATTTGCATTCCTAAATCTTATAAAAAAAATATTACACAGACTGGAAACTCACAGAGTTTCTAATGGTCCACCCACAATAAAAAAAAAACAAGACACAATACATTGAGGTCAATGAGATGCCTCATAGAGGTCACATTTCCTGGTATTTTGTGACAGCTGGCTTTGTTATGAAAACAAGTACTTGTCTATCACAAGTGAAACTTTTTGTTCAATCAGAAAGTGCTACTAGTATATCTTTTGTATGTACAGTGTCATCGTCCACCTGGAAAAAATGTTTGGGTGCCCCCCCCCCCCCCCCCAATCAAGCTGAAACCTTTTGTGTATTTTTCGCTTAAAACTACCGCTATGTAAGTCAGCAAAATTTGCCCCTCAAAATGCAGGGAATAGTGTTTAGGCGTGATGAATGTTGAACAGATCTTGCATTCCATGCAAAATTTGGTGCCGCTGCCTCATATGTAGTATATACATGTTTATTTTAGTTGTCGCATTCTGTTATATTTATTTTGTGTTCCTATAAATGTGAAGACAGCATTGAAGCAAAGTGGTCCTGGTCGACACGGAACATTGATTTTGCTTTGAAAGTTTATAAAAACATTATCTGTTATTGCTCAGGACAGGTAGGGGGGTGACGGGTGATTCTAGATCAATTCAAGACTTTGTAATTACATGTATTTTGAAAGAAGAGACAATTAAGGTATCGTCAAAATTATACTCCGGAGTCACAACCCCACGGCTAGGTTCATGAGTGAGGCTAGCCCTGCGTACAGTGCTGTGTGTACGGAGACGCGTTCGGTTGATAGATGTCCCCACCACAGCCCTGCAAACTTCCAGAGACAAAGTCCGGGACTTTGAAAAATATAACTTTTTTAATGAAATAACATGCTTAGGTACCAATAATGATGATCGATTACCAGATATATCCAGAACTCCCAGCTCGGAGTCCAATTTTGGATGAAATCGGCTACTTTGCCCTAAAAACAAACGTATTCTCTCGCGTGAATGAAATTAAAAATGGCGGCGTTTGGTGGATAATTCCTCCGGTACCTACGTGTTTACAATTTGTCCGTCTTTACTAGTTGTTATTTAAAGATATTTCAGTTTCAGATAACTTTGTAATGGTTGTTACGGATAACTATCGTCATTTCAACCGATTTCGGCTGGGAAACTACTTATTTTTAACTTGCGCACCAATTACGGTGCGCTCCCGGACTTTGTCTCTGGAGGTACGCAGGGCTGTGGTGGGGACATCTATCAACCGAACGCGTCCCCGTACACACAGCACTGTACGCAGGGCTAGAGTGAGGCAAGAAATCTGTTACAATCGTTTTCACTAAACATTGGACGATCAGATTGTGGTAAATGTTGATACATCAGAGCAAGTACCTAATAAAATTGCCACTGATTTTATCACTACTAATCAAAACATTATAACTGTAGCCTAAACATTTTTGATACAATGTATACCTGACTGAGTCTTCGAGGCGCCATTCTGTCTTTTTCTACTCAATTATAATGTTACGTTTGTGTGTGTGTCCCGGTAGTGTGTCCAGACACCCAGAGCATCTAACGCGGGAAAGTCGGGAGTACATGTAATTTGGTAACAAAATGCAGTCTCATAAACGAGGATTCGACACACAATTTAGTGTACGACAGAAAATTGTTGAACTTTACTTAAATGGGCTGTCATGTAGACAAATTGCACAACAAACTGGCGTGTCAAAAAGTACTGCCAATAATATATGTACTAAACTTATTACTAGCGGTGATGTTTCAGCTGGGAAGCATGGACGAAAACACGGTAACAGAACATGCTTGACTGATAATATTTTACAGCATATTGAATTTTATAAACGTCGACAGCCTAGTATTTATCTGCGTGAAATTCAGTCAAAGTTACGCCAAGATAATGTGTGCCTCGATGTCCCCAGTTCATCCACGGTTTACCGGGGACTTGTTCACCACCTAAACATGACGAGGAAAAAGTTAAAATCTGTTGCTGCAGAGTCAACGACTGACATTAACGAACAACGAATGCTTGATTTTATCGACACCATTTCTGATTTTAGACCAGAACAGCTGCACTGGTTTGACGAGGCGTCTGTCATTCGTACTACTGGAAACCGGCGTTACGGGCATGCAGAAATTGGTAAACCGGCGATAGAAATACAGCGGTTTGCGTTTAATGTTAATTACACAATAAACCTGCTTACAAGTATATTTGGTGTCGAATATTCTGATATCATTGTTGGACCTTCCAATGCTATGGAAATGATGAATTTTTTTTTTGAAGCAGTCAATGTAGAAGACCACGTTGGAAATCGTTGTTTGGCACCAGGAGATTGTGTAATCATGGATAATTGTGGTTTTCATCACGCCAGGATTGTCGAACCTAATTTGGAACATTTATTACAACAGCAAGGAGTGCGCCTAATTTTTCAACCACCATACAATCCCGAGTATAATATCTGTGAACAATGTTTTCGGTCTATAAAATCGTATTTGCGGGGAAACCAGGAATTTTCGTATAGATTTACTGAGTTTGCTATAGCAGACGCCATTGGTCACATCACCCCTGGGGCATGTCAAATTTTTTCTAGAGAAAGTGGTTACGTGTGATTTGCTTCCCGCCAAAAACTGGTCAATACGAACTGAAATGGAAGTCAACTTGTACCAGTATTAAGACAATATATATTCACTTGTTATTTTTTTATTTTGTTTTATAATCATCTTTATTAATAAATAAAATAAGATGACAATAAAAACTACAATAATGCTGAACAACATGTAGTATTTATTTTGAAAAGTTAACATTAACATGGGAAACTGAACGGCCGATAAAGCAGTTTTAACAATTTAAGTTTCGTTTACAAATATTTAAATATTTGACCTAAATTTGGAAAATCCTTTGCTTTGATTGTACTGAAGTATAGCTAGATTATAACCACTTCATGGTACATGGAAAACCATACAATGAAAACACTTTAAATTTGAGAAGTATCTTGTAATGTTCGTAATGTCATAACCATGTGGAAAATAAAATCAGTCATGGTACTAGTATTCTGGTAAAAAACACAAACAACATTTTTACAAATCCGCAGATTTAGATGCGATATTCGCCAAATCTAGTAAAGTTAGGCAAGACTGGTTTGTTTCGCCGACAATCACACCCTCTGGGTTCTCCTTTTCCTTGGCTGTAGGTGCCAATTCTGGAAATTCCACTTGGTTTTCCATTTCAATTTTGGGTTGAGGCGTAGTCAATGCTGCTGCTGGTATGGGTAATGGTAAACTTGGACTTGTTTCCGCGGGTCTTGCCATTACTGTACTAACTGGTGTAACGGGAACTTGCGTTGTTGGCAGGCATTCACTAAATATAGGTGCTGGCATTGTCATCACATTGCTAGTAGGTGGTCGCATAAACGCCCAAGGGTTGATAAATGGAGTAGGATTTCCATACCATGGCATCATATTTTGCGGAATAACCATTCCTGGGTTGGGCTGTGCTGGAACATACGGAGTATAAACTTGATTTGCCTGGTGTGGAATTGTAACTACGGCTGTCGGCGACGGAGATGAAATAGCATGTTTCAATGGCGAGGTTTCCTTGGATTGTTTTATTGTGCGTGTTGTTATTTCATGCTCGTCTTTCACGTCGTCGTCATCGGGTTTAAATTCAGAAACCTTTCGTTTTCCCATTTCCAATAATTTAGGTAGATCAACTGCATCTTGGAGATTTCCTGGTGGCAATTTACCATCCAAGGTGACTTTAAGGAGACGAACATCTTTTAATAACTTGCTGCGTCCCTCTAACCCAACGTACTTTTGTGGGAAGAGTCGTTGCAAGCGTGGTTTTAGAACACTGGCAAACTGGGTTGTATTTTTAGCTATGAAAGACTTCACAGACTGTAATTCCCCTTCTAATGCTTTCATCTTGTCTTTCACGTTCTTTATTTCTTTGTCTTTCTGTGAAATTGAGAAGAAATAAAATAAGAAAATGGAGAAAATAAACTACTAAAATTTACTAACCCCATTTGAAGTGCGAACAAAAGAAATGTTTGCTACGAATTAAAATTATTTTGTGGTGGTGTTTTATTATTAGCCATCACCACTGTACATAAAGTAGGCGTGAAAAATACGAATTAAATCATTCGATAAATATTTCGTAGCTTACTTGACGTAATGCTTCTGAATGTTCCCGGTGTTTATCTAATCGACCACAATACATATAACCAGCACATGGTTCATAACAACACTCGCGACGGTTTCTGTTCCCACTTTCCTTGTGTCCTTTATGGTGACATAAATTGCATGTAGCGTCAATAGCTCGGATTCCTGGTAGTGCAAGTGTGGCTAAAGGTGGTGGCGGAGTCTTCAAATCTGTCCACTCACGTTCAAGTACAAACTTGCTTTGTGATAATATTTCTAACTGGTCCTCCAATTCTTTTTGACTGTCAGACATAGTAGGAGCCTGTGACGGTTTTTGGCGTGGCGTTTCACTTTCAACATTGGTAGATGTTTCGTCTCTTTTGTAGTCCAATCGACGTCTCTTGCCAGTACTTGAATTAGAAGCCCCTAAATTACTGTGAGTCATGGCCGAAGATGTCTTAACCGCCGGGGAAGTGCCGTCGACAACGTACAATTGTTCACGCATTGTACCACCTTTTAAGCGAATTGTGTCCACTATCACATCACGGTATCGTTCGGTTGGTGGTAAATCAACTCGCTGTCCATCTTCGTCCATGATTTGCAGACGAATAGCCTGCATTCGCCTTAAAAAAGCAATCTGTTCACATAGATAGTCAACAAAATTTTGATATGACATGCACATAAACTCGCCTTCTTTATTTAACATAGATGGGAACAATTCTGTCCTCCATGTAATAAGTAAAATGTAGCTTGAAAAGATATTCAGCCATTGTCCAAAGAGCGTTGTAATAAATCAGCAATGCTGGTCAGGATTCACACTGTTCACTCTAAAAAAACGACTCGGAAATGTCTTGTGCAAACAATAAAAGACAGAATGGCGCCTCGGAGACTCAGACATGTATACATTGTATCAAAAATGTTTAGGCTACAGTTATAATGTTTTGATTAGTAGGGATAAAATCAGTGGCAATTTTATTAGGTACTTGCTCTGATGTATCAACATTTACCACAATCTGATCGTCCAATGTTTAGTGAAAACGATTGTAAAAGATGTGTCAGACGCTCAACTTTATGACGATGTAACAAGATCATGAAAAAGCCAATGAACTAACAAGTATAACTCGCTCAACTAACTGATCGAATTATGTGTCATTCACACGTATTTTGACTGATTTTAATATAGGTCAACACATTCATTCTATCAAAACAATGGCACATATAAGCCCAATACCGTGTGTTGACATCATACCATGATGTAGCTGCAGTTCTGTAGCTCTGGATTTCGCTGGTGTCCGTTTTTGACGTTTTCTGTTGCATCGGTAGTCTGATTCGGTCGTCTATTGGTAATTGCGAAACCCTAGAGCTACAGTACGAGACGTAGTCAGTTACCATACCGGACGACACAAATCCGTGTCGGCCAGGTTATTGACACTTTATTAGCAAAATTGGCTGTCTACGCTCACCTGTGTATGATCGATCGTTATCTAAACACATTTGACAACTATTCTGATTTGGATGTTCTAAATTACCGACGTTATCTACTAAAATCAGACGAATACCGGCGAAAACCCACTATTTACGCTTCAAGGTCAGCCATCTTGGAAATTTTGACCCGTGACGTCACGGCGCGTCATAGTCTCGCAATTTCACGAATAAGCCACTCGATTGGAGTTGTGTTGAGATTTAATGAATATTATGGATGAAAACAACCACAAATATATATGCAATGTATAAAAAAAATCGAAACATGGTATCAGAAATAAAATAACATAATATAAATTAATAATTGTATTATTTTAATTATTTATTTTGAAAAAAAAAATGATAATAATAAAAATGAATTGTGGGTATTTTCTCACACAAGCCAGTGTTGTACAATAAAATGAGTTCATACACAACAGAAGTTGTGAGGCAGTTGTTTGGCGTTAAGATGGAAACCTTATTAGGTTATGAGTTGAAGAAGGACCAACTGGAGCTCATAACAAATATTATGAATAAAAGGCATACCATGGGCATATTGCCTACAGGTTTTGGTAAATCTGATGTATACATCACCCCGCCTTTATTGTTGGACCAAGCAGAGCCTGGTATTCACCACATATCCCTGGTTGTGAGTCCACTAAAAAGTTTGGTTATGGATCAAGTGGCCAACTGGTCATTAAAAGGAATAAAATGTGCTGGCATTGTAAACAGAGATGAAATGGAGGTGGAGACCATTGAGGGTGAGTTTATTTATTTTTGCTCTCAAAATAAAAATTAACCAGAAATAAAGTTTTTTTTATAGAAGTAGCTCATAATAAAAATAATAATAACTTTGTTACACAACCAAAAAATAAAATATCTTTTATCAAAAGTGACTCAAATTTTTTTCTATTATTTTTTAAGGTCTGAAAAGAGGAAGATACAGTGTAATTTTTATGTCACCAGAGAGTGTTTTGGAAATAGATGACTGGTCATTTATTTTAGAATCAGAAATATACACGAAAGGCGTATGTCTTGTAGCACTGGATGAGGCTCATGTTATTTGCACATGGTAATAAATTTAGTTAGTGAATTTATTTTACACATCCATATTTTATACAGAATTAAACTTATCCTATGACATTCCTAAGTTACTATAAATTCAGGTAAAAGTAATGGCAAAAATTAGTTTATAATACAAGAAATCGTTGTTATGATGTCATGTCCATGTTATTAGCTCAAAAGCTTATAGAAAGTTTATGGAATTAACCATGTTTGTCCCTGCATGAACACAGATGTCTTTTAAAGAGGAAAGTTTCAATTCCATTGCACTTGATGTTTATTTCTATGGGAGTGGCAGTCTCTTGTTTTCTATTGTTATGGTAATCTCATTGCCATATTTACTTCAAGATAAATCCAATTAAATAATTTCCCCTTTTGTTAGTATCTCGGACACTGCTGATCCAATTTAGCTGAACTTTGGTACACATGTACAGTTGAATAGACTGAAGAGGAATTATAATTCTGTAACATTAATTAGGTTACTGATCAATTAATTTTTTGTTAATATCTTATGAACTAATAGTCGAAATGACTCCAAACTTAGTATAAACAAACTTTATATTTTCTTACCAGGTGTGCACTATGCAGCTTAATTAACAATCTCATTTGCATATTTAATTAATTTTGAATTTTTATTGATATCTGTGAACTTGGTTTTAGCATACTTTATATTTCCATATAAGATATGCACTATTGAGATGCAACTTAATTAATTAGCTTATTTGCATATTTAATTAAACTTCTATCGGTAGTGTTATTGACTAAACATGGTATAAGCATACTTATACATTTCCATATGAGCTTTGCACCATGCATGCCATATAGAGTTTCAATTCAATTAACGGGTTCTTTTGCATATTTTATTATTTTGATTTATATATCTCGTGAACTGTTAGTCCAAATGTGACAAAATTTTTAATAGCGACGTAGTGTTTAGCTATAAGAAATGTACTCTTGATTTTTAATTTAATCAATGTGCTCATTAGCATATTGATTTTTGAATTTTTGTTGATATTTTGTGAACTGTTAGTTTAAATGTGACTAAAAAACATACTGTGTATTAATCTATGAGGAATGCACTATCGAGTTCCACTTAATGAGTCGCTTTGCAGGTTTAACTGATATTTAAGTTTTGTTAGTATCTTATAAACTACTGAAATTTATTGTGACTGAACTTGGCAGGTGATGGGTATAATATGTAGTTATGAGTTGCCACCTAATTAATAGCTCATTTACATATTTAATTGTGTTTTTATCTCCCTCATACATGGGAGCATTTTTTTCATTGTACATTGCATTGAACAAATTTATATTGTTGCATACAAATATTTATACTTGATTCTAGATTATGTTAAATGAGTTTGGTAACTACCCTGGTCATATTACAAAAAAAAGGAACACAAAAACCAATGTTGAATTTGTGAATCTGTGTTCTTATTTTCAAAAATATGCTATGCCTTTCATTTGATACATGCTTATATCATATATTCATGGAAGTTTCATAATACCTGTAGGGGAGAAACTTTTAGGCCTGTTTACAAGCGAGTTGGAGATTTCCGAGGCCATTTCACAGGAGCAAGTTTGGCCATATTGAGTGCTACATGCACAGATAAAGTACAGAAGATTATTTTAAACACCTTGCATTTAGAAGACAAAGAAGTTTTTACAATAGCTAGGCATCCTGACAGGTAAATAACTACAATATTACATAATGTTGATCTTTATTTTAGAATAGTTAAAATGTTTAATGTAAGAAAATGTCATTTTATATAGGCCTAATATTTATTTATCAATGAAGAGTCAGCCAGGAATGAAGTTTTTAGAGGATGTTAGGTGGTATATTGATGAAATTAAAGTAATGGGGAAAAATGCAAGAAAAGCAATTATATACATGAGGTCTGTATTTTTAATTAATCTATGTTGCATATAATCAAATATTCGGTAACAAAAGATAAAAGTTTCTCTCACGAACAAATTTTTATTAGTCTTTGAAGTAAATATTTTTGTAAACTAATTAATTTTATGCTAATAAATGTTTTGTTTTCACATATATTATTGCATGCTTGTTCTTTTGTTATGTTTCTGTATATACATTTACACTGTAATTGGAGTAAAAAAAAATAATTACATGTTCTGACATTATTGGAAATGTACTGCATTGTCACTCTGCACAAAACCATGAACATTTTTACAAAAAAATAAATTAACTTGGAGGTTTCCTGTTAAGACTATAGCACAATTAGATGCCATTTGAAAGACAACACTTTTTAAGAGTTTATTTTATCCGTACATGATTTACTAATAAACTACAAACACAGTGTAATCAAAATATTAACTTTGAAGTTTTACATGTATATTGCTGCATCAGTAAATACTGTAAAATACTTAAATTTAGCTGGAATTAATTTTCCCTGAAAAGACTTTTTGGATGTTTTGTATGGCATTTTTTTCACTGATTTTTGGTGATTTGAATGTAAAATAAAGGAAAAAAAGGTATATTCACTGAATCACTCCTTCAGCGGAAATAGTGAAAATTAAATCCAACCGAAAATAAAGTATTTTACAGTATACTGATAAGTGTGGCATTAACAGGCTAAAATATAATGTATAGCCCTTAATTGCCAGAGTGGGTATTCACAATATGGACTAGACCAGGTCTAAATATTTCATCTTCTGTTTACCTCCTCTCAGCGAATTATACATGATTATTATCAGAAATTAAAAATAACTTTATTAGAAGTACATCATCAGTAGAAGTACATCCAAAATGATATTTTTTGTAAAACTTGATCACTTAAAGGGCAATACTAGTCATCATACTGTGCTTGAGCAAGGTCAAACTCCATGCAGTTTGTTGACAACACACCCCATGATGCAATGTTTACATTAGCAATACAAATACAACTGTGACTGAAAGAGAGCTTCCATAAAGTTAAAGAAATAAGGGAAATGTGCTTGCTTGGTTCAATTTTTGTAAGAAAAGTGATGTGTTAACGGTAAATCATAAATTGTTTATTAACACAAACGATGCACATGAGCAGTGCGATGACTATCACTTTTTAATTAAAGTATGACGTTTTGATTTCATAGTATTACATGGTTACAATGTATTATATAAGCAAATGTTCTACTAATAGGGCTACTAACAGTATAAATTAATTTAATGTCAAATTTAACACTACTGTGTTGTCAATACAAATTCCAGAACTCAAACCCAAACTGGTAGACAGTGGAGTAATATCATGAATTACTTGGGCAACCATGCATACATTGACCAGAAAAAAAATGTAAGATGTAGAATGGTCGATGTCTTTCATGCCAATGTGGAATTAGAGGACCAGAAAAGAGTACTGGAGAACTTTGCTCTATCAGACAGCACAATCAGATGCGTTGTTGCTACTGTTGCATTTGGCATGGGGATCAATATCCCAGATGTCGATTTGGTACTGCACTGGGGAGGGAGCAATAATATTTTGCAATATTGGCAAGAAGTTGGGCGATGTGGGAGAGATGTCACAAGGAAGGGTGAGGCTTACTGTTATGCAGTTAAAACCGATATTGTAAGGTGTGACGAAGATATGAAGAAACTTTGCAATAACTTGAATACAGGCAAAATGAAGTGTCTCAGAATTGCAATTCTTCAAGAGCTGACAATACCTGAAATGGATGCAGAATACCTGAAGGGTCTCACTAACCGAGATAGGTGTACACAAGCATGTGGGGAAAAATGTACATGTCATCACTGTGTATGTTGCTGTATCTGTAGAGGAGCCTGTCCATGCCAACATTTATCAGCTGGAGTATAGCCATACAACCCCTTCACACTAATCCAAACTTCATTACAACATATATTGACCACATGCATTATCTAATATTGATACATTTGAGTGTAATAATGACACTGATTTGCAGAAATAAACAACTCAACTTTCCATCCTTTTCAAAACATATTGTAAGGTCTGAACATTGCTACCCAAATCTGCATATTTATCATTCTTGTAGAAGAATGGCAGGACTTACAATGGGCCATACTAGTTTATATCTGCACCCTTTGTTGATGAGGCAGAATTTTCCAAAAATATTATGGGAAAAATATTTCATAATTCAGGTTGTATAGTTGTTTGATAAAAGAGACCAGGAAATCTTATGTATGGAAACAACTATCAAGGTGACACAAATGAACTCCCTAACACTACAAGGATTATACTTTTGGATTTCCATCATATCATATGGTGAATTGTGATTTGGAAATATAACTATGCATGAAGGGGTGCAGATATAAACTGGAATGACCCAATACTGTGTAATACTTTATTTTCACGTAATTTTATTTTTAAGCCATAATACAAAACAGTAAAAATCTAATATCAACACTTAATGTCTAAAAACTGTCTTTCCTATACTTTACATTGTGTCTAGATATAAATAAAACATATGTACACTTGTCAACAGATGTTGTGATAATATTCATGAAAAACGTATATAGAATATCATGGAAACAAAGTATGTATTGGTGGCAAAATACAGTGCTGCAGTGACCATTTTGGCAAATTGCTAGCCTTCCCCACATATATTTTGGCGCTATTCATTGTAATTGATGTTACTCAGTTGGGAGACAACTTCTTTCAGCATCTAAATTTGTAGAATATTTGTGCAATCTGGTTCTTAATTTCTGTGGCATTTCTATTGTGATTTTGTTTTCAAAGTCAGGAAAATCTTTATGCCGCCTGCCATCCACTACATCAAAAAGGCCATCATGTCTGTATGTTAAAATAAATTTCCTAACATCATCTACATAAGATTCTTTGGATGCTCTTGTCCTTGAAATATGAATGTCAATGACCTTAGAAAAATAGGCTTGGTCCATCTTAGAGCCCAGATTCCCGACCAATTGACTGGTACGTGCAACTTGAGAATCACTGTACTGTCCATGTGTGTGCTTCAAGTTATCTGAAAAAATATTAAAGCAAGTTTAGTGTGTGCTTTCTGTCTGCAGAAATACTTTTAACCAAATTGTATGTACATGTACACTGTAAAACGTGTCTTTTTAGCAAGCATGATATATTGGCTGATTTAGCTAAGCTGTTATGTAGTTAATGTAATTATACAGTTCATGATTCAATTGGGTTTATGGCTATTGAAAAGACATCTAAAGATGTATTTAACACATAAAAGACAAATACGGTATGTAGATAATTCAAAGTGTTGTATAGGATCTTTAGGGTGACAATTATATCTGGTGATATTAAAAAGCTGATTAGTATATTCATTGTTTAGGTTAATTTTAGAACTGTATGTTGGGCTAAAACAAAATGTACCTATACTTTGGTTGTGCTCCAAATAGCTCATTAATTGCTTGACCATGTATAATTATTCATTTCAAATTGCATTATGTATCCCATTTCATGCAAGATCTGTTAAGAGTTTAACTTTAGTCAGAGAGACTTACCTTTGAATTCATTATTTAGGAATTCATTTACCAAATCTAATGGAATATTATGTCCAGCTCCACCTGTCAAATTTGCAGTCCTGTTATACTTTAGTTCATGGCTAATTCTTTGTGTCATCCAACCATTTATGCCTATAAATGTGATTTTATATTGTCTTAATAACTTTGCATGTGTGGTTATTTATTTGCCCATGATGATTAACTGTAAAAACTAGCACCATAGTGCATGATCTCTAATAAGAAACCAATCTACTCTTAATCAGAGTATCTGTAAATCTTGCATAGTAAAAGCTTATGTTTTACTGTACATATTTTGTAGACATTATTGGGGCAGTGGTACCAGTACTAGCACTCTCAGAATTGTATTGAAAATAAAAGACAATTTAATGTAAAATTTTGTTCAATTATTCACACCAACATTTTTTTCAAACTTGAAACATGAAGAAAACTATTATTTGGAGAGGTAAAAATGTTCTTCTCTGCAACGTTGTGCTTTGCCAATTATGGGTGTCTGGGTTTATACAAGCTTTCAGATTTTGTCTGTAGTGGTGATAATAGTGAGAGATACCTTGTGATGGAGACTTTTGACTTGCAACTTTTACCGTATTTTCTCTATTAGAAGAGCATCTCCAATTGTAAGCCAACAGTTGCATTGATTGTATACTGATTTATTAAATTGTATGATTTATCAAAATATCACCTTATCAGTACCTCTGTCATTTACACTAGTACCGATATGTGCTATTAATAGAGCAAATACAGTAATTATGTACCTCTATGCACTTAATCATGTTATAATTATAGCAACATATCATTACCTGCCAATAATCTGTGCCCAAGTATAAGATACTTGTAGTGATTGTTTGACCAAAAATCAATCATATTGATTCTCCAGGTCCGCATCATTGCCTCACCATCATTTTCTCTTTCCGAATCTTTTTCACAGAAATACTTCAAACCTTTCCAGGTCAATGCAGTGGTGTACTCTGCAATGTGATCCTTTTTATCTGATGCTTCTTTATACTTGTAACAGGCAACTGAACAATACCAGTCATCAACTAGATAATAAAATTTTGTCAGATGAACAAAATGTAATAGCTGTGTGGCTGTCTGTTACAAGTTTGTCTATAGGTTAGCAAACATAATTAAAGTACAAATTTAAAACACTTCTTCATTTGAATGTAAGCAAGCAAATACACTGCAGCTACCAATTTATATTTACATAATGACAACAAGTTCTGAATCATACAGCTTATCTGTATTCTTAAATAAATATACATGAGAAGGTAATTATATAGTCTACAAAAGAAAGTGTCTATGGGCTTGATGAATGTATATATATTACCTGGCAACTCAACTAATCCTTTGCAGTCAACATGAAAACGTTCACCATTCAGACAGTTATTACCGGCCATACATTTAACAACTTCTATACCAGGTTGATACACCTTACAACAAAATGAAACACTTTTTTCACAGTCTGGTGAACACCACCACTCTTCATCTTCTCCTGGAAGGTTATCTTCTTCTAAATTTACACATTCAATGTGGTACCACCTTCCTAATGCACAACTTTTGCCAGCGGAACATTCAATCCAGGTTTCACAATCCACACCTTTTTTAAAACAAAAATTTAAACATAAATACTTGTGACACCTTACTTTGACATATACTAAAGATAATGAATAACATGAAGAACCCAATACATAACCCCACAAAATTATGTTTTTGTGTTAACACAACACACTAGCAGTAGTACAAGCCCTTTAAAGCAGAGTGAAAAAAAATCATTTTAAAAACATGATGTTGGTACACAAGTTTATTTTTTATATTTTATCTCACTTTTTGACTACTTTTAGCTTTGATGTTAATTTCTGAGTAAAAAAATGAAAATTAATCATTCACACTGTGACCAGAAACACTATAGTTATTATTATTTTTTTGTGCACTTGATGAAGATTACTAAGAAAATTATTAGTAAGTAAGCTTCATACAAATTCACTAGGTATAGAACCAACAATTATTTTTTGGCAATTTCACGTTGGTTATAGTCCAATTTAACACACATACTGACTACCACCCGATATTGTTAGTGGCCAGGAGAAAAAATGAATTTGGAAATTTATAGAAAGTCTTGTGATTGAGAAAATTGTGACATAAATTTATAGAATACCTTCATCTGGGTCACATATGCAGAATACTCTTGCATCTTCTTCATCATCACTATCAGCAGCTTGTGAAATAGAACAAGTATCTATAACGGGCCACAAATGTGTAACTACATTCTTTGATACAGTCTGTAGGTATTGTTGTCTCAACTCTTTCCTTTCTTCACAAGGAGAATTTGCAGGTTTGTCATCAATATCATCTAATCCCAACAGTTTGATGCAAAGCAGTGACACCAATCCCTCAGTAGTGAATGTTAATAAATCTGTCACTTCATTCATGTTATCCATTACTTTGGTTTTCACATTTTTGTGTTTAAAAACAGTCTTTATATTGTATAAAGTGCCTTTACTGCCAGCACTTTTAGCATTATACATCTTATCCATGATGTCCTAGAAAATATAAAGTTTTACTAATTACTACAATACCATTAAGATATAAACTTTGTATCTAAGGAAATTATGATACTGATCACCAAGTTGTGTAGTATTATTCATACAATAAATTACACGAATCAAGATGCACATGACTGTATAGTTCCATACATTTATGCCTGCAACTAGAATATAAAATGCTGTTGTTTAACTCAGTTAGAGAAGCACTTTTAATACAGCAAAATGCAATATGTACTAATAATACTAATATGACATAAGAGCAGAGGTAGATTCTTACTTGTAATACAATGCCACGTCTATGAAACTCCTGTGGAGCCGGTTCAAGTCCAGCTAGCCTATTAGCTGGGTCTTCACTAGCAGCCATAGATATGCGGGCATCAATCATTCTTTCAACTGACTGTTGATCACCATTACACAGTATAGTATATGGGGTTCCATCTGGCTGCATTGGCACATACTTTTTCAGGTGTTTCATTATTGCAAGCACCCCTTTGCTACTCCCTGGGTTTTCTTGCACTACTCCTAAATTTATCTGTTTACAATGATAAAGAAAGAATACATCATTGCTTTATCCTATATCATAATTTCACATGCTTATAATGCAGAATACTTGCACATGCACACATGTTAAGAATATGATATTATCTAGATATTAATTTACATACACCTGGTATTTAGGGGCAGGCTTAACTTACCACTTTACTTTTCTTCTTAGATAACTCAGACTGTTCATGAATAATATGTTCCACTACACAATCAGAATAAGAGCTCTTAAAATGTGTGAGATGTTTGCAGATTATCCTTGAAACAACAACTGCCATACGTTTTTCAAGGGCATCCCAATCCTCTTGAGAGGGAAGGAAAGAATTCAATGGAATTGTTGTAGCCAGCTCTCGTTTTTCATCATTTAAATGCATAGCAGGTACTCTGTTCTGTGTAGCAAAACACATCGCCCACATTAAAAATTTGTTCTGTTTAGACGATGTATGATACCGAGATAAACTTAGTTTCTGGACATTGTCCCAGCACAGACTGTATCCAGGACCTGAAAATATAATGAAAACAGACAAGTGGGTAAACATTATGAAAGGCTACTGCTGCCGGTGCAAGTTCAACTGGTAGCAAACTGCCATCTCCATGGAGCCATACATTTCCTATGTTATGTCAATCAAATGACCATGCATTTTACTGGTCCTGGTCTAAAGTACAAATAATATAATTTGTTGCAGATAACAATGAATTTGAATATGAGTATGCATGCTTGGTGGTTCATAGTAATAGCATAATTGTCACAATAAACTAGGGCTGCATGGGTATGAAACTATAACATATACTGATCACTTTTATAATTGAGGGCTTTACAGAATATGTAAATGCTGCAAAACCCAATACAAAATGAAGGAAAAACTAATTTACAACAATGTTAATTTTCTCTTTAGTGCAAAACACTATATACAACTTACATTCATTCAATGGTTGAATTCCACCATCACCTGTGTCTGGTCCAAAGAGAGAACGTCTGTAACTAACACCATCCTCCTCTGTAGATTTATCATCACTGCTTGCAGAAGTAATGGAAATTTCACTTTCACTGGCACTACAATCACTTTCACTGGCACTACAATCACTTTCACTGCTAGTAGTAGGACTAGTCATTAACTCTTGAAGAGGAATGGTAGTTACACCATCCGTTGTATGAACATTAGGCCTACTGTCCATATTATCAACATCGCCAAATGCAACATCTATGTCACCATCATCACTACTGATATTAGGAGCATCATCTCTTAGTTCTTCCTGTCAAAATATGTATTTAAAATGACTTTTAACATACACTTTTATTGTTAATAGTATTCACATTGACATTCATTGTATCCATTATCTATTCATCACCAATAGCTATGCAAATAAATTCTTATACGTTACCTCTATCTTGCTTTTCATGTCATACATTTCTTTGTCAAAGTTTTTTCTCATTCTGTCTATTGTGCCACGTGTTCCATTTACGCCCAAACAAATACCAACATGCTGGAAGCACTTGAAAAGCTGCATAATTGAAAAAAATAACATAATCTAAAATAAAGTCAGTTGTTTAATAAAATTAGATTAGTAAATACTGTGGGCATACTGCATACTGATAAATAAAGCAGATAAATAATACAGATTGTGCAGAAGCCAGAGATTGACATGAAAATATAATTTAAAAGTCTGTGTATTTACAATGTCTAAACATTGGTTGGCATGAAATTATTGTTATGTATGTTCCATACCTTCTGACTACAGCCACTTTTATACATTTGAATGGAGTTAAATGCTTGTATTATATTAAATTTTCTTCTTTTTCTTAAATGTAGCAAATTGCACATAATCATTCCATATGCTGGAGTTAGTTTGCCACACTACCATCAGAACGACTACAAACACAAATATGAAATAAATGCCATTAATTCTTAAAATAATGCTAAAGCAGTTTTCTTTAAATATTATGCAATTAAGTAAGTGATAAATCCAATCAACACTCAATTGAATAACACCCTCTCCCAAATATGGTTTAAAAACTTTTGTTTTTCTAAACTGGCATACTTTATGTAAGTGATAATTCACACAACCTTGTTTTCTTTCCTGCGGCACATTTAATAAAATTTATACTGAAAAATTGTCATCTATAACAAACTTTACTTACATGTCTATCAGATTATGACTACGTTGGGTAGTTAAAGCTGCTCTGATGATACTGGTCAGCAGAGGTAGACCACAATTGACCTCTTCAATTATTTTTTCCCATTGAAAAGACTCGCATGTCTCTTTAGAAAGTGTCATTGGTCTGCTTTTTTTAATGTAATTACCAACTTCCTTCCTTACCTATAATAATTTTCAGTCAAAGAAGTTTAAATATATTAAAAAGAAATATTAAATATCAAACATTTTCCTTGCATTATATTACTGGAAATGACATTTAAAATACTGTATACAACTAGTTGTTTGATTATGCAGTAATCTGAGGTTAACCATTAGGAGCATCATTTTGCATTAATTAGTAACATCTCTACTTAGATGATTATTTCCACAATGTTTGCTAACTTTGTGTCCTTGGCTTGTTTTAGCACAAATGCCAGTCATCATTGTCTGACCTCTAAACCATGTGATGTTTACAATTCCTTTGTTTTATGCCTAACTGCCAATCAGATTTGTTCTAACTTTATTATTCTCATAAATAAAAGTGTGTTGAACCAAAGACAATTGGTTGAACACACCAAAAACAACAACTTTAAAACCTACCTTGTTGCTTATAACAGTAGCAATTTGTTTCCGTGCACGAACACTTCTGTGATACAGAATGCTAATAGCAGACTCATAATCATGTCTCTTAACAGCAAGAATGACTCTTTTCACAAATGTTAATTTCTGTTGAAAAAGAAGCTTTAATTAGGGTTATTGTAACATTTTTTTTTTTAAGATTTGAAACATGTGAAATTAGGTTTTTGCCATTCAATCAATGTTTGAGGGAAAGTAGTACAATAAATTGTGGCACTTTCCTTTCAAATAATGAATAGAGTATCAAACACTTTAAATAAATTATTTTATTTAACACAAGTATTTAATATAACACTAACCTTTGCTGTTTCATAATGGTTTTCATCAGCATCCTCCACATTTCTATGTTTTTTAAGAGTACGTGGTGTTCTGGTTGGAGTACATCTTTTTCTTTTAAGATGAAGATATGTACCCTCAGCACATCTTGCAAAAAAACCCTGCTTGGCTTCTTTCCCTTCTCTAATTTTTCTTCTAGATTTTTCCAGAAGTGCATAGCAATCTTGACATAGGCACCTGGGTGCATCAGATTTGTGGCCTAGGGGTGTCAGGTTTGTTTCATACACTTCATCCAGTGCATCCTTGACACACTCTACTTTACCAACTTGTTTCACAAGAGAATGTCTCTTATATCCTTTTGCCTTTACCTCAAATGCATTCCCACAGTTGATACACATAGACATGGTAATGGATATGGAGGTGTAGCAAACACTGGCTTGTGTGAGAAAATACCCACAATTCATTTTTATTATTATCATTTTTTTTTTCAAAATAAATAATTAAAATAATACAATTATTAATTTATATTATGTTATTTTATTTCTGATACCATGTTTCGATTTTTTTTATACATTGCATATATATTTGTGGTTGTTTTCATCCATAATATTCATTAAATCTCAACACAACTCCAATCGAGTAGCTTATTCGTGAAATTGCGAGACTATGACGCGCCGTGACGTCACGGGTCAAAATTTCCAAGATGGCTGACCTTGAAGCGTAAATAGTGGGTTTTCGCCGGTATTCGTCTGATTTTAGTAGATAACGTCGGTAATTTAGAACATCCAAATCAGAATAGTTGTCAAATGTGTTTAGATAACGATCGATCATACACAGGTGAGCGTAGACAGCCAATTTTGCTAATAAAGTGTCAATAACCTGGCCGACACGGATTTGTGTCGTCCGGTATGGTAACTGACTACGTCTCGTACTGTAGCTCTAGGGTTTCGCAATTACCAATAGACGACCGAATCAGACTACCGATGCAACAGAAAACGCCAAAAACGGACACCAGCGAAATCCAGAGCTACAGAACTGCAGCTAACCATGATGTAATAAAACTTGTTCTTCCGCGTAGACGTGATGCAACGCCGTGTTTTAAAACCGCGAAAGTCTGTCATAATCCAACACTGAGCAGATTGTTCCATAAAGAAACACTTACCAGTGGTATCCACCTGTGGGAGAGGGGCATATGGTTGCTGTGGCGATGAGTTGTTGTCTTCATTTTGTAACAGTGGAGCGTTTTCCTCTTCTCGATCCGCCATTTTGGATCGGAAAATTGAATATAGGGAGATAGGGGGGGGTCATGTGAGGTAATCACGTGACATATGATAGATCTGCGCTCACATCACCGTACACGGCGCTGTACTATTGATTTAGGGGTCGACCATTTAATAGCATACTGAATGGCTGAAAGATTTGCTAAAAAAAAAAATGCAATCTAGACACTAACTGAAAAAAATGCATGCATGGTGGTACGGGGAGGGAGATGTTGTCATATTCAATAAAAATAAAAATAGATAAGACACCTCGAAAAAATGCGCTTGACTCACAACTTTCAAGTTAACCACCCCATGACGATTTCAATGGCCTACCCCTTTATAACAAGACAGACGTTACTTAAACGATTGGAAGTTTTTCTACATTTTAACCAGCTTTACTAAATTTTAACTATTGTATCGGAATAAAATTATTTAAAAAGGAGAGTGGTCGTCACGACGCGTCGAGTTTTATATGGTTCCCCGCAACGTTGTATACACGTATGTGAAACAAATTTTTCACGTGAAATTCGATTAATGCAAGATGTTTACAAATACACGCGATGTCTTCTTCTGGAAGGTGGGATGATGAGAAACAATTTCTTAAAAAGTTTTAAAAAAGATTTTGTGACAATGCACTGTATACCGTAGTGGCATATATCGGTAGTTGGTTCAATAAAAATAATACATTGTGTGATCGTGACATTTGCCAGTTAATAACCCACTTTCTGTACATTAAACGCTACTACCCGTTATGCACAAACAGTGTATGCTCTCTTCCTTGAAAAACATTCTCAGCTACAGTCAACAATTTTGTACATTTTATTTTACTTTAATCGCTATGAAATTAAGATCTTAAATATCAAATATATGTGCTGTATAATGGAGCAGACTTGACCAAGTTTATTTTAAGTTATCTGGCTTCATTCTCGTTTGATTCTAAATAGAATATTATTTCACATATATTTGACCATTTGAAAATCGGGTTTCGTGAAAAAAAAATTGTTGATGCAAACAACTGTTTTGGAAAAGTTAGGCGAAAAAGTTTGCATTGTGTATTTAAAGTTCTATAAAAGTGACAGACACAAATTAAGTCTATTCTCACAATAACAGCGTGAACAGTACAAATAGATGATCAAATGTTTTGTTAAGCGCGCCTACCAGCCCTGGTGTTGAAAACAATTAACATATTTTGTACGTTATGCATAGAATGAATGTTCCAGTAAAAGACACGGTTTGTGTGATCATTGATATAAATGGAGCACCTACAAACTTGAAGTCATGTTATTTCTGTAAAACATATGTACCTAATTACTGAATGACTAGACAAAACGAACACATACGTGAATAATTAAATGAACAGAATGTCTGTACTGTATACGTGTGTGTGTGTGTAAACGTACCCTGTCCACTTGTAAATCGTCAGATGTTCATTGTACTTTGTTGATATCTCCATACGACTATTGAGTTTAGATTAACGGATGGGCATGTCAATGCTTCACATTTTTTATACAAAACAATACCATGCAAAAAATCGCGAAATTCATCAGAATGTGATTTACAGAAATTTATCAATCGTCGCTACCAAATCCACCACTGACAGAGTTGACTGTATAACTAGATCTGACTGAAACAATTCATTCCTGAGTTTGGTACTATTTTCTATGCAATAGTAAATTCTGATTGACGCTATCTTGTATGAAACTATCATTTATCGTATTCCCATTTATTCGTTCAGTTTTTATGGAAACTGACTGTATATGATCACCCAGACACTTTAATTGCAGAAATATGTTATCCCATAACTCTCCATTCTTCTTTATTACCTCATCGAAATTTTGACTTATTTTAATAATTTCTTTTTCTTTTGTAATGGCAATAACCTCTGGACATTGTTGCAAAGAATCGTCACATTTTTAATTTAATAAGAGGCCTATTGCAACAATGCAGTCTGAATTCTAATTCATGTTTATCAACGTGCGAGTCCGGCCAGGTTTAAACAAAACAGGCACCGTAGACAGCATATGTACTACATGTATTTGCTGTACACAACATTTCAATTCTAGAATACATTAATTTAATTACCATAGGACCTGAAAAAATACCCTGAGTGACTAAGTCAACATTCTTTTTCTGTTGACCGGGGATATTTGGAATTGAAATTAGTTTTACTTTACAATCATCAGCATCTTCTTTGCCTGGGTCTGTAAAACCCAACAGTAGATAGGAAACATGGATATTTTGTAAGATTGGCTATAGACCAGCCTTTGTTGACGCCCAATCATCACTCATAAATAAATAATTGGTAATACGTGGTATTCGTTGCTGTACTTTATGATTCATTGTCTTTATAAAACGAGTAGAACCTCAGTTTTAGAAAATTATAGACAACTATTTTCAATATAATGTTTTGTACTATAAATAATGTTTAATTTTTATTGTTTTATATAATCATATCCCGGTAGTTGAGGCGACCGACATACGAACTTTATAACGGCAAATAAAACCCAAAAAAATAAATAAAACTAAACAAATTTAAAAATTGGGCTTATACCTACATCGGATTTCAATTAGAATGAGTATAAATTAAATGAATGAAAGCAAGAACACGAAGAACGAATAAGGATTGGGAATATGACGAATAGTCCGAGGGAAAACTTGAACTGCAATGATTATCACTATTACGAATTAAATAAATTGCCCCCACCGGTGCAATTCGTTAAACCTCTTCTAATATTCAGCATACTAGTATGCTTCACTTTTCAGCGGGTGTCATGACAATGCATTCAACGGTTGCAATTTCTCTAGCGTCATTCAGGAAAAAATCACAACAATTGTTGGAAACACTTTGACAATAAGAAAATAATCACATAGCGTTTTACTGTCGTTTGGGTTGGTGACATCAAATTTCACGATGCTGTCTCTATCAGTTAATGTCAATGTTCCTCTGCGTCGCTGAGATAACCCATATGCCTATATGTGTTCTGTATATGTATTATGTATAGCTGTATGAAGACGATCTTTTTCCTTTTCCAGTCTATCCAATGTATATAATATATCTCTTCATTTAGTAACTTAAGGTAGAGATGCAGGTTGGGAGACTATATTTCTAATTGCCTCTAATTACTGTAATTACATGAGTAAAATATCCTTTTTACCAATCAAGTTATATATCATTTGAAAGAGTTTTATTTAAACTTTTGAGTTTTATGGTTTACAATAATGTACTATGATACCATATTAAGTGGTGTTGATTTTAGGTTAAAATCATGCATTTTAGGTGAAAGTGCACTTAAAACTATTTAACTTTTGAATGCATACCCTGATTTTAATTTAAGAACACTTATTTAAAACTTCTGTTTACTAGGAACATAATGGCTTATTTATTAGTGCTTCCATTGAAAAGTTTTTACACAGTGCTCTTTGAAACATTCACATTTTATAAATCGTCCACAGTTAACAGAGCCGCTAATTGGCAGCTCTATTGTTTCTGTTCCAGTGAGGACAGTGAAACCATACTAAGCCATTTACTTAGGATAGACCTGAATAATGACCCATGAAAATTTCATCGAAAACAAATGAACCTTCTAGAAGTTAAATAGTTTTAAAGTTGAAATTTGGAGTAAAAAATGAAACTGAGATAATCGCCATTTTGTAAAAAAAAAAGTTTTAAAACGAATCATTCGCTTCATATGTGTAACAGAAACTCCTAGAAATACACCATACACTGTAATTTGCCGATGTTAAATCGTCAGGTAAAAAAAATAAAATAAAAACATTTACAATTCGAGGGAAACGGACAAAAAATCGTCCGCGAAGTCTCAACCTAGCGTGAAAACTGTCATGGCGTCGTGTTATCAATTCCACTGAGGGAGGGACACAATGGATTACGTAAAGCCGATGACTTATTCATACAGTTATATAAACATAGCGATCGCCATTGGGTGGGTTGAGTCTAAATTTACCTTCGCTCAAACCTTTAAAAAATACTTTGTATGACGCAGTTTCCGTGGACCGTGCAAAGTTAGAAGACCAGGTTAAAAAGGGCCCTAATATTTTACTACACAACGACTATTCGCAAACGCCGGTGAAACAAATTCGAAATAAAGTCACATTGGAAAGGGAACTATTGTAAATCGATGCAGGTTTCATTCAACTACAGACGAGACAGGTCGATGCAAATTAAGCGAACTCTGACCTCTGGAAATACCTCATTCATAGAGTTCCTTAGTACCAGAGGTCGCCGATCACGACCATACAACGTAGTTTGCGACATCGCTACCGGTGCATGCTAGCTGACAAGGGGGTTTCCGATTAAGGTAACCAAGATGGCATCGCAGAGTGCATGATTTTTCTGCGGTGTTTAAAAACAGCATCTCATTGCCGATTTTTCGGTAATTTCCAGGGTATTTTTTTTTATTTTTAATTAACCGAGCATTTTATGTTTGTGTATTTTGGCACTGAAAAGTTAGTTATCGATGACAGCAACAGCAGTGTTGTTTGTCAATTGCATCACAATTCCTTCAGCACGATAATCATTACATCGAAACGAAAAATGTTTACTTCAGATTTAAAATGCAGTTGGAGTAAAAATTTTTTTAAAGTGCCTGTGCAATGCCCACTCTCAGGTTAACTATTTTAGATCCGTGTCCTACTGAAGTGGGCAGTTATTGATTTTTTTTGTCAAAATGGTTACTCCTATCCAAGTAAATTTAAGATATACTAGTATGTCGTGCTGTAGCCACGCCCACCTATCCTGAAACGGTCGACTGTTTCCGGATTTCGGACTCTCGCCGAAAGTGCGCCACCAAATGCCAAAATATGAGAGGAAGCCATACTCCTGAGCTGTACTTATATAACACTGCGTGATTCAACATACTTTTAAACGATATACATTTTTCGGTCGGCATTTCTTTTTTTTGTCAATTTTTTTTTTTTTTTTTTGAGATAGAGAGTTTTTAGAAGTTGTTTTCAGAACAAACGTTTGTGATGGTTAAACGTTGTGTTGTGGGCGGTTGCAGTAATACGTATAGTCATAGTGTAAGTATTCACACTTTTCCAAACGATCCGAAGGTGAGACGTCAGTAGACGAAAGCCGTGAAAACAACGAGAAAAGGTTGGGGTGGACCTTCTCCTTACAGCGTCATATGTAGTGTCCACTTCACCTCAGATTCTTTTTTCGAAAAACTGTCTTTGGCCGTGAAAAAACAACTAGGTGTTAAAGAGAAGCGCCGACAACTTAAACCTGACGCAATACCAACAATTTTGAAAGAAATAGATTCCGAACCAGCCCATGATCACCGAGGCGGATTTCAGAAGAGAGAGAGACGTCGGGTAAGTGTTTCAAATCATTTGACTTTTTTTGCCATCCTGATTATCGCTTTATAGAGACAATTAAGTTTGCGTTATGTAAAGCACAGTCCCTATAGAGGGACTGTGTGTAAAGGTATCAATAATTTTTGATAGTAACACGAAAACGACGCGTCGGACAAACAGGAAATTACGCAGTCCTTACACACTGCTAATTGTTTTCATTTTCGCATGCTAAAAGTTTCTGAATTGTTCGGTGATTGGTGTTGAATGTCGAATTCACACCTCTGTTACTTTCCTTCTAACTTGATCTGCGAAATAATTTATGGGGGTACTGGACATCTCGACCCCAAAAAATCCCGACCCGTTTTTCATACATACAGCCAAAACAAAGTCAGCTTGGACTTTCAGTTATGAGACATGACAAAACAAACGCTGCCAGTGATAGATTTCGCGAATAAAAAACAAAATTAACGCAATCAAAGGCGCCGACCACACGCGTAGGAAATACTAGTAGATAGTACACGATGTTTGGAATCAAAAGGTGTCGATTAACGTTGAACAAGATAGAGGTTCGCGTCGCCACATTGAGACAGGGTCGCCTCGATGCGGTGGGACGAGATGTTCAATTTGGGTCGAAATGTCTTGGGTCGAGATGTCTAAAAATCATTTATGGAATAAGAATCCGGGCTTTGGCTGTCAATGCGTTATCACCAAGTAAATAAGTATGACAATCACGCTAACTCGAGTCCACTCTGAATTTGTCTGTATGTGTGTTGCTCTCAATTATTTGTGTTATCCAATTAAACGCCACCAGTCACGCACTTGTCCTCGTCGTGACCCGACGCGTTCACCCATTTCAACTGAATCTATTTCCACGCGGCGGTCATTTATTTAGTAACTGTGATTTGTCGTTTTTTTTAGTTATTTCCCTATTTTATTGATCACTATAGTTTAACGTCTAGAATGTCAAAATATGTTTTCTTTTTATTTTAATTTTGATGCTTCTACTGGAAATGTACTTCAATAGAGCATGTATGATATGATTCTTTATGGTTTTCTATCTACTATTGTTGAATCAAAATGCTCTCATTATAATTTACAGATTACGTAGAAGAGCTCTTCAATACACTAGACTTGTATGTTGGAGGAGATTGTGTATTACATACACTTGATGATGCACCCCTGCCACTCAACAGCCAGTATGCCCACCCTGACAAAGTCTCGGCAGTTCATCGCCACACTACAAGATTCACATAACAGTGTAAATACATTTCCAGATGCTGCAACAATTATGCTAATAAAAAACAGGCTACGTTACACAGTTCACAAATTTTATTTAGACTTGTGATGAACAAAGAAATATGACAATGTAAACATTGGATTGTCTGTACATGTATGTGAGGAAAATAATGTGAATAAAATATAATTTGTACATGGATTACTATTACTATAGTATATGATTTTAATTGAGTGACACTGTGTGACAATGAAAAAAAGGAAACACATCTTCAGATTTTGGAATCTATGAAAAACCAAGATTTGGTAATTTAAGTCCTAAATAATTCTCTGACATAAATATTGATAAATCTGTTACTGCTCACTCTGGTAGTACTGTAGTCTTTTTCAAGGAACTTCAAGTATCCCCTCGTTAACCTGTGGAGGTTTAGAAAATAAATAAGGTCACAATCTTTATTTGGCATTTGTTTATACGTAATTCATTCGTTTTATGATGCATCTTTTTTTACTATAATAAACTATTATTATGTTATATATGTGTTTGAATTATGGATGAAAAAAATATTGAACACATTTACAATTAGTACATAAGTATAAGCAATTGCCACCCAATCCTCTCAAACGATTATTCAAAATTTTTTTTTTCTTCATTTTCTTTTCATAATAATATGTCAATTTTATTTCACCAAACATTTTTCAAATTTACGTTTAAAATTTTGAAACTTGCGGATGTAATGCACACCCGCGCTTCGTGTGAAGGGAAGCCAGGTCAAAACATTGGGCATTTTACGTGTGTAGAGCAGCCCACAGAGACGTCGGCCGATCCCAACAACCATATCAGAAATTGTTGATGGTGGAAAAAAATAAGAGTTTCATTTGTGCAAAAAAAAAATCAAACGTGATAAAGTAAAACGCCGATGACATTCGGACCACACGAGACACTCACGCCTTCGACCATGAACGAAAATCCAATATGGATGCCGGACATGGTCAATTGAGTTGCCAATAACTTGCGTGTCGGACTATACCATTTAGGTAATTAACATAAAATGGCGTGCTTTTTGTAAGTCTGCGACCACCACTGTCGTCCTAGATATTCGACTTTCTTTCTCTTATGGTGAGATAATAACACCAACGATTTGTTTCCCTCTACATTGTGTAAGTTAGATGTGTGTTTGTGTACCGCTACTGTTTTTCATAGGTTTCACTGACCGCGTCTCGTGATCCTTTGTCGTTGGTAATTAACATAAAATGGCGGGCTTTTTGTAAGTCTGCGTCCACTACTGTCGCCCTGGGAATTCGACTTTTTTTCAGAAGCATGTTTGTGTACCACTACTTCTTTCCTTGGGCTTCGGTTTCCCTCTGAATTAAATTGTGTAAGTTAAATAGTTAAATATGTGTCTGATCTCTATTTTTAAACCTAGAAGTAGCCTGTCTCTGATCTTTATTTTTAAACCTAGAAGCAGCCTATCTCTGGTCTTTATTTTTAAACCTAAAAGCAGCCTATCTCTGATCTTTATTTTTAAACCTAAACGCAGCCTATCCCTGATCTTTATTTTTAAACCTAAAAGCAGCCTGTAAAATAAAACAAAGACAGCTTGTTACTAATTGGCCTGTCACTCAACCACATCATGCTAACTAGTTGACCTGTCAATCAACCACATCATGCTAACTATCCCGCAGCTACCTCCCCTACACCTAAATGGTATAGTCCGACACTCAAGTTATTGGCAACTCAATTGACCACGTCCTTTACACGTATCGGCAATGCGAGCTGCCCAGCAACTTCCCTTTCTGACGTCACAAGGGGAATTTCTGTATGGAAATGAATCGCTAATGAGGAGCCTCGTTTTAAAATACAAAAAATAAAGTTGCTGTAGACTAAGTTTAAAACACATTTTTTCACTTAAAAAAAATAATTTATGCTTAGAAACATAAAAATTAATAATATTTATGTATCAATTAATAATTTTAGACGTGAAAATAGCAGCCATTTCACAGGCACTTTAAACATTTTTTAGTTTCGCCCACAATGCGAAAAAGCTTGAAATCTATGCACCAAGAAAACAAAACAAATTGTGGCCTTGTTTTGCGCGAAAATTAAATCGCCCTATCGACGCTACCTCCTACATGAAAATAAATGAAAAACCAATTTATTTAAGGGTGAAAAAGTTTACTTATCAGTTACAAGTGTATGTTTTGTTTCATTCCGCTTGCATGCTGGAAGCGTCTACGTCTTGTCTGTTTTTGTAGTTTGCTAGTTGATCGCGCTTGAGGTAAGTAAACAGAGAGCCAGGACAGGAAGTCGCACACCGGCTGCTCCGTAACTGGGGCCAGCAATCATTTGCATATAACATCAAAAGTGACGTGTCAATCAAAGAGCAACGCAAACAAACTTTCAGAACTTTTAATCACATACGCGTGCCTCGGTTTCCTATATTTTAAAATTGATTTTTGAGTATGTTCCAACAATGACAATGCTCCGAAATTTTAACACTATCTAGCCAAGACTGTCTGGGTGAGAAAAAGCAAAAAAAAAAAAAAAAATCACGAAAAATGCCCACGAACCTGCATCTCTATTCTATGTTTTTTTAATATACTAGTAGTTACTCACTAACTGTTTTTATCTTGTACATGGGTTGCTACAAATATAATATTTTGATCTTTAAATCTTAACAATTACCCACATATTCGTATTTATTTATGTACTCATGCACATTTTAATACAATTAAACTATCAGCATTAGAAAAAAAAAAAATGACACTTCTGAAATGAGGGATGCCCCTCACATCCTTAAATGTTGGCGTCGGGATTCAGCGTTGGCTTCTATAAGTTTGGTGTAGGCGTATTCGTGGAAACAGTAGACGTCACTGACCATGGCACAACCAAAGACAATGTCCCATGTATTGTCAGATTCTTCCGTTGTGAAAATCGACTTGATACAGAAACCGTTGATAGCTTAGAGTAATGTGCATAGTGCTGTCTTGCCACTTCCACGGTAACCAAGGACTTGCAATTTATATAAACGTTTTGCCACATTCTGAATTGACATTTCAGATTTGGGAAGAGATAGTAACAGATTCATGTGCAAAATAGGCGTAGAACGCGTTTACACTATAATTAACATAATATTTATATTGTTCCAAAGTATAAACTGTTACTGATATGGCATTAAATACAGTCAGAACAACTATGTTTTTTTTGTAGTGATATTTTGTTTTATGATATGGTTTGTTGAGTTCACGTATAAATAGTATGTACAATGTGATATCTCTCGAAACTTTAATTATTAAAAAGTCGACTTTTCATTTTTTGCATTTATATAGTAGCCCGCCGGGCCACCGTTATTTTCTAGATCGACTGCACATGATGTCGACTTTTAATTATTTATATTTACTTAGTAGCCTTCTGGATCATTGCTGTTTTCCAGACCGACTCAAAACATACCTATTTGAGATTGTTTTTGTTATGCATGATATGAGCCGTTATCATGACCGTGAATAAGGAAGGACCAATGACGCTTGTTCATGATTTGCAAGGGAGTATTTTACATGATTAATACATAAATAATAAAAACGCACTCCCATCACGAAACATAGGGCCCGCTATATTCAGGCACTAATGTTGCCACGATTTTTCCTATGGCCACAGTCCCTCTATCATAGAGGGACTGTGCTATGGCTAATAACAGACTTGAATTTGATTATATTGGTTTATACACATTTAAATTATAAATCCGTAGAAAACTACGATAATCATGTTTTGTGGGTGTTACAGTGTTACTTGAGAAACCACGCAAGGGAAACACAACGTTTTCCATGTACACTAAAATACGTCAATAATTCACGTCAACGACGCATTTTTAAAGTTGAGTTCTTCAGCGGTATTAGTGTTACCAGAGGACATTCATGCACTGTGGGTGATATTCGCTCACATTCGATCAGGTTCAAACTGCATGCATTGGATCGTAGAGTATAATAAAGGTAGCGTAATGTACATTTAAACAATACACTGTTTATTATGGCGATGTTACAACAAAGAAACTACAATGTAACAAGAAGGCAACTGATGAATACACGATGGAATGCCCCTTTTATAGGGTTCAGTAAGATTCACACCTATGGGTTAAAATAGGAGGGAGACACAGTGATAGGTTTTCAATATTGATACATCGGCTTAAAATCGACCTTGCAACTGATTCCTATTGCGTTCGTGCTGTCTGTTGATTATTATTAAATGGCTTATGTAAACCACGTTGGTTCTTAAAATTGCTAAATTCTGATACACTAACTTCTTGAGATTCGAATAAAAGTTGGCAAACATTTTGTTTTATTCATGTTCATGCGGCTTGCCTGATTCAGTTGAAAGTTTGCATATCAGTGAAGATCCTTTCAACGTTCTTCAACAAGAAATCACCATGTACAAAGAAAAAGGGGACATTATTCTACAAGGCGACTTCAATGCCCGAACAGCAGACTTACTGGACATAATTGAAGATGAGGAGAATAACTTCAACTTTGCACCAGTTAATTACCAGTGTGACACTAGAACTAAAATGCGACATAACATGGATACACATAAAAATGCATTTGGTACAGAATTTAACTACTCTATGCAAAGCTAATGGTTTAATCATACTGAACGATAGAAGTATAGGTGATAGACAAGGTGTGTTTACCTGCTATGAATGGAATGGTGCTAGCACAGTTGATTATGCTATTACTGATACCAATCTACAGCACCAAGTCATGAACTTCAAAGTACATGAACCCACAATTGCATCAGATCACTGTGCAATATCTGTCATACTTAAACTGCCAACCATCCATGGTAAAACTAGCAACCCAAATCAACACCTGGATAATTCTCCTAGTTATTATAAGTGGACAAATGAAACAAAAGATCTGTACTTGCTATACCTTAAGACTGTAAAAGGTGAAATTGTTGTTAACAACTTTTTACACACAGACTTTTCAAATCACTCATCAGATGATATTGCCAGCAAATTCCAACATACCATTGAGCAACTCGCAAATGACTGTTTATTTGACAAGAGTAAACACTTTAAACGAAGAAAACTCAGGAAGAAATCATATAAGTATACTGATAGAAACTGTAATATACTCAAACAAGAACTTAGAACATTAGCTAAATCCTTACAGCACAAACCCCGGGATACTGATATGCGCAACATTTATTTTACTAAGAAGAAAGCCCTTAAAAAGCATATTAAAACCATGCAAAGACAGCAATGGAACTCTTTCCAAGATAAAATTAACTTGTTGAATTCCAATACTAACACAGGTGATTTCTGGGATTTACTCAAGACATATACAAAATCAAGAAGTACAAGTCTAGTTTCAGATATCCCCTATGACAAGTGGATACATCATTTCCAGTCAATCAGTAATAATTCCAATATACCAGAGAATAGACAAGCTGAGATCCACCAGGTATTGACCAATTTTGAAAATCTGGACAATCTCAATTCCAGCATTAATAAAGAGATTTCTATGTCTGAAATTAAGACAACTCTGAAGAAGCTAAAAACAGGGAAATCACCTGGTTATGATGGCATACCAGCTGAAATGCTTAAATTCAGTAGTCCACATATTATTGCAGCCCTTCATAAATTATACAACCATGTAATGGAGAAAGGAGAATACCCCGAAATATGGAACATTAATGCCATTACACCAGTTCACAAAAAAGATGATTCACTAAATCCAAATAACTACCGTGGGATATCAACTAACAGCGCAATAGGAAAAATCATCAGCATGATTCTAAATGACAGAATAAACCAGTATCTACATGATAATGATATTATTCACAAGAACCAAGCTGGTTTCAGGAAAAAACATAGGACAACAGACCATATCTTAACACTGCATACCATGGTCAAAAAATACCAATCACTTTATTGCTCTTTCATTGACCTGAAAAAATGTTTTGATACAGTTTGGAGATCAGGACTACTGTATAAATTGCAAGCCAACTGCATTAATGGCCGTCTCTATAACATCATCAAAAGTATGTACAATAACATTAAATTCTATGTTAAACTAGATGACAAGATGACACCAGCATTACAGACTTATAACGGAGTAAAGCAAGGCTGTCCACTTAGTCCTACTCTCTTTAGTTCATTTATTAATGACTTAGTTGAACTATTAGACAGTACAGCCATTGATCAACCAGTACTAGATGGACTAACAATATCCAGCCTCCTCTTTGCTGATGATATAGTTATCACTTCAACATCTAAAGAGGGACTCCAGTCTTCCCTTAATCATCTACATGACTATACTAATAGGTGGGGATTGAAAGTAAATACAGACAAATCCAAATCCAAAGTCATGATCTTCACAAAATATGGCCACAGATCTGATAACATTGCTCTTAAATACGGTGACACAATTCTTGAAAAAACCAATCAATTCACATACTTGGGCATTACTCCACAAAACTATGCCGAGACTTACTGATAAGGCAAGGAAAACCAAATATTCAATTGGTAACATCTACAGTGAAAAGTTTAACAATATTAAGTTGAAATCCAAACTGTTTGACTCATTGCAATTACCAATTTTATTGTATGGATCTGAAGTTTGGGCTGTTTTAGAGACTGGTAAATGGGACAAGACTGACACAGAGAAGTTTCACTTAAATTTTTGTCGTCAGACTCTGTGTGTCAACAATAAAACAAGTGTCATTGGTTGTAGGATGGAAATGGGTAGATTACCCTTAATTGCAAGAATCCATTACCAGGCAATCAAATATTATCAAAATATTTTGAACAATGGACCTATCAGCTTTACATACTATGCTATTAAGGAACTGCAACAAAACTGCTATAAAAATACATGGCTAGCTAGTCTAATTAAAATTAGTAAAATTTACAAAATTAACATTCAGTCTGTACAAAAACAAACTTTTTATCAGTTGGCCAAAGATCATTATGTAAATTCATGGCTTCAGGACATCAAAAGACCAGATTCAAAAATGAGAACATATTCTTTATTAAAAGATGACATTAGCACATCACCTTATTTATACCTGTTGAATAAGAGAGAGGAAATTAAGCTTATGTCTAAACTGAGACTTAGCAACCACAGATTAGAAATAGAGCTAGGACGTTACAAGAGACCAAAAACACCAGTTGACAACAGAGTTTCCAGGATGTGTAACATACTTGAAGATGAAATACATTTCATTACATCCTGTAAACTCTATAATACAGATCGTGAGAAACTATATATGGTCTTCACTGAACAATTTCCAGATTTCCAGTCTGCCAGTAATATTGAAAAATTTAAGTATATCATGAATACATCAGAAATAAAACTCATTAAACATGTTATTACCTATCTTAAATCATCTTATACTTTACATGCTAACTTCCAAGCACAATGAAAATGTTCTTCTCTTAGTACTGTACCTAGTAGTAGTGTGTCTTTTATGTGATTTAGTTACTTCTTTTTGTTATACTGTTATTACAATTAGCTAAAATTGAGATGTAGTTTCACAATACGGCGTAATAAAGTTATTATTATTATTATTATAAGTACTATGCATATAAGTACTATGTCTGTAAATATGCCCAGAATAATTTCTCATTAATCAGGATCATACATACCGTGTTACAGGTACAGACCATTTTAACAGCAGTTTCTCTGAAACTGCTTGTATGTACTGGATTTTGCACACTTTTTAGTGATTCAACCATTATGCTTAGCCCATTATAGTACCTTGCCAGCAATTATTGATCACATCACAAATTAGTCTAAAATACACCCACACTCCTGGATTGCTGTATTGATGGAAATCTGCATTATAGAACAAGCAGTAAAATTCGGCCATTTTGAAGTGGATCATGAAACACATACATGTGCATAAAATGTGTGATGTCACGTTGTGGTACAGCATTCGTTAAAACAAAATGATGTTGTGTTTCAAAAACCTTTTCAATGGACCAAGTTTGAATGAAATCTGTCCATGCAATCGGCTCAGGCATGTCCAAGATACAGATGGGGACGTACATTAGTGCAATGATTTGATTTTAAACTGCAATATATACAGGGGAAGGGTATAAAGTTTTGGTCCTTATAAATATTTTCATAAATATATATGCTTTTATAAATCAAAATGGATGTTAGAATTCAAATTGAAATGGTATTGTGGCATAATTGGTAGTTTTAATTAATATTAATCAGTTTCTGCCTCTTTTGGAATGTCCCAGTTGCTATGCACACAAAGTCATTATAGATTTGGCAGACTAATACAGTATATCTAGATTATGATGAGGTGGGATAAGTGTTGACCAATCTTAACACACTGACCTTGTATGATCAAATATGGCTGAGTGGCGACCATTTTGATCCTTGAAATTGTTATACATAAAGTGTATCATCATTCTATAACGTTCTTATGCATTTATTTGATAGCCAATAAGAAACAGTGATTGGTCATCCATAATCCTACCTCACAATAATCTAGATATACTGTATTAATCTGCCTAATCTACAATGATTTTGCATGTATTCATACAATGTGTAACTGCTGGTAGTAAATATTTACTAGGTTTATATATAATCTGTACCATACATGGCTTTGCAATGTATTCATATTATAAATCAATATGGGAGAAAAGCTCAATATCAGCCCATGAAGTGACAGACCCATGCTTTAAATCAATATGGGAGAAAAGCTTAATATCAGCCCATGAAGTGACAGACCCATGCTTTAAATCAATATGGGAGAAAAGCTTAATATCAGCCCATGAAGTGACAGACCCATGCTTTGAATCAATATGGGAGAAAAGCTCAATATCAGCCCATGAAGTGACAGACCCATGCTTTGAATCAATATGGGAGAAAAGCTTAATATCAACCCATGAAGTGACAGACCCATGCTTTGAATCAATATGGGAGAAAAGCTCAATATCAACCCATGAAGTGACAGACCCATGCTTTGAATCAATATGGGAGAAAAGCTCAATATCAGCCCATGAAGTGACAGACCCATGCTTTGAATCAATATGGGAGAAAAGCTCAATATCAACCCATGAAGTGACAGACCCATGCTTTGAATCAATATGGGAGAAAAGCTCAATATCAGCCCATGAAGTGACAGACCCATGCTTTGAATCAATATGGGAGAAAAGCTCAATATCAGCCCATGAAGTGACAGACCCATGCTTTGAATCAATATGGGAGAAAAGCTCAATATCAGCCCATGAAGTGACAGACCCATGCTTTGAATCAATATGGGAGAAAAGCTCAATATCAGCCCATGAAGTGACAGACCCATGCTTTGAATCAATATGGGAGAAAAGCTTAATATCAGCCCATGAAGTGACAGACCCATGCTTTGAATCAATATGGGAGAAAAGCTCAATATCAGCCCATGAAGTGACAGACCCATGCTTTGAATCAATATGGGAGAAAAGCTCAATATCAACCCATGAAGTGACAGACCCATGCTTTGAATCAATATGGGAGAAAAGCTCAATATCAGCCCATGAAGTGACAGACCCATGCTTTGAATCAATATGGGAGAAAAGCTCAATATCAGCCCATGAAGTGACAGACCCATGCTTTAAATCAATATGGGAGAAAAGCTCAATATCAGCCCATGAAGTGACAGACCCATGCTTTAAATCAATATGGGAGAAAAGCTCAATATCAACCCATGAAGTGACAGACCCATGCTTTGAATCAATATGGGAGAAAAGCTCAATATCAGCCCATGAAGTGACAGACCCATGCTTTGAATCAATATGGGAGAAAAGCTCAATATCAGCCCATGAAGTGACAGACCCATGCTTTGAATCAATATGGGAGAAAAGCTCAATATCAGCCCATGAAGTGACAGACCCATGCTTTGAATCAATATGGGAGAAAAGCTCAATATCAACCCATGAAGTGACAGACCCATGCTTTGAATCAATATGGGAGAAAAGCTCAATATCAGCCCATGAAGTGACAGACCCATGCTTTAAATCAATATGGGAGAAAAGCTCAATATCAGCCCATGAAGTGACAGACCCATGCTTTAAATCAATATGGGAGAAAAGCTCAATATCAGCCCATGAAGTGACAGACCCATGCTTTGAATCAATATGGGAGAAAAGCTTAATATCAGCCCATGAAGTGACAGACCCATGCTTTAAATCAATATTGGAGAAAAGCTCAATATCAACCCATGAAGTGACAGACCCATGCTTTGAATCAATATGGGAGAAAAGCTCAATATCAGCCCATGAAGTGACAGACCCATGCTTTGAATCAATATGGGAGAAAAGCTTAATATCAGCCCATGAAGTGACAGACCCATGCTTTAAATCAATATAGGAGAAAAGCTTAATATCAGCCCATGAAGTGACAGACCCATGCTTTAAATCAATATGGGAGAAAAGCTCAATATCAACCCATGAAGTGACAGACCCATGCTTTAAATCAATATGGGAGAAAAGCTCAATATCAGCCCATGAAGTGACAGACCCATGCTTTGAATCAATATGGGAGAAAAGCTTAATATCAGCCCATGAAGTGACAGACCCATGCTTTGAATCAATATGGGAGAAAAGCTCAATATCAGCCCATGAAGTGACAGACCCATGCTTTAAATCAATATGGGAGAAAAGCTTAATATCAGCCCATGAAGTGACAGACCCATGCTTTAAATCAATATGGGAGAAAAGCTCAATATCAGCCCATGAAGTGACAGACCCATGCTTTGAATCAATATGGGAGAAAAGCTTAATATCAACCCATGAAGTGACAGACCCATGCTTTAAATCAATATGGGAGAAAAGCTTAATATCAGCCCATGAAGTGACAGACCCATGCTTTGAATCAATATGGGAGAAAAGCTCAATATCAACCCATGAAGTGACAGACCCATGCTTTGAATCAATATGGGAGAAAAGCTTAATATCAGCCCATGAAGTGACAGACCCATGCTTTAAATCAATATGGGAGAAAAGCTCAATATCAGCCCATGAAGTGACAGACCCATGCTTTGAATCAATATGGGAGAAAAGCTTAATATCAGCCCATGAAGTGACAGACCCATGCTTTGAATCAATATGGGAGAAAAGCTCAATATCAGCCCATGAAGTGACAGACCCATGCTTTGAATCAATATGGGAGAAAAGCTCAATATCAACCCATGAAGTGACAGACCCATGCTTTGAATCAATATGGGAGAAAAGCTCAATATCAGCCCATGAAGTGACAGACCCATGCTTTGAATCAATATGGGAGAAAAGCTCAATATCAACCCATGAAGTGACAGACCCATGATTTAAATCAATATGGGAGAAAAGCTCAATATCAGCCCATGAAGTGACAGACCCATGCTTTGAATCAATATGGGAGAAAAGCTCAATATCAGCCCATGAAGTGACAGACCCATGCTTTGAATCAATATTGGAGAAAAGCTCAATATCAGCCCATGAAGTGACAGACCCATGCTTTGAATTAATATGGGAGAAAAGCTCAATATCAGCCCATGAAGTGACAGACCCATGCTTTGAATCAATATGGGAGAAAAGCTCAATATCAGCCCATGAAGTGACAGACCCATGCTTTGAATCAATATGGGAGAAAAGCTTAATATCAGCCCATGAAGTGACAGACCCATGCTTTGAATCAATATGGGAGAAAAGCTCAATATCAGCCCATGAAGTGACAGACCCATGCTTTGAATCAATATGGGAGAAAAGCTTAATATCAGCCCATGAAGTGACAGACCCATGCTTTGAATCAATATGGGAGAAAAGCTCAATATCAGCCCATGAAGTGACAGACCCATGCTTTGAATCAATATGGGAGAAAAGCTCAATATCAACCCATGAAGTGACAGACCCATGCTTTGAATCAATATGGGAGAAAAGCTCAATATCAGCCCATGAAGTGACAGACCCATGCTTTGAATCAATATGGGAGAAAAGCTCAATATCAACCCATGAAGTGACAGACCCATGCTTTGAATCAATATGGGAGAAAAGCTTAATATCAGCCCATGAAGTGACAGACCCATGCTTTGAATCAATATGGGAGAAAAGCTCAATATCAGCCCATGAAGTGACAGACCCATGCTTTGAATCAATATGGGAGAAAAGCTCAATATCAACCCATGAAGTGACAGACCCATGCTTTGAATCAATATGGGAGAAAAGCTCAATATCAGCCCATGAAGTGACAGACCCATGCTTTGAATCAATATGGGAGAAAAGCTCAATATCAGCCCATGAAGTGACAGACCCATGCTTTGAATCAATATGGGAGAAAAGCTCAATATCAGCCCATGAAGTGACAGACCCATGCTTTAAATCAATATGGGAGAAAAGCTCAATATCAGCCCATGAAGTGACAGACCCATGCTTTGAATCAATATGGGAGAAAAGCTCAATATCAGCCCATGAAGTGACAGACCCATGCTTTGAATCAATATGGGAGAAAAGCTCAATATCAGCCCATGAAGTGACAGACCCATGCTTTAAATCAATATGGGAGAAAAGCTCAATATCAACCCATGAAGTGACAGACCCATGCTTTGAATCAATATGGGAGAAAAGCTCAATATCAGCCCATGAAGTGACAGACCCATGCTTTGAATCAATATGGGAGAAAAGCTCAATATCAGCCCATGAAGTGACAGACCCATGCTTTGAATCAATATGGGAGAAAAGCTCAATATCAGCCCATGAAGTGACAGACCCATGCTTTGAATCAATATGGGAGAAAAGCTCAATATCAACCCATGAAGTGACAGACCCATGCTTTCAATCAATATGGGAGAAAAGCTTAATATCAGCCCATGAAGTGACAGACCCATGCTTTAAATCAATATGGGAGAAAAGCTCAATATCAGCCCATGAAGTGACAGACCCATGCTTTGAATCAATATGGGAGAAAAGCTTAATATCAACCCATGAAGTGACAGACCCATGCTTTGAATCAATATGGGAGAAAAGCTCAATATCAGCCCATGAAGTGACAGACCCATGCTTTGAATCAATATGGGAGAAAAGCTTAATATCAACCCATGAAGTGACAGACCCATGCTTTGAATCAATATGGGAGAAAAGCTCAATATCAGCCCATGAAGTGACAGACCCATGCTTTAAATCAATATGGGAGAAAAGCTCAATATCAGCCCATGAAGTGACAGACCCATGCTTTGAATCAATATTGGAGAAAAGCTCAATATCAGCCCATGAAGTGACAGACCCATGCTTTGAATCAATATGGGAGAAAAGCTCAATATCAGCCCATGAAGTGACAGACCCATGCTTTGAATCAATATTGGAGAAAAGCTCAATATCAGCCCATGAAGTGACAGACCCATGCTTTGAATCAATATGGGAGAAAAGCTCAATATCAACCCATGAAGTGACAGACCCATGCTTTGAATCAATATGGGAGAAAAGCTCAATATCAACCCATGAAGTGACAGACCCATGCTTTGAATCAATATGGGAGAAAAGCTCAATATCAGCCCATGAAGTGACAGACCCATGCTTTGAATCAATATGGGAGAAAAGCTCAATATCAGCCCATGAAGTGACAGACCCATGCTTTGAATCAATATGGGAGAAAAGCTTAATATCAGCCCATGAAGTGACAGACCCATGCTTTGAATCAATATGGGAGAAAAGCTCAATATCAGCCCATGAAGTGACAGACCCATGCTTTAAATCAATATGGGAGAAAAGCTCAATATCAGCCCATGAAGTGACAGACCCATGCTTTGAATCAATATGGGAGAAAAGCTCAATATCAACCCATGAAGTGACAGACCCATGCTTTGAATCAATATGGGAGAAAAGCTCAATATCAGCCCATGAAGTGACAGACCCATGCTTTGAATCAATATGGGAGAAAAGCTCAATATCAACCCATGAAGTGACAGACCCATGCTTTGAATCAATATGGGAGAAAAGCTCAATATCAGCCCATGAAGTGACAGACCCATGCTTTGAATCAATATGGGAGAAAAGCTCAATATCAGCCCATGAAGTGACAGACCCATGCTTTGAATCAATATGGGAGAAAAGCTCAATATCAACCCATGAAGTGACAGACCCATGCTTTAAATCAATATGGGAGAAAAGCTCAATATCAGCCCATGAAGTGACAGACCCATGCTTTGAATCAATATTGGAGAAAAGCTCAATATCAGCCCATGAAGTGACAGACCCATGCTTTGAATCAATATGGGAGAAAAGCTCAATATCAGCCCATGAAGTGACAGACCCATGCTTTGAATCAATATTGGAGAAAAGCTCAATATCAGCCCATGAAGTGACAGACCCATGCTTTGAATCAATATGGGAGAAAAGCTCAATATCAACCCATGAAGTGACAGACCCATGCTTTGAATCAATATGGGAGAAAAGCTCAATATCAACCCATGAAGTGACAGACCCATGCTTTGAATCAATATGGGAGAAAAGCTCAATATCAGCCCATGAAGTGACAGACCCATGCTTTGAATCAATATGGGAGAAAAGCTCAATATCAGCCCATGAAGTGACAGACCCATGCTTTGAATCAATATGGGAGAAAAGCTTAATATCAGCCCATGAAGTGACAGACCCATGCTTTGAATCAATATGGGAGAAAAGCTCAATATCAGCCCATGAAGTGACAGACCCATGCTTTAAATCAATATGGGAGAAAAGCTCAATATCAGCCCATGAAGTGACAGACCCATGCTTTGAATCAATATGGGAGAAAAGCTCAATATCAACCCATGAAGTGACAGACCCATGCTTTGAATCAATATGGGAGAAAAGCTCAATATCAGCCCATGAAGTGACAGACCCATGCTTTGAATCAATATGGGAGAAAAGCTCAATATCAACCCATGAAGTGACAGACCCATGCTTTGAATCAATATGGGAGAAAAGCTCAATATCAGCCCATGAAGTGACAGACCCATGCTTTGAATCAATATGGGAGAAAAGCTCAATATCAGCCCATGAAGTGACAGACCCATGCTTTGAATCAATATGGGAGAAAAGCTCAATATCAACCCATGAAGTGACAGACCCATGCTTTGAATCAATATGGGAGAAAAGCTCAATATCAACCCATGAAGTGACAGACCCATGCTTTGAATCAATATGGGAGAAAAGCTCAATATCAGCCCATGAAGTGACAGACCCATGCTTTGAATCAATATGGGAGAAAAGCTCAATATCAGCCCATGAAGTGACAGACCCATGCTTTGAATCAATATGGGAGAAAAGCTCAATATCAACCCATGAAGTGACAGACCCATGCTTTGAATCAATATGGGAGAAAAGCTTAATATCAGCCCATGAAGTGACAGACCCATGCTTTGAATCAATATGGGAGAAAAGCTCAATATCAGCCCATGAAGTGACAGACCCATGCTTTGAATCAATATGGGAGAAAAGCTCAATATCAACCCATGAAGTGACAGACCCATGCTTTGAATCAATATGGGAGAAAAGCTCAATATCAGCCCATGAAGTGACAGACCCATGCTTTGAATCAATATGGGAGAAAAGCTCAATATCAGCCCATGAAGTGACAGACCCATGCTTTGAATCAATATGGGAGAAAAGCTCAATATCAGCCCATGAAGTGACAGACCCATGCTTTGAATCAATATGGGAGAAAAGCTCAATATCAACCCATGAAGTGACAGACCCATGCTTTGAATCAATATGGGAGAAAAGCTCAATATCAGCCCATGAAGTGACAGACCCATGCTTTGAATCAATATGGGAGAAAAGCTCAATATCAACCCATGAAGTGACAGACCCATGCTTTGAATCAATATGGGAGAAAAGCTCAATATCAACCCATGAAGTGACAGACCCATGCTTTGAATCAATATGGGAGAAAAGCTTAATATCAGCCCATGAAGTGACAGACCCATGCTTTGAATCAATATGGGAGAAAAGCTCAATATCAACCCATGAAGTGACAGACCCATGCTTTGAATCAATATGGGAGAAAAGCTCAATATCAACCCATGAAGTGACAGACCCATGCTTTGAATCAATATGGGAGAAAAGCTCAATATCAGCCCATGAAGTGACAGACCCATGCTTTAAATCAATATGGGAGAAAAGCTCAATATCAGCCCATGAAGTGACAGATCCATGCTTTGAATCAATATGGGAGAAAAGCTCAATATCAGCCCATGAAGTGACAGACCCATGCTTTGAATCAATATGGGAGAAAAGCTTAATATCAACCCATGAAGTGACAGACCCATGCTTTGAATCAATATGGGAGAAAAGCTCAATATCAGCCCATGAAGTGACAGACCCATGCTTTGAATCAATATGGGAGAAAAGCTCAATATCAGCCCATGAAGTGACAGACCCATGCTTTGAATCAATATGGGAGAAAAGCTCAATATCAGCCCATGAAGTGACAGACCCATGCTTTGAATCAATATGGGAGAAAAGCTCAATATCAGCCCATGAAGTGACAGACCCATGCTTTAAATCAATATGGGAGAAAAGCTCAATATCAGCCCATGAAGTGACAGACCCATGCTTTGAATCAATATGGGAGAAAAGCTTAATATCAACCCATGAAGTGACAGACCCATGCTTTAAATCAATATGGGAGAAAAGCTCAATATCAGCCCATGAAGTGACAGACCCATGCTTTGAATCAATATGGGAGAAAAGCTCAATATCAACCCATGAAGTGACAGACCCATGCTTTGAATCAATATGGGAGAAAAGCTTAATATCAACCCATGAAGTGACAGACCCATGCTTTGAATCAATATGGGAGAAAAGCTCAATATCAGCCCATGAAGTGACAGACCCATGCTTTAAATCAATATGGGAGAAAAGCTCAATATCAACCCATGAAGTGACAGACCCATGCTTTGAATCAATATGGGAGAAAAGCTCAATATCAACCCATGAAGTGACAGACCCATGCTTTGAATCAATATGGGAGAAAAGCTCAATATCAGCCCATGAAGTGACAGACCCATGCTTTGAATCAATATGGGAGAAAAGCTCAATATCAGCCCATGAAGTGACAGACCCATGCTTTGAATCAATATGGGAGAAAAGCTCAATATCAGCCCATGAAGTGACAGACCCATGCTTTAAATCAATATGGGAGAAAAGCTTAATATCAGCCCATGAAGTGACAGACCCATGCTTTGAATCAATATGGGAGAAAAGCTCAATATCAGCCCATGAAGTGACAGACCCATGCTTTGAATCAATATGGGAGAAAAGCTCAATATCAACCCATGAAGTGACAGACCCATGCTTTGAATCAATATGGGAGAAAAGCTCAATATCAGCCCATGAAGTGACAGACCCATGCTTTGAATCAATATGGGAGAAAAGCTTAATATCAACCCATGAAGTGACAGACCCATGCTTTGAATCAATATGGGAGAAAAGCTCAATATCAGCCCATGAAGTGACAGACCCATGCTTTAAATCAATATGGGAGAAAAGCTCAATATCAGCCCATGAAGTGACAGACCCATGCTTTGAATCAATATGGGAGAAAAGCTTAATATCAACCCATGAAGTGACAGACCCATGCTTTGAATCAATATGGGAGAAAAGCTCAATATCAGCCCATGAAGTGACAGACCCATGCTTTGAATCAATATGGGAGAAAAGCTCAATATCAACCCATGAAGTGACAGACCCATGCTTTGAATCAATATGGGAGAAAAGCTCAATATCAGCCCATGAAGTGACAGACCCATGCTTTGAATCAATATGGGAGAAAAGCTTAATATCAGCCCATGAAGTGACAGACCCATGCTTTGAATCAATATGGGAGAAAAGCTCAATATCAGCCCATGAAGTGACAGACCCATGCTTTGAATCAATATGGGAGAAAAGCTTAATATCAACCCATGAAGTGACAGACCCATGCTTTGAATCAATATGGGAGAAAAGCTCAATATCAGCCCATGAAGTGACAGACCCATGCTTTAAATCAATATGGGAGAAAAGCTCAATATCAGCCCATGAAGTGACAGACCCATGCTTTGAATCAATATGGGAGAAAAGCTTAATATCAACCCATGAAGTGACAGACCCATGCTTTGAATCAATATGGGAGAAAAGCTTAATATCAGCCCATGAAGTGACAGACCCATGCTTTGAATCAATATGGGAGAAAAGCTCAATATCAGCCCATGAAGTGACAGACCCATGCTTTGAATCAATATGGGAGAAAAGCTCAATATCAGCCCATGAAGTGACAGACCCATGCTTTGAATCAATATGGGAGAAAAGCTCAATATCAGCCCATGAAGTGACAGACCCATGCTTTAAATCAATATGGGAGAAAAGCTCAATATCAGCCCATGAAGTGACAGACCCATGCTTTGAATCAATATGGGAGAAAAGCTTAATATCAACCCATGAAGTGACAGACCCATGCTTTGAATCAATATGGGAGAAAAGCTCAATATCAGCCCATGAAGTGACAGACCCATGCTTTAAATCAATATGGGAGAAAAGCTCAATATCAGCCCATGAAGTGACAGACCCATGCTTTGAATCAATATGGGAGAAAAGCTTAATATCAACCCATGAAGTGACAGACCCATGCTTTGAATCAATATGGGAGAAAAGCTTAATATCAACCCATGAAGTGACAGACCCATGCTTTGAATCAATATGGGAGAAAAGCTCAATATCAGCCCATGAAGTGACAGACCCATGCTTTGAATCAATATGGGAGAAAAGCTTAATATCAACCCATGAAGTGACAGACCCATGCTTTGAATCAATATGGGAGAAAAGCTTAATATCAGCCCATGAAGTGACAGACCCATGCTTTGAATCAATATGGGAGAAAAGCTTAATATCAACCCATGAAGTGACAGACCCATGCTTTGAATCAATATGGGAGAAAAGCTCAATATCAGCCCATGAAGTGACAGACCCATGCTTTGAATCAATATGGGAGAAAAGCTTAATATCAACCCATGAAGTGACAGACCCATGCTTTGAATCAATATGGGAGAAAAGCTTAATATCAACCCATGAAGTGACAGACCCATGCTTTGAATCAATATGGGAGAAAAGCTTAATATCAACCCATGAAGTGACAGACCCATGCTTTGAATCAATATGGGAGAAAAGCTTAATATCAGCCCATGAAGTGACAGACCCATGCTTTGAATCAATATGGGAGAAAAGCTCAATATCAGCCCATGAAGTGACAGACCCATGCTTTGAATCAATATGGGAGAAAAGCTCAATATCAACCCATGAAGTGACAGACCCATGCTTTGAATCAATATGGGAGAAAAGCTCAATATCAGCCCATGAAGTGACAGACCCATGCTTTGAATCAATATGGGAGAAAAGCTCAATATCAGCCCATGAAGTGACAGACCCATGCTTTGAATCAATATGGGAGAAAAGCTCAATATCAGCCCATGAAGTGACAGACCCATGCTTTGAATCAATATGGGAGAAAAGCTCAATATCAGCCCATGAAGTGACAGACCCATGCTTTAAATCAATATGGGAGAAAAGCTCAATATCAACCCATGAAATGACAGACCCATGCTTTGAATCAATATGGGAGAAAAGCTCAATATCAGCCCATGAAGTGACAGACCCATGCTTTGAATCAATATGGGAGAAAAGCTCAATATCAACCCATGAAGTGACAGATCCATGCTTTGAATCAATATGGGAGAAAAGCTCAATATCAGCCCATGAAGTGACAGACCCATGCTTTGAATCAATATGGGAGAAAAGCTCAATATCAGCCCATGAAGTGACAGACCCATGCTTTGAATCAATATGGGAGAAAAGCTCAATATCAGCCCATGAAGTGACAGACCCATGCTTTAAATCAATATGGGAGAAAAGCTCAATATCAGCCCATGAAGTGACAGACCCATGCTTTGAATCAATATGGGAGAAAAGCTTAATATCAACCCATGAAGTGACAGACCCATGCTTTGAATCAATATGGGAGAAAAGCTTAATATCAGCCCATGAAGTGACAGACCCATGCTTTGAATCAATATGGGAGAAAAGCTCAATATCAGCCCATGAAGTGACAGACCCATGCTTTGAATCAATATGGGAGAAAAGCTCAATATCAACCCATGAAGTGACAGACCCATGCTTTGAATCAATATGGGAGAAAAGCTCAATATCAGCCCATGAAGTGACAGACCCATGCTTTGAATCAATATGGGAGAAAAGCTCAATATCAGCCCATGAAGTGACAGACCCATGCTTTGAATCAATATGGGAGAAAAGCTCAATATCAGCCCATGAAGTGACAGACCCATGCTTTAAATCAATATGGGAGAAAAGCTCAATATCAGCCCATGAAGTGACAGACCCATGCTTTGAATCAATATGGGAGAAAAGCTCAATATCAGCCCATGAAGTGACAGACCCATGCTTTGAATCAATATGGGAGAAAAGCTCAATATCAGCCCATGAAGTGACAGACCCATGCTTTAAATCAATATGGGAGAAAAGCTCAATATCAACCCATGAAGTGACAGACCCATGCTTTGAATCAATATGGGAGAAAAGCTCAATATCAGCCCATGAAGTGACAGACCCATGCTTTGAATCAATATGGGAGAAAAGCTCAATATCAGCCCATGAAGTGACAGACCCATGCTTTGAATCAATATGGGAGAAAAGCTCAATATCAGCCCATGAAGTGACAGACCCATGCTTTGAATCAATATGGGAGAAAAGCTCAATATCAACCCATGAAGTGACAGACCCATGCTTTCAATCAATATGGGAGAAAAGCTTAATATCAGCCCATGAAGTGACAGACCCATGCTTTAAATCAATATGGGAGAAAAGCTCAATATCAGCCCATGAAGTGACAGACCCATGCTTTGAATCAATATGGGAGAAAAGCTTAATATCAACCCATGAAGTGACAGACCCATGCTTTGAATCAATATGGGAGAAAAGCTCAATATCAGCCCATGAAGTGACAGACCCATGCTTTGAATCAATATGGGAGAAAAGCTTAATATCAACCCATGAAGTGACAGACCCATGCTTTGAATCAATATGGGAGAAAAGCTCAATATCAGCCCATGAAGTGACAGACCCATGCTTTAAATCAATATGGGAGAAAAGCTCAATATCAGCCCATGAAGTGACAGACCCATGCTTTGAATCAATATTGGAGAAAAGCTCAATATCAGCCCATGAAGTGACAGACCCATGCTTTGAATCAATATGGGAGAAAAGCTCAATATCAGCCCATGAAGTGACAGACCCATGCTTTGAATCAATATTGGAGAAAAGCTCAATATCAGCCCATGAAGTGACAGACCCATGCTTTGAATCAATATGGGAGAAAAGCTCAATATCAACCCATGAAGTGACAGACCCATGCTTTGAATCAATATGGGAGAAAAGCTCAATATCAACCCATGAAGTGACAGACCCATGCTTTGAATCAATATGGGAGAAAAGCTCAATATCAGCCCATGAAGTGACAGACCCATGCTTTGAATCAATATGGGAGAAAAGCTCAATATCAGCCCATGAAGTGACAGACCCATGCTTTGAATCAATATGGGAGAAAAGCTTAATATCAGCCCATGAAGTGACAGACCCATGCTTTGAATCAATATGGGAGAAAAGCTCAATATCAGCCCATGAAGTGACAGACCCATGCTTTAAATCAATATGGGAGAAAAGCTCAATATCAGCCCATGAAGTGACAGACCCATGCTTTGAATCAATATGGGAGAAAAGCTCAATATCAACCCATGAAGTGACAGACCCATGCTTTGAATCAATATGGGAGAAAAGCTCAATATCAGCCCATGAAGTGACAGACCCATGCTTTGAATCAATATGGGAGAAAAGCTCAATATCAACCCATGAAGTGACAGACCCATGCTTTGAATCAATATGGGAGAAAAGCTCAATATCAGCCCATGAAGTGACAGACCCATGCTTTGAATCAATATGGGAGAAAAGCTCAATATCAGCCCATGAAGTGACAGACCCATGCTTTGAATCAATATGGGAGAAAAGCTCAATATCAACCCATGAAGTGACAGACCCATGCTTTGAATCAATATGGGAGAAAAGCTCAATATCAACCCATGAAGTGACAGACCCATGCTTTGAATCAATATGGGAGAAAAGCTCAATATCAGCCCATGAAGTGACAGACCCATGCTTTGAATCAATATGGGAGAAAAGCTCAATATCAGCCCATGAAGTGACAGACCCATACTTTGAATCAATATGGGAGAAAAGCTCAATATCAACCCATGAAGTGACAGACCCATGCTTTGAATCAATATGGGAGAAAAGCTTAATATCAGCCCATGAAGTGACAGACCCATGCTTTGAATCAATATGGGAGAAAAGCTCAATATCAGCCCATGAAGTGACAGACCCATGCTTTGAATCAATATGGGAGAAAAGCTCAATATCAACCCATGAAGTGACAGACCCATGCTTTGAATCAATATGGGAGAAAAGCTCAATATCAGCCCATGAAGTGACAGACCCATGCTTTGAATCAATATGGGAGAAAAGCTCAATATCAGCCCATGAAGTGACAGACCCATGCTTTGAATCAATATGGGAGAAAAGCTCAATATCAGCCCATGAAGTGACAGACCCATGCTTTGAATCAATATGGGAGAAAAGCTCAATATCAACCCATGAAGTGACAGACCCATGCTTTGAATCAATATGGGAGAAAAGCTCAATATCAGCCCATGAAGTGACAGACCCATGCTTTGAATCAATATGGGAGAAAAGCTCAATATCAGCCCATGAAGTGACAGACCCATGCTTTGAATCAATATGGGAGAAAAGCTCAATATCAGCCCATGAAGTGACAGACCCATGCTTTGAATCAATATGGGAGAAAAGCTCAATATCAGCCCATGAAGTGACAGACCCATACTTTGAATCAATATTGGAGAAAAGCTCAATATCAGCCCATGAAGTGACAGACCCATGCTTTGAATCAATATGGGAGAAAAGCTCAATATCAACCCATGAAGTGACAGACCCATGCTTTGAATCAATATGGGAGAAAAGCTCAATATCAACCCATGAAGTGACAGACCCATGCTTTGAATCAATATGGGAGAAAAGCTTAATATCAGCCCATGAAGTGACAGACCCATGCTTTGAATCAATATGGGAGAAAAGCTCAATATCAACCCATGAAGTGACAGACCCATGCTTTGAATCAATATGGGAGAAAAGCTCAATATCAACCCATGAAGTGACAGACCCATGCTTTGAATCAATATGGGAGAAAAGCTCAATATCAGCCCATGAAGTGACAGACCCATGCTTTAAATCAATATGGGAGAAAAGCTCAATATCAGCCCATGAAGTGACAGATCCATGCTTTGAATCAATATGGGAGAAAAGCTCAATATCAGCCCATGAAGTGACAGACCCATGCTTTGAATCAATATGGGAGAAAAGCTTAATATCAACCCATGAAGTGACAGACCCATGCTTTGAATCAATATGGGAGAAAAGCTCAATATCAGCCCATGAAGTGACAGACCCATGCTTTGAATCAATATGGGAGAAAAGCTCAATATCAGCCCATGAAGTGACAGACCCATGCTTTGAATCAATATGGGAGAAAAGCTCAATATCAGCCCATGAAGTGACAGACCCATGCTTTGAATCAATATGGGAGAAAAGCTCAATATCAGCCCATGAAGTGACAGACCCATGCTTTAAATCAATATGGGAGAAAAGCTCAATATCAGCCCATGAAGTGACAGACCCATGCTTTGAATCAATATGGGAGAAAAGCTCAATATCAGCCCATGAAGTGACAGACCCATGCTTTGAATCAATATGGGAGAAAAGCTTAATATCAACCCATGAAGTGACAGACCCATGCTTTGAATCAATATGGGAGAAAAGCTCAATATCAGCCATGAAGTGACAGACCCATGCTTTGAATCAATATGGGAGAAAAGCTCAATATCAACCCATGAAGTGACAGACCCATGCTTTGAATCAATATGGGAGAAAAGCTCAATATCAGCCCATGAAGTGACAGACCCATGCTTTGAATCAATATGGAGAAAAGCTCAATATCAGCCCATGAAGTGACAGACCCATGCTTTGAATCAATATGGGAGAAAAGCTCAATATCAGCCCATGAAGTGACAGACCCATGCTTTGAATCAATATGGGAGAAAAGCTTAATATCAACCCATGAAGTGACAGACCCATGCTTTGAATCAATATGGGAGAAAAGCTCAATATCAGCCCATGAAGTGACAGACCCATGCTTTAAATCAATATGGGAGAAAAGCTCAATATCAGCCCATGAAGTGACAGACCCATGCTTTGAATCAATATGGGAGAAAAGCTTAATATCAACCCATGAAGTGACAGACCCATGCTTTGAATCAATATGGGAGAAAAGCTTAATATCAGCCCATGAAGTGACAGACCCATGCTTTGAATCAATATGGGAGAAAAGCTCAATATCAGCCCATGAAGTGACAGACCCATGCTTTGAATCAATATGGGAGAAAAGCTCAATATCAGCCCATGAAGTGACAGACCCATGCTTTGAATCAATATGGGAGAAAAGCTCAATATCAGCCCATGAAGTGACAGACCCATGCTTTAAATCAATATGGGAGAAAAGCTCAATATCAGCCCATGAAGTGACAGACCCATGCTTTGAATCAATATGGGAGAAAAGCTTAATATCAACCCATGAAGTGACAGACCCATGCTTTGAATCAATATGGGAGAAAAGCTCAATATCAGCCCATGAAGTGACAGACCCATGCTTTGAATCAATATGGGAGAAAAGCTTAATATCAACCCATGAAGTGACAGACCCATGCTTTGAATCAATATGGGAGAAAAGCTTAATATCAACCCATGAAGTGACAGACCCATGCTTTGAATCAATATGGGAGAAAAGCTCAATATCAGCCCATGAAGTGACAGACCCATGCTTTGAATCAATATGGGAGAAAAGCTTAATATCAACCCATGAAGTGACAGACCCATGCTTTGAATCAATATGGGAGAAAAGCTTAATATCAGCCCATGAAGTGACAGACCCATGCTTTGAATCAATATGGGAGAAAAGCTTAATATCAACCCATGAAGTGACAGACCCATGCTTTGAATCAATATGGGAGAAAAGCTCAATATCAGCCCATGAAGTGACAGACCCATGCTTTGAATCAATATGGGAGAAAAGCTTAATATCAACCCATGAAGTGACAGACCCATGCTTTGAATCAATATGGGAGAAAAGCTTAATATCAACCCATGAAGTGACAGACCCATGCTTTGAATCAATATGGGAGAAAAGCTTAATATCAACCCATGAAGTGACAGACCCATGCTTTGAATCAATATGGGAGAAAAGCTTAATATCAGCCCATGAAGTGACAGACCCATGCTTTGAATCAATATGGGAGAAAAGCTCAATATCAGCCCATGAAGTGACAGACCCATGCTTTGAATCAATATGGGAGAAAAGCTCAATATCAACCCATGAAGTGACAGACCCATGCTTTGAATCAATATGGGAGAAAAGCTCAATATCAGCCCATGAAGTGACAGACCCATGCTTTGAATCAATATGGGAGAAAAGCTCAATATCAGCCCATGAAGTGACAGACCCATGCTTTGAATCAATATGGGAGAAAAGCTCAATATCAGCCCATGAAGTGACAGACCCATGCTTTGAATCAATATGGGAGAAAAGCTCAATATCAGCCCATGAAGTGACAGACCCATGCTTTAAATCAATATGGGAGAAAAGCTCAATATCAACCCATGAAGTGACAGACCCATGCTTTGAATCAATATGGGAGAAAAGCTCAATATCAGCCCATGAAGTGACAGACCCATGCTTTGAATCAATATGGGAGAAAAGCTCAATATCAACCCATGAAGTGACAGATCCATGCTTTGAATCAATATGGGAGAAAAGCTCAATATCAGCCCATGAAGTGACAGACCCATGCTTTGAATCAATATGGGAGAAAAGCTCAATATCAGCCCATGAAGTGACAGACCCATGCTTTGAATCAATATGGGAGAAAAGCTCAATATCAGCCCATGAAGTGACAGACCCATGCTTTAAATCAATATGGGAGAAAAGCTCAATATCAGCCCATGAAGTGACAGACCCATGCTTTGAATCAATATGGGAGAAAAGCTTAATATCAACCCATGAAGTGACAGACCCATGCTTTGAATCAATATGGGAGAAAAGCTTAATATCAGCCCATGAAGTGACAGACCCATGCTTTGAATCAATATGGGAGAAAAGCTCAATATCAGCCCATGAAGTGACAGACCCATGCTTTGAATCAATATGGGAGAAAAGCTCAATATCAGCCCATGAAGTGACAGACCCATGCTTTAAATCAATATGGGAGAAAAGCTTAATATCAGCCCATGAAGTGACAGACCCATGCTTTAAATCAATATGGGAGAAAAGCTCAATATCAACCCATGAAGTGACAGATCCATGCTTTGAATCAATATGGGAGAAAAGCTTAATATCAACCCATGAAGTGACAGACCCATGCTTTAAATCAATATGGGAGAAAAGCTCAATATCAGCCCATGAAGTGACAGACCCATGCTTTAAATCAATATGGGAGAAAAGCTTAATATCAGCCCATGAAGTGACAGACCCATGCTTTAAATCAATATGGGAGAAAAGCTCAATATCAGCCCATGAAGTGACAGACCCATGCTTTGAATCAATATGGGAGAAAAGCTTAATATCAACCCATGAAGTGACAGACCCATGCTTTAAATCAATATGGGAGAAAAGCTTAATATCAGCCCATGAAGTGACAGACCCATGCTTTGAATCAATATGGGAGAAAAGCTCAATATCAACCCATGAAGTGACAGACCCATGCTTTGAATCAATATGGGAGAAAAGCTTAATATCAGCCCATGAAGTGACAGACCCATGCTTTGAATCAATATGGGAGAAAAGCTTAATATCAGCCCATGAAGTGACAGACCCATGCTTTGAATCAATATGGGAGAAAAGCTTAATATCAGCCCATGAAGTGACAGACCCATGCTTTGAATCAATATGGGAGAAAAGCTCAATATCAGCCCATGAAGTGACAGACCCATGCTTTAAATCAATATGGGAGAAAAGCTCAATATCAGCCCATGAAGTGACAGACCCATGCTTTGAATCAATATGGGAGAAAAGCTCAATATCAGCCCATGAAGTGACAGACCCATGCTTTAAATCAATATGGGAGAAAAGCTCAATATCAGCCCATGAAGTGACAGACCCATGCTTTGAATCAATATGGGAGAAAAGCTCAATATCAGCCCATGAAGTGACAGACCCATGCTTTGAATCAATATGGGAGAAAAGCTCAATATCAACCCATGAAGTGACAGACCCATGCTTTGAATCAATATGGGAGAAAAGCTTAATATCAGCCCATGAAGTGACAGACCCATGCTTTGAATCAATATGGGAGAAAAGCTCAATATCAGCCCATGAAGTGACAGACCCATGCTTTAAATCAATATGGGAGAAAAGCTCAATATCAACCCATGAAGTGACAGACCCATGCTTTGAATCAATATGGGAGAAAAGCTTAATATCAACCCATGAAGTGACAGACCCATGCTTTGAATCAATATGGGAGAAAAGCTTAATATCAGCCCATGAAGTGACAGACCCATGCTTTGAATCAATATGGGAGAAAAGCTCAATATCAGCCCATGAAGTGACAGACCCATGCTTTGAATCAATATGGGAGAAAAGCTTAATATCAGCCCATGAAGTGACAGACCCATGCTTTAAATCAATATGGGAGAAAAGCTCAATATCAGCCCATGAAGTGACAGACCCATGCTTTGAATCAATATGGGAGAAAAGCTCAATATCAGCCCATGAAGTGACAGACCCATGCTTTGAATCAATATGGGAGAAAAGCTCAATATCAGCCCATGAAGTGACAGACCCATGCTTTGAATCAATATGGGAGAAAAGCTCAATATCAGCCCATGAAGTGACAGACCCATGCTTTGAATCAATATGGGAGAAAAGCTTAATATCAGCCCATGAAGTGACAGACCCATGCTTTGAATCAATATGGGAGAAAAGCTCAATATCAACCCATGAAGTGACAGACCCATGCTTTGAATCAATATGGGAGAAAAGCTTAATATCAGCCCATGAAGTGACAGACCCATGCTTTGAATCAATATGGGAGAAAAGCTCAATATCAGCCCATGAAGTGACAGACCCATGCTTTAAATCAATATGGGAGAAAAGCTCAATATCAGCCCATGAAGTGACAGACCCATGCTTTGAATCAATATGGGAGAAAAGCTTAATATCAGCCCATGAAGTGACAGACCCATGCTTTGAATCAATATGGGAGAAAAGCTCAATATCAACCCATGAAGTGACAGACCCATGCTTTAAATCAATATGGGAGAAAAGCTCAATATCAGCCCATGAAGTGACAGACCCATGCTTTGAATCAATATGGGAGAAAAGCTCAATATCAGCCCAAGAAGTGACAGACCCATGCTTTAAATCAATATGGGAGAAAAGCTTAATATCAACCCATGAAGTGACAGACCCATGCTTTGAATCAATATGGGAGAAAAGCTTAATATCAACCCATGAAGTGACAGACCCATGCTTTAAATCAATATGGGAGAAAAGCTCAATATCAGCCCATGAAGTGACAGACCCATGCTTTAAATCAATATGGGAGAAAAGCTTAATATCAACCCATGAAGTGACAGACCCATGCTTTGAATCAATATGGGAGAAAAGCTTAATATCAACCCATGAAGTGACAGACCCATGCTTTGAATCAATATGGGAGAAAAGCTTAATATCAACCCATGAAGTGACAGACCCATGCTTTGAATCAATATGGGAGAAAAGCTCAATATCAGCCCATGAAGTGACAGACCCATGCTTTAAATCAATATGGGAGAAAAGCTCAATATCAGCCCATGAAGTGACAGACCCATGCTTTGAATCAATATGGGAGAAAAGCTCAATATCAACCCATGAAGTGACAGACCCATGCTTTGAATCAATATTGGAGAAAAGCTTAATATCAACCCATGAAGTGACAGACCCATGCTTTGAATCAATATGGGAGAAAAGCTTAATATCAACCCATGAAGTGACAGACCCATGCTTTGAATCAATAATGGAGAAAAGCTTAATATCAACCCATGAAGTGACAGACCCATGCTTTGAATCAATATGGGAGAAAAGCTCAATATCAACCCATGAAGTGACAGACCCATGCTTTAAATCAATATGGGAGAAAAGCTCAATATCAGCCCATGAAGTGACAGACCCATGCTTTAAATCAATATGGGAGAAAAGCTTAATATCAACCCATGAAGTGACAGACCCATGCTTTGAATCAATATGGGAGAAAAGCTTAATATCAACCCATGAAGTGACAGACCCATGCTTTGAATCAATATGGGAGAAAAGCTCAATATCAACCCATGAAGTGACAGACCCATGCTTTGAATCAATATGGGAGAAAAGCTCAATATCAGCCCATGAAGTGACAGACCCATGCTTTAAATCAATATGGGAGAAAAGCTCAATATCAGCCCATGAAGTGACAGACCCATGCTTTGAATCAATATGGGAGAAAAGCTTAATATCAACCCATGAAGTGACAGACCCATGCTTTGAATCAATATGGGAGAAAAGCTCAATATCAGCCCATGAAGTGACAGACCCATGCTTTGAATCAATATGGGAGAAAAGCTCAATATCAGCCCATGAAGTGACAGACCCATGCTTTAAATCAATATGGGAGAAAAGCTCAATATCAGCCCATGAAGTGACAGACCCATGCTTTGAATCAATATTGGAGAAAAGCTCAATATCAGCCCATGAAGTGACAGACCCATGCTTTAAATCAATATGGGAGAAAAGCTCAATATCAGCCCATGAAGTGACAGACCCATGCTTTGAATCAATATGGGAGAAAAGCTCAATATCAGCCCATGAAGTGACAGACCCATGCTTTGAATCAATATGGGAGAAAAGCTCAATATCAACCCATGAAGTGACAGACCCATGCTTTAAATCAATATGGGAGAAAAGCTCAATATCAACCCATGAAGTGACAGACCCATGCTTTAAATCAATATGGGAGAAAAGCTCAATATCAACCCATGAAGTGACAGACCCATGCTTTAAATCAATATGGGAGAAAAGCTCAATATCAACCCATGAAGTGACAGACCCATGCTTTAAATCAATATGGGAGAAAAGCTCAATATCAGCCCATGAAGTGACAGACCCATGCTTTGAATCAATATTGGAGAAAAGCTCAATATCAGCCCATGAAGTGACAGACCCATGCTTTGAATCAATATGGGAGAAAAGCTCAATATCAGCCCATGAAGTGACAGACCCATGCTTTAAATCAATATGGGAGAAAAGCTCAATATCAGCCCATGAAGTGACAGACCCATGCTTTGAATCAATATTGGAGAAAAGCTCAATATCAGCCCATGAAGTGACAGACCCATGCTTTGAATCAATATGGGAGAAAAGCTCAATATCAGCCCATGAAGTGACAGACCCATGCTTTGAATCAATATGGGAGAAAAGCTTAATATCAACCCATGAAGTGACAGACCCATGCTTTAAATCAATATGGGAGAAAAGCTTAATATCAGCCCATGAAGTGACAGACCCATGCTTTGAATCAATATTGGAGAAAAGCTCAATATCAGCCCATGAAGTGACAGACCCATGCTTTGAATCAATATTGGAGAAAAGCTCAATATCAGCCCATGAAGTGACAGACCCATGCTTTGAATCAATATGGGAGAAAAGCTCAATATCAGCCCATGAAGTGACAGACCCATGCTTTGAATCAATATGGGAGAAAAGCTCAATATCAGCCCATGAAGTGACAGACCCATGCTTTGAATCAATATGGGAGAAAAGCTCAATATCAGCCCATGAAGTGACAGACCCATGCTTTGAATCAATATGGGAGAAAAGCTCAATATCAGCCCATGAAGTGACAGACCCATGCTTTGAATCAATATTGGAGAAAAGCTTAATATCAGCCCATGAAGTGACAGACCCATGCTTTGAATCAATATGGGAGAAAAGCTTAATATCAGCCCATGAAGTGACAGACCCATGCTTTGAATCAATATGGGAGAAAAGCTCAATATCAGCCCATGAAGTGACAGACCCATGCTTTGAATCAATATGGGAGAAAAGCTCAATATCAGCCCATGAAGTGACAGATCCATGCTTTGAATCAATATGGGAGAAAAGCTCAATATCAACCCATGAAGTGACAGACCCATGCTTTGAATCAATATGGGAGAAAAGCTCAATATCAACCCATGAAGTGACAGACCCATGCTTTGAATCAATATGGGAGAAAAGCTCAATATCAACCCATGAAGTGACAGACCCATGCTTTGAATCAATATTGGAGAAAAGCTCAATATCAGCCCATGAAGTGACAGACCCATGCTTTGAATCAATATGGGAGAAAAGCTCAATATCAGCCCATGAAGTGACAGACCCATGCTTTGAATCAATATGGGAGAAAAGCTCAATATCAACCCATGAAGTGACAGACCCATGCTTTGAATCAATATGGGAGAAAAGCTCAATATCAGCCCATGAAGTGACAGACCCATGCTTTGAATCAATATGGGAGAAAAGCTCAATATCAGCCCATGAAGTGACAGACCCATGCTTTGAATCAATATGGGAGAAAAGCTTAATATCAGCCCATGAAGTGACAGACCCATGCTTTAAATCAATATGGGAGAAAAGCTCAATATCAGCCCATGAAGTGACAGATCCATGCTTTGAATCAATATGGGAGAAAAGCTCAATATCAGCCCATGAAGTGACAGACCCATGCTTTGAATCAATATGGGAGAAAAGCTCAATATCAGCCCATGAAGTGACAGACCCATGCTTTGAATCAATATGGGAGAAAAGCTCAATATCAACCCATGAAGTGACAGATCCATGCTTTGAATCAATATGGGAGAAAAGCTCAATATCAGCCCATGAAGTGACAGACCCATGCTTTAAATCAATATGGGAGAAAAGCTCAATATCAACCCATGAAGTGACAGATCCATGCTTTGAATCAATATGGGAGAAAAGCTCAATATCAGCCCATGAAGTGACAGACCCATGCTTTGAATCAATATGGGAGAAAAGCTCAATATCAGCCCATGAAATGACAGACCCATGCTTTGAATCAATATGGGAGAAAAGCTCAATATCAGCCCATGAAGTGACAGACCCATGCTTTGAATCAATATGGGAGAAAAGCTCAATATCAGCCCATGAAGTGACAGACCCATGCTTTGAATCAATATGGGAGAAAAGCTCAATATCAGCCCATGAAGTGACAGACCCATGCTTTGAATCAATATGGGAGAAAAGCTCAATATCAGCCCATGAAGTGACAGATCCATGCTTTGAATCAATATGGGAGAAAAGCTCAATATCAGCCCATGAAGTGACAGACCCATGCTTTGAATCAATATGGGAGAAAAGCTCAATATCAGCCCATGAAGTGACAGACCCATGCTTTGAATCAATATGGGAGAAAAGCTCAATATCAGCCCATGAAGTGACAGATCCATGCTTTGAATCAATATGGGAGAAAAGCTCAATATCAGCCCATGAAGTGACAGATCCATGCTTTGAATCAATATGGGAGAAAAGCTCAATATCAGCCCATGAAGTGACAGACCCATGCTTTGAATCAATATGGGAGAAAAGCTCAATATCAGCCCATGAAGTGACAGACCCATGCTTTGAATCAATATGGGAGAAAAGCTCAATATCAACCCATGAAGTGACAGACCCATGCTTTGAATCAATATTGGAGAAAAGCTCAATATCAGCCCATGAAGTGACAGATCCATGCTTTGAATCAATATGGGAGAAAAGCTCAATATCAGCCCATGAAGTGACAGACCCATGCTTTGAATCAATATGGGAGAAAAGCTCAATATCAGCCCATGAAGTGACAGACCCATGCTTTGAATCAATATGGGAGAAAAGCTCAATATCAGCCCATGAAGTGACAGACCCATGCTTTGAATCAATATGGGAGAAAAGCTCAATATCAGCCCATGAAGTGACAGACCCATGCTTTGAATCAATATGGGAGAAAAGCTCAATATCAGCCCATGAAGTGACAGACCCATGCTTTGAATCAATATGGGAGAAAAGCTCAATATCAGCCCATGAAGTGACAGACCCATGCTTTGAATCAATATGGGAGAAAAGCTCAATATCAGCCCATGAAGTGACAGACCCATGCTTTGAATCAATATGGGAGAAAAGCTCAATATCAGCCCATGAAGTGACAGACCCATGCTTTAAATCAATATGGGAGAAAAGCTCAATATCAGCCCATGAAGTGACAGACCCATGCTTTGAATCAATATTGGAGAAAAGCTCAATATCAGCCCATGAAGTGACAGACCCATGCTTTGAATCAATATTGGAGAAAAGCTCAATATCAGCCCATGAAGTGACAGATCCATGCTTTAAATCAATATGGGAGAAAAGCTCAATATCAGCCCATGAAGTGACAGACCCATGCTTTGAATCAATATGGGAGAAAAGCTCAATATCAGCCCGTGAAGTGACAGACCCATGCTTTGAATCATCTCATCATGATGATCAAGAACATTTTCAGAAACAAATTGAAAAGTAAACAGCATAAATATTTGTCATGGTTGAAACCATCCTAAATGTCACATGTATCCCAGCAGTGAACACTACATGATGTGCAGTGATAACAAAGTGGATTAAAACTAACAAGATCATCATTGAAACTTACTGTTGACTTCTTTGTTAATATGTTTTCAAATTTCCAAAGTCACTCACAAGTCAAGGAAAACTGCTGTTGTGTATGGAGTTCACTATGAGGGCAATCCTAATACAAGTAGTACATATTTACTGACATGCCATGCACAAATGACAAGCTGTATGATAAATCCATTGTTCTTAAACTTTATTGAAATCTGTTAACTTTTCAGTGTGATGGATCATTTTTTATACAACTAGACTACATGGTTTTGGTGAAGAAACTATTTTCAAACAGAGTGCTTTCCTGCATCTCAATACCACCATATTAACAAATTTCATTGACATGAAGACAAATAAATGCCACATTTTAGCAGTATTATTGTAGGTGAAAAGTCTAAATAAACTGTAAATTGCATTGAATCACAGCTAGTATATAGTTTTTCAATAGACATGATTTGGGATAAATTAATTGATTGATTGATGTAGATTCACTTCAGCAACATGCAGTTGTAGGCAAATATTTAACTATACCAGCTTCAGTTTCACCAAACATGTTGATTCTGTATTGTAGACATCCAGATTACCTTTGAAAGTTAACGCAATATTCACAAAATATGAAAAACATGGTTTCATTATTATAAACAGAAGGAAGCAGGAAAACATAATTTACACATACTGGTGTCCAAACGTACATTTTAAGATATTTCCAATGGACTGTGTATTAAACTTGTGAAAAAATTATACATACATAGGGAACTTAAACCTTTATCTATAATATAATACAATTACATGACTAGGAGGTATTACATTACATTCAGTGTGTATTTATGTCAAACAAGCATTGAGAATAGTCTCCTTGGTATATTTCACAATTTTGATTTTTCAAAACAAGATGAATGATTATTAAAAAAAAAGTGCCTAAAAACTGCACATTTTAAAAATGAAACTGACAACCAGTCAATCACTTTTTTAAAACAAGATGACAAATCCGATACACACATGCAATAGATACATACCGGTATATTTCAAATAACAAAATGGCCAACAGTTGACATGCAAAACCAAATAATTTCCATCAGTGTGCTATAAATGTTCTCTGAAATTAGTTTCCAACTACAGTACTAGTGAATTTATAAACATTGTCCTGATTGTTATTAGTTACATTGCAGACAACCCATAGATTTAGTATCGCCAAACTCGATGACGTATATCAGTGTAAAAAGTGTGAGCAGGTAACATATGTTCCTTCCTAGCATTGGACCGTGACAGTTCCTGTCAGTGGCACAACATCATCTATCACCCCAAAACATGGAGAAAATTTAACATCAAGTTCATCTACTATTTCATGAACAGGCTGACCAAAGACATGTCTCGAGATTTGTGTGATATTAATGGTTGCAATTCTTGGAGCTGCATCCACATACTGACGTTTTCATTGATCAGCTTATATGAATTTCTTTCAAAATAATTCTTAGGTTTGTTTTCATGTGAAAATCGATGCTGAAGTGTATGACATGGTAACTCAACTTTGACACGCTGTACACCAATCTGCTTTTGAAATGGAAATAAAAATATTTCCACAGTTTTCTTGTGAACCACACAAAATTGCAATCTCTTGTCGACTTTGAAACAAAGTAGCAGCAAGTGAACTAAATTTAAAATAAATATCAGTGGGCATGAACATGTGTTGGTACATTGTGTAGTCTTGTCCATTCTGCCAACACAATGTCTACCTTTTTCTTAAAAATATTGAAAAAAAATCTGGACCATGTTTATAATTTCACTACGGGGAGTAAAATACAGAGACAACATTTTAGTTTGTTGTAAATCATGCTATACATGTCGCAGACACAAGTAAGCCACACATTTTAAAAACAAAAATGGCTGCCAATTGGTCATGTTGCATTGACATGTGAGACTAAATTTGCTTTAGTGGTTTATAAATGTCTTATTAACATGCTACTTTGTAAAGATATGATCAAATTGGTCAAAACATTTTATACATAAGTTCCAACAACAAAATGGCCACCAGACAGCCAAATTTTGGATGAAAAATAAAACAAAATAACATCACATATAATATCTCATATATGTGCAAAATAACAATCAGATCAGTAACTTTTGGATACATATTGACATGTATATTTAACAATAATGACCACCAGTTTGCATCTACGTCAATCGATGTCCAGTCAATCAAATTGCCAAACTATATCACGTGTGCTTATGTCTTGAATAAAAAAAACAATGCATGTTTGAGAATGGACTATCAGAAATCAATTCTATTCTTTTGTTATGGCAAGTGAATAGAGTAATATTCAGGTATTGAAGATGAACAGGTATAGTACGATAAAATTAAAAGCTGGTCAAACTTCACTGAAATAGATCACCAGCTGAAGGCAGAGGTGCAAGACCACCAGTTACATCAGGTAATAGTGTTAGGTCAGGTAAATTTTGAAGATGGGATTTCAGCTCCTTTCGAACTCGCGTCACTTTGGCAAGTTTTTCTTTATATGTCTGTATATGAAAAAAGAAGGAAATATAATTATTATTCACCTTAAGATGCAAGCTATTTGTTGCCATTGTTCCATAAAACAATTTTATTTTATTTTGACTGTTAACATTGAAGAATAATGAAACACATGTCTTAAATGAGAAACTGTTGAGTAATATCTCATCAAAATAGTGCATGTGTGTATTCTACTATTCTTTCTTTCTCTGGTTACCAGTATACCGGTATATCATTATCCTACATCATGCTCACTGCACACTATAAACATTTCAAAACATAAACATACTTGTAACATAGCACTGTATTGACCCAAAAACTTCAATCATGAGCAAGCATGACATATAATTTTACTAGCTTCCCTTTGAAAGAAGCTGGGTTGTATTTCAGATTAATGAGGACCAGACTATATGTCTGTAATATCTTATTAGCTGTAGATATCTATTTGTGTACACAATACCTAACATATACTTTTTAAAAACACTGTAATTTGTAAATCAAGTGAATTGAAAACCAGAATACCTACTTCTAATTTCAGCTCTGAAGCTGCTAATTTTTCTTTTTGTCCAGCGATAAAATCAGCCAGCATTCTCGAAACTTGTTTTCTGTCTTCTAATTCGGCCGCTAATCTTCCGTTATATTCAGCTAATAACAAACAAGCATCATCCACCATCTTTGATAATCGTTCTGCTGATTCTTTATCTAAAATAACAAGTGTATATACAAAGCAATGTACTGTCAATTACACATGTATATACAAAGCAATGTACTGTCAATTACACATGTATATACAAAGCAATGTACTGTTAATAACAGGTGCACATACATGCACTATTACTAAAATTACAGGTGTATATACATAGCAATGTACTGTTAATAACAGGTGTATATACATGCACTATTACTAAAATTACAGGTGTATATACATAGCAATGTACTGTTAATAACAGGTGCACATACATGCACTATTACTAAAATTACAGGTGTATATACATAGCAATGTACTGTTAATAACAGGTGTATATACATGCACTATTACTAAAATTACAGGTGTATATACATAGCAATGTACTGTTAATAACAGGTGTATATACATGCACTATTACTAAAATAACAGGTGTATTTACATGGATATGCTCTGTCACTCCCTTATTAACTCATTTATACAACCACTCTATCACACATGCACACACACACACGCACACACGCACACACACGCGCACACATACATTTGCAGAAAATTATTACTCGGATCCAAGTAAATTTGAGATATTTCTTGTGTTGTAACCAGGCCCACCTATCCTGAAACAGTCTACTGTTCTCGTCGAAAATGCTCCACCAAATGCCAAAACATGAGAGGAAGTCATACCCCTGAGCCGTAATAACACTGGTCATTCAATATACTTTTAAACGATATACATTTTTCGCTTGGCTTTTTTTTTTGAGAGAGTTTTTAGATGTTGTGTGGTGCGACATCAGTGGACGAACGCCGTGAAAGCAACGAGAAATGGTTGGGGTGGACCTTCTCCTTACACCGTCATATATAGTGTCCACTTAACTTAACAGATTCTTTTTTTTTTAAAAACTGTTCTCGTCCATGAAAAAAACAACTACCGGTAGGTTTAAAGATAAATGCCGACAACCTGGCGCAACACTTTTGAAAGAAATAGATTCTGGACCAGCCCATGATCACCGAGGCGGCTTTCAGTAGAGGGAGAGAGGTCGGGCAAGTTTTTCAAATGATTTGACTTTTTGCGATCCTGATTATCGTTTTATAGAGACCATTTAGTCCGTTTTAAGTAAGAGGTAGCAATAATTTTGACAATGACATGAAAAACGAAGCGTTGGACAAACAGGAAATTACACAGCCCTTACACACTGCTAATTTTTTTCATTTTCGCAGGCTAAATGTTTCTGAATTGTTCGGTGATTGTCGTTGAATATCGAATTCACACCTCTGTTACCTTTACTTGCAGCTTGATCTGCGTAATAATTTATGGAATAAGAATCTGGGTTTGGGCTGTCAATGTGTTTCCACCAAATAAAGTTTTAATATGATGTCATAATTATGACAATCACACCATGGATCACGCTAAATCGAATCCACTCTGAATTTATCCAACTAAATGCCACCTTTAACGCACTTGTCCTCGTCGTGAGCTGACACGCTCATCTATTTCAACAAAATGTCAATTTATTTCCACGCGGCTGTCATTTATTCAGTTACTGTGATTTGTCGTATTTTTAATTATTTTATTTTATTCATTGATCACTATAGTTTAATGTTTAGAATGTTAAAATATGTTCTCTTTATATTTTAATTTTGAAAGTTTTTTTTGTTTTATTCAGACGATCGATGAAATAAAACAGTGTAGTGACGTGCCTAGTAACCTGCTAAATAACGAGACAATTCAGACGTCAAACTTGATTTTGTCCAGCGACAGTGTACAAACATGCACAGGTGACGATCCCCGGTGAGGATCACGGTGATCCGCTACACCAGAACGAACATATTTAGCATCTAACTCAACCCCGTGCAACAAACTTGATACTATGTGTTCATTATGGTCCATTCTTCTTCGACGAACAAATACATAAGTGACAATTTAGTCAAAGAGGAGAAAACAGCACAAGAAATTTGCCTTAGTTACATGTATCTGCAATGCAAGCTACCCAGCGACTTCCCCTTCTGACGTCACAAGGGAAATTTTTGTATGCAAATGAGAAGCTAATGAGGAGCCTCAATATAAAATACACCAAAATGAAGTTGCCGTAGACTGCGTTTAAAACACATTTTTTCACTTAAAACAAGCAGCCTGTCGGCTGAGATAGCTCCGCTGTTAGCAATGCACATTTCAATTAAAGAAATGAAGATATCATTAGAAAATGAACAATATGTAGACTTGCTGTTTTTAACAAGAATTCAAAAATATCACTTTTCCCCAAAAATGACAAAAATTATCATCAAAATTAGAGAATTGAAGATATCATCATGAAATGAACAAATCTGAGAGAGGACCACATGTAGTACCTATATATGTAATATCAAAGCAATTGGACTTGCGGTTTTTAACAAGAAGTTAAAATATCACTTTTTACCAAAAATGACAACAATATTCACCAAAATTAGAGAATTAAAGATATCATTACAAAATGAACAAATCTGAGAGAGATCCACATGTAGTACCTATATGTGTAATATCAAAGCAATTGGACTTGCTGTTTTTAACAAGAAGTCGAAAATATCACTTTTTACCAAAAATGACAAAAATATTCACCAAAATTAGAGAATTGAAGATATCAACATGAAATGAACAAACCTAAGAGAGATCTACCCAAGGTACATATACACCAAGTATCAAAGCATTCAGGCTAGTAGTTTTCAAGAAGAAGTCAAAACAGTAAAACATTGACACAGACGACAACGGACAATCACTCGTATGATAAGCTCCGCTCGACAAAGTCAACAGCAGAGCTAAAAAATAATTTATGCTTAGAAACATAAAAATTAATAATATTTATGTATCAAGGGATAATTTTAGGCGTGAAAATAGCAGCCATTTCACAGGCACTTTAAATAGAAGTTGAATATACCGTGACATAATATAGAAAATTATATTAATATAAATTGAACCATACCTTCCCCCTTTACTAAACCTAAGCTACACAAACTCGACTTAAATTTGATTAAATATTAAATAAATTATGAAAATAATGAGGGTCATCACAATGTAGGTCCTGTCGTCACAAGTCGATGTAAAGTTAAATTGAAGTCGTCTCACATCGTTACCACACACTCTCAAACCTTACTCGTACACTCAATCATGCACTTTAACAGATAAATGAGAATGGTATTTTACTGGTAATTTTATCTAAAAGTGTTGCATCTTGAACTTCTTGTGGCAGACTTGCTATTTTTTCCCTGACACCAGCATCACTTGAAGCTGACTGTTCCAGTTCTTTTAGCGCCTTTACTAATTCCTCTGGCTGAAGAATGAAATTGCAAACAGGTGAAGAGTCATCAGAGGAGAAAGTGAATAAATATAAATCTGGAAATTGTTTTGATGACAGCAAGAAGTAATGTACAGCATATAATTTGACACGACTTTTGGAGGTGTTAGCCCACCTATACCTGTTACCAAATATATTAAGTAATTTGCATACAAAGCTTTAGCATAAGTGTGATGTCAATTTTGTTAACTTTCAGGTATGTAAGCAATCAAAAAAAGCTTAGAAAGAACTCTTGTGTGCTGAAGGTATTGGAGGCATGAAGTACAACTAAGTAATACTGTATTTATTACTATATCAGAAGCACATTTTCATTACACATAAAAGCATGCAAAATCATTCTAATAAGTCTTAGTTTGACCATAGACAAATCTTTGTCCTTTATTTTTACATCAGACATATGTGCTTCTAACAGAGAAAATGATTAGGGTGATTCCAAGTAGCTATGGTTTTAGAATTATAAATATTTAATGAAATAATGACCATATACAATGACTTAATATTTTGGTCATACCCAGATATATCAGACAACAAAAATATAGCACCAATTGCATAACCCTATAAGCAACAGTACTTAGTACATTACAGTTATGCATATGAAACTAATAACAGGTAATTAATATGCATGGATTTCAACCCTGAAGGAATCAGATCTGTGGATTATATAAAAGCACCTATGTACCTAGTTTTATTAAAATTTGATCAGTGGTACTAAAGATATAATGAAGCACCTATAAATTGGAAAATTTATCTCTTTGTGTATTTGTAAATTTTGCATATATTTGTTATGACAGTACATTTGTATGTTCGTAAATATCTGGAAAAATCTCGTCTTTCGTTAATAATTTAATTTGTTTGAAATGTCTACCGACCGTGTCCCAATAATTTCTTTGGAATATCGATCCCCGTTGGTTTCTCTAAACGGTCCTGACGTCCGTCATTCAACACAATCAGCATTTATTTATTGTAATTCATAGGGATCATGTCCCGTAATTTGCGGGCTGTAAAATCAAATAATTAAACAAGTACTATTTATTATATATTTTTTATACCTCGCGAAACTACAACACAGCGTAGAGTTGTCGAGGTGAAACAGTCGCCTTGAAATCGATGGAACTTCAATTATCCATTTCACACCTTGAAATAAAATTAAAAAATTCGAAGAGCATCGAGGGATATATTATTAACCAGTCTTACCAATAGCTAACTTTATTTCATTCAAATCCATAACATTCACAAGTTTTTCAACATTTGTTGGCAACGTACGCACTAAAACTGGTTGAAAATGTGGGTGTGGTTCTCTCACAAAGTCCCGTTGATAATACGGACAAATATGGTTCTGTGACCCAGGTCGTGACCCAGGACTTCCGTGTGTATCACAAGTTTCAAATTGTTTATCGACTGGTCATCAAATATTTACGGCTACAATGAAATGGATCCGTTTTTTTCTGAAGCCCAATAAATTATTTCTGCATGTCAAGTGCTATTCGATTTTTTACAGGGCATGATGTGGCTCATTTTTATTCGAAAATATTTTTTGTGAGAATACTTTTAAAGTATGTATAGATCGAGCTAAGGTCACTGATTGTGGCTTAATTTTGAAAATTGGATGTAAAATTTTACAAAGCCGACGTCACCACAATCATACAATCATGTTTAGAAATGAACGCACTTGTTTTGGACCTATGTATCAAGATGGCAGGCGAGAACGCCGACGCACCAGGCGGCATACATACGTTTTGCATGTATTAGTAGTCCGGGCATGGGATCGGACTCGGCTAAAACTAAACGAAACACAGAAAAATACCACCGAAATGAAGAATCTGAATCTGTTCTCTTACCAGCAAAGAAAATGAACGAAAATAAGGTAATTTTATAACAAGAACAGTTTCATTTCATATAGCAAATTGTTTTGTATCCGAACGACGATTGCATCGTGTGATTTAAATTTATCACGATTTTCCTTGCAGTCGATATGACACTCGTTACCTTGCAGATTGCAATGTACTTCACATAGTTTTTGGTACCCAATACTCGCAACATTAAATAATTAAACAAGATATCTTTTTAAAATGTCATTTTACTCTTGGCCATATTATTTTATTCCCCTTACCGCTTTGAATTTCAAATCGATTACATATCGAACTTCTGTACATGTGTTTTTCTCTATTGCCTTTCCGTGTGAAAATAATGAGGTCATACTCATGTCACAATACTTTGAAGCTGATGCCATGAGACTGCGAAGCTGCGGCCACGATGATGCCACAAAATAAGCGAGGCGAACACAATTTTCAATGACGCGAAGCTGATGCCACAATGATGCGATGCTGAGGCGACAATGAAGCCATGCGTAGGTGACAATGATGCCACAAAAGCCAAAGCTTTCACGAGAACTGTACCGTATGTACCTAGTCTTATTAAAATTTGATCAGTGGTACTCAAGATATCATGAAGCACCTATAAATTATGTAGTACAAAATATAACCCTAAACTGAAGATATATATGGCTTATCCCTAAGTATCTAAACCTGATACATTATGTATACCTACCTACCTATGCTTGTATGTTATCAAGTATGTTTTGCCTAATGGCATAAATACTGTGAGTTTAACAGGCAACTCATATGGTGCTACATTGTTCTTCCCAAGCATGGTGGGTAATTTGCATAATCTGTGTTCGTTTTCTTAAAAACATAAGCATGGCATTTCATGATAAAATGCTTGAAAGAACAATAAATGCTACAGTGCAGTTATACAACTATTCTGAATTTTATTTGTTTTTCATGATAGTCAATCTTTGAATATTTAATACTCAACAAACAAACAAAAAATGTCTTACATCTGGTGGTTCCCGTGGCGACTGTGACAGCTCATCTTCAAGTTCTTCTTCTACAGGTAACTCAATTTTTCTCTTTTTCTTCGGTGTGTGAGGATGATGATTAGATGCTGAGAAAAAAGGTTCGAGCATCAAGATTTGCCTTTCTGTAATCATGCAGACAAGAAATATACATGCCATGTTCTGTAATGTTGCACTATGTAACAGTGGTTCTATAACACAACTACCATATGTGGGTTTCTACAATGTGTGCTAAAAAATCTTGGAAGATTGTGTGTACATAAAACTTGCACAGACTTTGTTATACAAGCAGACCATTCAACTATAAACGCATGTGCTTATTACACTAGAATAGAATTGAAAATTCAGAAGCAGTTGATGAATATGCTAGGAATTCCCCAGAAAAACAAACTACTTGAGACTTACAGGATGTTCCTAATGCTCTTTTTAAAATTTCTACATAATCTGCTTCATATACACCTCTTTCCCGCCAAATGTTAAGAATCCTGTCCAGTGACTTGATCACAGCATCTTCGGAATGACTGAATAAATGAATAAAAAATGTTTCAAAGAAGTATCTGGAGTGGTTTGTTTGTAAAAACGTAGGTAACAAGTCATTGTCAATGACATGATCTCTGTTTGTATTCAGCTGAATTGACATTCAAGAGTACAAAAGCGAGAGGGATCGATGCCAGGAAAATTTAAATGAAATGAAAACCTAATTGACATGTATAACATTACCGATATGTCTTACTTCTGGACTTACTAATCCAGAGATGTCTGACAACTGATGTCTGACGCATACGCGGTAACAGACTCATGTTCAGAACATAAAACACAAATCTTCAAGCATTACAATGTACGTCAAATGGGGACTACTGAATTATTAATACATGAATGAGCGAGATGCATACACATTTTATTTTGTGAAACAGTCCATTTTCATAGATGTATGCTTCCAAGGGAAGCCACGAATCCAAGACCTTACCTTGCAACATGTTTAAATGCAAGATCCAGAACACTGCTGAATGCTGTTGTAAATTCAGTCCCTTTCCGTCGACTGTTTTGAATCACATCGTTAGCAAGGTACATGCAAGTTAATTTTTTGGAGGGTTTCACTGTGAGAAAAAAAGAGAGAAGCAGGCCTTTATTCATTACATATTTTATGTAAAGTAACACACTGGTAATAAAGTATGTACACATTTAATTAACAATATTAACAACTCAACTACACAACTGAACTATCTGTGGGAACAGTTTGGTAAATACACTTATAACAATCATCTGTAAATAATATTTTACACCTGCGTATAAGAGAGAATCAAGTCCTAAGAGACCATAACGGTGCATGCTAAAAACGCAAAGACTCTTTAATGTTTATACATGAGCATAGCCAAGTTCCAACCAATATTACACCCAGCACTCATGAGTCTGAGACCAAAGATTTCCCTACATGTATACGTACAGTGTTCTCCACAAGGGGTTTTAGGTGGGCAGCCCGCCCATCAAGTTTTATGGCCGCCTAGTTACTGTCTCCACCCGCCCACCAACATACATCCAGCTTAAATGATTTGACGGTGCAAGAAGAGTAAAACAGTGTTTGGTGTATCCATGTGGAACCGATCGAGGAGCAGATAGTGATTTAGTTGGCTTTTGGAACTACAAACACGTGTGAGTAGAAGCCTGGATTTGTTGCCGGGTCTTCTACCCTATGTATTGCCCCCTTTTGTAAGAAAACTGTCTACCTCCTGTTGGATTGCCTCTGCTTTGAGGAGATCCCCCAGCAGCACCCTGTTGGGGGAGACATTGACAGGGGAGGCAGAGATAGCAGCGAAATTTTGTAACCATGTATCACCACCTGGAGTGTCCAGGGTCAGCACTGCTTCCAAGCCAGAATACACCAGAGTAATTTGTGTGCGACAGGGATATGTGGCCACGGGTACAGCGATTCTACATTGGGGACAATCTCTTCTGTCTTCTCCCCCGAACTCGCTTCCCCCACGACCTAAAGGGGGTGACCACCTGAGGAGGAGAAGGATCCTCCACCTGCCCCCCCCCCCCCCCCCCCCCGAGAGTAGGGGTGCTTGCCTCCGGGCTGCTCCAGGCCAGCAGGTGCCGCGGTTTCTCTGCTTTGGGTTCCGTCCGCTTGCCCTTGGCAGCAGCCAACTGGTTCACAGATTCCATCTGTATCATCTACTCCAAGACGTACCGTACCCTCTATCTCCCCATCAAAGAGAATGTAAGAGGTACAGTCTGCGTAACTGAGGCAGTGACAAAACCCATGACTCAGTGTGCTGGCGAAAATACAAGCTGCCAAAACAGCATCCCGCTGCACAGAGGTAGCCCCTGCCAAGAGAGCCAGATGATACAGCAGGATATCACACATAACAGTCCTGCCAACAATTGTGTCTGCTGGTCTAGGAGGCTGCTGCATTCCGCCTTCAGAGTCCTGAAGACACACTGTAATATGTTCCAGTGTGCTGGCCACAAACTTGAAAATGTTAATGGTTCGCAAATTTGCTTTCAGGGCATTGTGGACTGTTTCTCTGTTTCTGACTGAGATGCTGAGAAATTCCACGGAACGCGGCCATACCCCCTTACCCATCAACTGAACAAAAGTTCATGGTTCTGGGTCGGGAGAAGGAACCAAGAAATCCAGTTGGGGGATGAGGTTTGGCTCCAGACTTTGCTGGTTTCGATCCCAAACACCACACTGAACAGATAGCGCTTGGTCCAGCACCCCACCCTGGGGTCTTAGTACTATACTCTTCCACAGGGGACCAACACCGGCCCATCAACACCGTCTGTGCACCCTCTGCCATATACAGCAGTCTGCCGGACCAGGGGAGCCATGCAGCCACTGAAAAAAATCATTGATTTTGGTGTTTTTATCTGCCGATTTTATTGAACTAAAGCTATCCCATTCCTTTATTTTTTTGGTTTCCAATAGCCTTACACATTTGGATGCTCCTACACATGTTAAAACAGACCTTGATGGGAAAACAAATCGCTTGTGCGGTTTGGTAGAAAATTAATTGAGCTTTGCATGGACAGTAACTTGATTATTCTCAATGGGCGCACCATTGGTGATTCATCTGGTAAATACACCTGCTACACAGCAAATGGGTGCAGTACCGTTGATTATGCAATCACATCTACTTTTATTTTTGAAAATGTTCAGTATCTCAAAGTGCATGACCTAACCTGCATCTCAGACCACTGCCCCATATCACTGTCTCTGTCTTTTAAAATTGATATTAACAATATTAACATAAAAAAACGTGAAGTCAAAATGAACATGAAACCACTACCAGCAAAATACATCTGGGACAGTGAAGCAAAACTAAAATATAGGCAACTTCTTGAAATTGCTAAAGAAAACGAAATTAGCGACATTATAAACAAAATTGATTCAAACAATTGTGATGATGTTGTTACAGAATTTAGTGCTTTGCTGTCATCAGTCGCGGACAAAACTGTCAAAAAAATAACACCCAAAATTAGAAAAAAGAAAAAAAAGAGAAACCAAATTATGGTTTGATAGAGAATGCTGGGAAATTCGAAATGAACTTAAATCTGCTAGCAAATTGTTTCAGCAATATCCCCTTGATCCGTTCACCAGGGGAAAATACTTTGTCATAAAAAAAAAATATAAAAAATTAATTAAAAGGAAAAAATATGACTTAAAACAGCACCAGTTATCAAAGCTAAATGATTCGGAAGGTGAACCATCAAAATTTTGGAAGCTGTTACGAGACTTAAACTCAGATTGTTTAGATAACAACAACAATTCAATTGAGCCCAATGAATGGCTGTCTTACTTTAAAAAGCTTTTAAACAATAACAGTCTATCAACTGATTTAGAAACAAATCGCCTTAATAAAAACAATTTAAATGAAACTAGTCAAACTGATTGGACTGTTGAAAACAAAACAAACAGCAAAAATGATTTAAATGCCCAAATCACTATACCTGAAATCAAAAAAGCAATTAATCAACTTAAACTAAATAAAACATCAGGGGAGGACGAGCTCTGTAATGAAATGTTTAAATATGGTGAATTCTACATTCTTGAAGGGCTTCAAAAATTGTTTAGTCATATATATAATTCAGGCATTTTTCCAGCCAGTTGGAACACGAGCTTAGTCGTTCCTATTCACAAGTCAGGGTCCAAGACAATTCCTAATAACTACAGAGGGATTGCAGTATCTAGCTGCTTAGGAAAACTGTTTACCAGTATCCTGAACACTAGGCTAATAGCATACTTGGACAAACAAAATATTATTTCAAAGCATCAATTCGGTTTCAGGAAAAACTGCAGGACCACAGACAATCTCTTTATATTAAAAACAATTGTACAAAAATATCTCTATAATAATAGCCATTCAAAAGATATCATAACCTCCAAGTCTAACAAAATCTATGCTTGCTTCATAGATTTTAGAAAGGCGTTTGACAGTGTGTGGCATAATGGTCTCTATTTCAAACTCCATAAAAATGGCATATCAGGTAAAATGTTTGAAATAATAAAAAACATGTACGAAAACAACAGGTACAGAATTAAAACAAAAGAGGGTTTAACTGAGAGCTTTAAATCAACAGTTGGAGTCAGACAAGGGTGCAATCTTAGCCCTACTCTTTTTAACATTTTCTTAAATGATCTACCTAACTGTTTCAACTCTGAAAACTGTGACTCCCTGGTTCTTGATAATTGAAAAGTAAGTTGTCTCCTATATGCAGATGATGTTGTCATTTTATCTAAATCTGCTAGGGGGCTACAAAACTGTTTAGACAACTTAAAAATATATACGTCAAAATGGCGCCTGGCTGTTAATACAGAGAAAACAAAGGTTATTGTATTCAATAAATCAAACAGAGCCCTGAGCAATAATATATTCTTCTTCGCTGAAAAAGAAATTGCCATAGTTAAGCAAATTAATTACCTGGGTATAACTATAAGTGCTAATGGCAAACATAAAGAGGGTATCAATAATTTAAAAAATAAAGGGATGAAAGCTCTCTTTGCTTTGAAATGCAAACTCGGTTATGACAACTCACTAAACATACCCCTCCAACTATCTTTATTTGACAAACTGATAAGACCAATTATTGTATATGGTAGTGATGTTTGGGGTGATGAAAGCACAACTAAGTCTGCAATTGAGGATGTCCATCTTTCATTTTGTCGGTTCATTCTTGGTCTCTCAAAATTCACACCAAAAATGGCTGTTTATGGTGAGCTAGGAAGGTACCCCATTGACTGTTTTATCAAGAAACAACAACTTAAATATTTCAACCGGGTAACAAACTCTGATAACACATTACTAAGAGAAGCCTACTTAGTAAACAAGAATGTAAAAAGTAAATGGTTTACAAGTGTAGAAACCCTCATGCAAGATTTAGATGTTGTCACCATTGTAAACTCAAGTGAAAAAATAATTAAGAAAAATTTAGACTTTATTCATAAAAAAATAAACAAATCATTTGAGAACCAATGGATCTTAGACATGCATAATGATAATAGAAAACTAACCTTGGCTAAAAACAAACTAAGAACATACAGACTTTTCAAACAAGATTTAAAAATTGAAAATTACCTAATTAATATGCAGAACCATGGTCTTAGAAGGTTAATTGCAAAATTCAGGACAAGCAACCATGACCTTAAAATTGAGAAAGGCAGACATAATAATGTGCGGCTGGATAAAAGAACATGTGATATGTGCAGCCAAAATATAGTTGAGGATGAGCAACATTTTGTAATGAAATGTCCAGCTTACAGTCACCATAGGGACAAATTATTCCTGACTGCACAAAATAAAATTCCAAATTTTGATAAAGAAAATAGTCAGAATAAATTCATTTTGATTATGGCAAACCATACTCTAGCACCAGCCTTAGCTGTCTTCTTAAAAAACAGCTATGGAACAAAACAGCAACAACTATCAGTGTATTAGGCCACATTCTGTGTTCATTCTATATTCTGTATTCACCATTGGCTGCAAATTGTGTTTTTTTGTTTTTGACTTGTTTTTTTTTTTTTTTTTTAGAAATGTTTTTATTTTTTGTTTTCTTTTTTAGATTGTAGTTTTTTTTTTTAATTTCTTTCTGTAAGACCCTTTTTATCCTTTCCTAAGGATTTTATGCGTCTAATAAAAATATAACATGTGCAGATAAACAAGTTTGAAAATCTTTGCTGTGACTTCATCGAAGTTTTCTAGGAGTTTATGTTTTTCAAAATACAAGGTCTTTAACAAAAAATAACATATACTTATTGTCGTCGGATTAACACCAAATTTTCACGGCTTTAAGGTGACAATGAGAGGAACTTGAATGTGTCCAGACAAACTATTTCATGGATTATTTACCAATGTGTTGTGGTTTGAGTTGGGGGCAATGCGACTAAAACAGAAATTAAAATTCAGGACACTACTTTTTAAAACGCCTTAACGCTTTGCTTGAATAAAACTGACCAGACACATTCAATTTACCAGACTATTGAACAACTAGGAAAAGTGAAAAAAAAACTTCTTATCACCAGCATAAATGCGTAATAATTTTTTTTACAAAAAAAGTAATTTTTCCCTTTTGATTAAGTAACGCACCGCAGAATGCAGATACGGGCATGGCAAACACACCTTTGAAAAGCTTGGAGTCTGGCGATTCTAAAAATATATACTTTCCTGGGTCTATTTGTAGTCATTTGGTCACAATTAGAAGTTGAAAACAAGTATGCAAATAATAGTCCCGCTACCTTAAGTAAGGGTAACAGTTGAAGTTAAGTTTGCAAATAGTCATGTCAAACAAACAATTGGCATTCAAAATAGAAGAAAATAAAAACTTATGAAATTGACAATTATTGAACATAAATATGAAGCTTACAGTTTGACAGCCATGCAAATTAAGTTTGCAATTTTGTCTTATTCACCAGAAATACACGCAGGAAAAATAACTAAGCATTGTATCGTGGTTGATTGACCTAGCTATATAGCTGCTTTACATTGTAAATAAGAGCATGATGGCTGTGAATATGTAAATGTGCAGATATAGGTCACACTTGAGTCAATCATACACAAATGATACAATAGGAAGGCATCTTATTTTTCAGAAGTGGACCAGAAATACAGAAGAGAAGAAATACATGTTCTATCTTGAAACTTTGCCATTAATACTCCTACCGGTATTTCATACACAGTAATAGAACATTTGTATTTTTGGTGGTTGGCAAGCGAGTGATTGTTTTATTTTCAAAGGAAAGTGGATCGATCGGTTCCCAGTCATAAAATTAGTGATTAAAGTAGGGAGACCCATTATGCGTGGAACACATGGGAAAGAAAAAACATGATGCCATAAGGGTACAAGTTGTAATAAGGACGTTAATAGGTCATTACAAAGATTACTTTTAGTGATTAAAAAGTGGTAAACTTCTTCAAATTCATGTGCACTTCCTAAATATTTCAGTTCAATAGTAGTCATGAAATTAAGTATAGAAGTTGTAAATCCCACACAGGACTTTAACTCAATTTACTGTATATAAAGGGAATAGTCTACTTCTTCAAAGTGGGACAGAAAAATCTCACTGGAGCAGCGCCTACACATGTACCTGTCATAAATACTTAATTTTGCCAGCTAAAAATGAACAAATTGATTAAGGTTCAAGGTGGACCTTAATATAAAATATCAAAGAAATTGAAATAGCTATTTTTATGAAGTCACAATAACTTTTTTTACCAAAAATAACAAAAATATCGATATGCACTAAAAATAGAGTAGTGAAGGTACAGTCACAAAATAAAAAAACCTTAGAGAAAACCACCCAAGGTACATGAAACCCATACAGCATTTTTAATAAAAAGTTGAAAATGTCAAGTTCACACTGATGGTCAATCGGTAAATGAATAGTTCCGCTTGACTTTGTCGAAAGTGGAGACAATGAAATTCATGAATGTACTGCAGCAGTTATTTCTAAGATGATGGGTAAGTGGTGTGATATGCGATGAAGATTTTGCATGAATTCTGTGGAAGAAATGGTTAGTGTACACACAGTGATAATGTCACTCACTTCAACTTCTGTTCATGCAATCAAACATTTCCATTGATTATAATATTTTGGATCTGCCCAGCAACGTTAATGGTTCTGTGACATGTTGTTGTTGACATGTTGTCAATGAATCGAATGACACAAGTTTACAAAAAAAAAAAAAAAAGACATTACATCAGGAATACAGACATTGCACTGGCAACTATTTGGCTCTGCTACGTAAATTTTGTAGCAATTTTGTAGAAAGCAACATTTTATTATGTGATTCTCAATGCATTTTATCTTTCAGATCTATTACAAAATAGTGTAAAGATTTTAGAAAGCTCTATGTTGCAGTAAAATAAACTATAATTTACCGTGATATGATTATGACTTGGGGACTTTGTATTTTGTTAGAAAACAAGAAAATCGTGATGGGTGTCTTTCGCAGTTAGTAATATTTAAGAAAAATATTTGTTCACTATTTTATAAGCTAGCTTGGTAATTCCCACCACCAATTAGACAATGTCACAGCATTTTGGCTATTTTTTCAATAAATCCAAAATCACTCTAGATAATTTTGTTTACATTTGTGCTATTTGAAGTTTTGATAATTTTAATGGGTATATACATATTTTAATGCATACATGTATACTCCCATAATAGGAGAATTTTGTATATAGCTTTGACAAAAAGGCATTATTTTTCTTTGTTCTACCCGGTAATAATGCACCTTTTTTCGATCTTTTTGGATTGTTCGGAACCATGAGATTGTAATGAAAATTTTGTTCATTAATGTACAATGACGCTATCACTGGGGCCTTCAGAGTCCCATGTTGACTATAGCCCAGTCCGTTTACTTACTTACTGACAGTGTCTGACTGGTATATATAAAGTGCGACCAAGTAAACGTCAGAATAGTAGAAAAAAAAAAGGAAACCCAAAAATCAGTGGCCCGTGCCAAGAGCGCCACAGAACCCAAAAAAATCTGTCAGCCGTTGCCGTCCATCGTGACAGCAGCGATATGATTTTACAAATCAAAATTGACAATCACGAGTGTAGACATACTGCATAGAAATGAACACTAAATACAGATATCCCGGCCAGCAATCGAATCATCAATCTTCATTAGTGATGTAACTGGTATTTCCATCTACTTGCTTCTATTCCCACTATCCTAAAACGCTCAAGTGAATGCTACAATCAAAGACAAGCTGAACAGGAAGTCCATTCTGGGCTAGTACCATTGTCAATTTTTGGAGAGTAGAGAACCATTTATACAGGGGACACTCCAGTAATGCCCAATTGGCATATCAAAATTCTGTATTGAAACAGAACATATTCTATATTCACGTTGTTATGTTTCTAGACTTACAACGAACTCGTAACAACAACAAAAACAGTCCGATCCAAACAACCTATGTACTTGAAAATCGAGTCTTATCACCCTTGCGTTTCTGAGCGAAAATACGTCGATGCCAAAAACAGTGGATTTTCGCCAAATCTTCTATTAAAAATATCAGTGTGAAGAGCAATATCTTCAGACAACTGCAACAGTTTATCTCAAATCGAAAGCATTTGTGCAGCATTGGATTGGCTAGGCTCATAACACGGTCAACGTGACCCTCCCACTCTAAAAAAATATATGGTTGACCCTTCAACTTTGTCACTCAAAGTAACCTTGGTTTACCTGGGACAAACTACGATCAACACCCTACTCAAAAACAAATACTAGTATGCTAGTTCTCAGCAAATACTGGTCGATAGATCAATGGGAAGCTTTAAACATGGAGATAAAACAATAACACGGTTCTGTGCAACAGCTGTGACGCTCAAAACAAGACGTACCTTTCTGCAGCTCACGGTACCAGACCTTTACAATGGTTCCTGCATGTTTTCGGTGGTGAATTAACCACAGCGACATTGTCTGGATACTCTGCTGTGAGTTGCTGATCCCGTTTAACTTTTCTTCCAGTGCATGGTCTGAAAAAGACGACATTTTTGAGACCGACCTCCTTGATCTCCACCGAAAAGCAGAAATTGAGTTTGTTGGGATTTAAAATTGCGCCCTCTATGTGTAGTTGGTGGGTTCGAGATGCACAGATTCGCGTAAATAATCGATGTTTTGAAATTGATTTTAGATTCGATAAACAGATCTATATTTGAAAACATTAGGCTTCCCCTGTTTCTATTAACTTATTTGAATTGTTAATCGTCCACAGTTTTCATTCGGTTTAATATAGAGCGATTGAGGGCGCTATTTTAGACGAGAGCTTGCGAGATTTCAATATTTGGCTTCTCTTCACACATGTGATTATTGGTACCCTGTTGTTGTTCTGACCGTGATATCGGAAACGAGCAATGCCATACGCAAATCAGCCATCAGTTCGTCTTTCAGAGCTTTCTGACGACAACGTCAAGTTTTCAGTCGAAGATACAGACCTCAGGTAACTTAATGAACGACAGAGCAAATGCAATGGACTTGATATTTCGATAATATTATAACAATAATAACTTCATTACACAACTAAATCATCAGAGGATTTAGTAAGGTAAAGAGAATAACAAGACATAACAACTCTAGCACCACCATTAGCTGTCTTCTTAAAAAACAGCTATGAAACAAAACAGCAACAACTATCAGTGTATTAGGTTACAATTAGTGATCATTCTATATTCTGTATTCACCAGTGGTTGCAAATTGTCTTAACAATACAATACAATAACACTTTATTATCACCACAGGGAGCCCAGGAACTATGGTCAACTGTGTGCATTCCCTATGGGGGGGGGGTTATCGGCTGGCGTCTAGTGTAAGAAAGGGATGAAGGCTCCAGCCAGCTCTGTTGGACATCGTTGATCCATCTTGTAAAATACAAGGCTAGATAATGAATCGAAGTGATCTATGCGAGTACTTTATTAACAGATAACACTGAAGAACACAACGCAAGGAATTGTGGTACAACTCATTAATTATACATGACATCATCTCCTCAGCCAATCAGAAATCACATCTAGTATTATATGACGTGTACAAAGTGAACAAATTAAGTTTATCCTAACACCCCCTCTTAAACTTAAATTGGCTCTAAGTTCAAAACATTCAACTTGGCCTTTGATACTGGTTTAGTAAATACATCAGCTATATTATTACTGGTTTCAACATAAATAAGTTCAACATTATCATTTTGAACTTCAGATCTCAAAAAATGATACTTTATGTCTATGTGCTTTGATCGTTTATGACACACTGGGTTTTTAGCTAAAGCAATGGCACTCTGGTTATCAACAAACAAAACCGGCCTTCCGACTGACTGTCCACCCATGTCAGAAAACAACTGTTTCAAGAACTTTATTTCTTGAACAGCACTGGCCAATGCAATATATTCTGCTTCGCAGGTGGATAAGGCAACACACTGCTGTTTACAGCTTTTCCATGAAATGAGTGGCCCGCTTTCACTTAACAAAAACCCATAGCCAGAAATACTTTTTCTGTCATCAGAGCCTGCCCAGTCTGAGTCACAGTATCCAAATAAACTTGGCTCAGAGTCTGAACGACTGTACCTTAGCCCTAAATGCTGTGTTCCCTTTAAGTACCTTAATACATGTTTAGCCATACACAAGTGTTTCTGTAAAGGCTTAGACATAAACTGAGACAATTTGGTAACAATAAATGAAATATCTGGTCTAGTTGCAGTCATCAAATAAATTAAACTGCCAACTATCTCTCGGTAAATTTTATCATTTGATAGTGGAGATGACTGTTCATTTATAGCTTTACAAGCTCCCATATCACATGGAGTGGGTTTTGGCTTGCAATCACTCATGTCAAATCTGTCTAGCATGTTTTCCACATATTTTGTTTGTTTCATTGTTATAGTGTCCTCACGGTAATCAAATTCAATACCCAGAAACCATGACAAAACACCTAAATCCTTCATTTTAAACTTATGACTGAGTGATTGTTTGATGTTCATTAAAACAGTCTCACTATTTGCTGCTATTATAATGTCATCAACCCAAACAATCATTACCACTTTACAATCACCAATACATTTTGTATACACACAATAATCGACTAAAGATTGCTCAAAATCCTCACTCATCAAAAATGTATGCAACATCTGATTCCACATTCTCCCGCTTTGTTTCAAGCCATAGATAGACTTGTTGAGCTTAAGCACCAAATTTTCATTATTTTCACCTGTTACAATAAAACCCTCTGGTTGTTGCATATAAATAACACAATCAAGCGGGGCATGTAAATATGCTGTTTTTACATCCATCTGATGTATAATAAAATTCTTATACAATGCTAACTGCATTAACATTCGCACTGACGTCATACGTGCTGTTGGGGCAAAAGTCTCATGGTAATCAATGTCCTGCCTTTGGGAAAAACCTCTAGCAACATATCTGGCTTTATGTTTCTCAACACCATCTGGGCTCACCTTCAAATTAAAAACCCATTTACCACCAACTACATTTTGGTCTTTAGGTAAGGTAACCAAATCAAATGTATCATTTTCCTCAAGAGCTGACATTTCCTCTTTCATAGCCTTTTGCCACTTGCATTTGTCAGGCGATTCAATAGCTTCCTGATAAGTGTTTGGTACATTACAGACTCTATAACAATAGTCAACACAATTATTTTCATTGTCATCAGTGACTGTGACATAGTCCTTAAGATACTCTGGCCTTCTATACAATCGTTTTGGTCTAACTCTCACTTCCCCTTCACTTTTCGTGGCATTTTGCTCACATTCAAGCTCACCAGCTTGAGGTTCATTTTTATCATTTATAATATCATTTTTCCTGAGGAGAAAATCGTTATCATGAAGTACATCACTAGTGTTTACATCATGTTCAAACTCGTTTACAAATTTTACACATTTGACCCTTCTGATCTTATTAATTTCCTTGAAATACACCAAATAGGCGGGACTTTCCTTGTCATACCCTACAAATATACCCCTGGTACACCGAGGGTCAAGCTTTGTCTTTACCTGAACATAGGCGTAACACACAGATCCAAACATATTCAAGTTACTCAAGTTGGGTCTTTTCCCTGTTAAACATTGAAATGGAGTCTGATTTGTCCGTGGATTATAACATCTATTACGTGTGTAAGCCGAAGCCATAACTGCATAAGTCCAAAACTGTTTAGGTAGTTTGGACTCAAATAAAATGCACCTGCCCATTTCAAACAATGTTCGCCAACTGCGCTCAACAGTGCCATTTTGATGGGGTGAGTATGGAGCTGAAAACTCTTGACTAATTTTATTTTTGATCATTAAGGACCTAAATTTCTCTGAGGTAAATTCAGTACCATTATCACATCTTAACCTCTTAATTACACCATAGGGTGCACTATCAGCCAAAAACCTTTCTGTTGCTGCAACAGTATCGCTCTTACTAACAAGAAAATATACAAAAACAGCACCTGAATAATCATCAGTAAAACAAATAGCATATTTAAAACAATCTCTAGCAATAGGCTCAACTGGCCCCGCTAGGTCACAGTGGACAAACTCCATTGGCTTTGTAGCCCGTTTATCAGCTTCTCTATTGAAGGTTTGAACCATTTTCCCCAAAATACAGGTGTCACAGTTGAAATCTTGTTTATCAGTTATTTTTAACCCATCAACTACACTCTCTAATTTAATAATATCTTTGACATTACAGTGTCCCAAAATTTTGTGCCACTCTTCTAATGTTTTGGAAACAGATGTACAGGAAACTTTGTTTAAAAAATATAATCTACCATCCTTTTCTACATCAAAAATTGTACCATCTCTGGCTTTCATATTGGCACCATTTGGATAAAAATTTACTGATACTCCTTTACTTGTAGCAGCCTGAACAGAAAAAATATCCTGCTTGTAAGATGGTACATATAGAGTATTTTCTAAAATAACATCATGAGCATGACCATTTACATCATATAATACAACACAGGCATTGCCCCTGCCATAAACTACATTATTTGTACGGCTGCCATCAGCCAGCTCTATCACATGGCTTTTCGTGTCAAAATCTCTATCAAAACTCACAAATTTTGCTTTATCATTTACAATGTGTGTAGTTGCCCCACAATCTACCAACAAGCTGTGCTGTTTAGTTACAGAGTTACAAAAATTATCATGACTGAGCGCAAAACAAAATGAGTGTTCATTTTCGTCATTACTGCTTTTGACCGCATCTTTTCGTCTGCACTCTTTTGTCACGTGAGTCGTGGATTTGCAGACGTCGCACCACTTCTTAGGCTTTGCCCAGCAATCTGCTATTTTATGCCCCATCTTGCCACATCGGTAACATTTTGTTCCCGTCTGTGAAGGAAACTGGCGTGCCCGCTCTCTGTTTGAAAACTTTTGGCTTTGCGTGACCTTCATCACACCATCTTGCACGGGTACGTTTTCCCGCTGCTGGCCGCATTTATCGGTCTCCTCGTAGCTCTTTAACGCTACTTTAAAATTTGAAAATGTTTGCTGCTTCTCCCTCTGAGTTATGACGGCAACAAATGTTCTGAATTGCGGGGGGAGTCCCTTCAACATCATGGCGATTAAAAGACTGTCACTGATCACCTCACCTGCAGCCTTGAGTGACGTAGCGGCACTTTCGGCTCTGATTATATAGTCGGTCACATCCTCGCTGTCTTTCATCAACAGTGTCGTCAGCTCATTGTATAAAGCGATAACTCGAGGTTTGCTTTGCCCAACGTAATGTTCGCGTAAAACTTTGAGAGCCTTTCGTCCGTCGTTGTGTGCTTCCCTTATAACTAACGATAAACTCTTATCATCGAGGCACTGCACAAGCTCGGCATACGCATCCTTATTTTTACCCGCTTCTGGTTCTTCGGCGCCATCTTGGGCTGGTGCAATCACTTCATCCAATTTTTGTAGGCGCATATGCCCGAGGAATTTCACCTCCCAAAGTTCATACTTCGATTCATCACCGTCAAACAGCAACCGCGTCCTGGGCCCATAACCTGTTGGACATCGTTGATCCATCTTGTAAAATACAAGGCTAGATAATGAATCGAAGTGATCTATGCGAGTACTTTATTAACAGATAACACTGAAGAACACAACGCAAGGAATTGTGGTACAACTCATTAATTATACATGACATCATCTCCTCAGCCAATCAGAAATCACATCTAGTATTATATGACGTGTACAAAGTGAACAAATTAAGTTTATCCTAACAAGCTCATATTATTTAAACTGGAAAAAACAGACGAACAGCATATGAAAATTTGTGCTTACAACTGGTTTTTAATCCGTGTCGAAAACGTGCACAGAATGGTCGTTTTGTGCACGTTTTTGACACGGCTTATCAGCCACCTCAAGTGCCAAATCCATGAAATAAACAACCAATGTCAATAGAGTAGCCTAGGAGTTAAAAATGGATTAAGTACTGGCAAACCAACTTGTGCATAGGTATGTTTCTAAACGCTTGCTTTTTGGCTGATTTAGTCATCTTTTTTGAACTCAGAAGCCCGCAAAACCTAATATTACATGTGAGAACAAAACAAATCCGTCGAGATTTCACGTTTTCCCGTAAAAGGGATGCTGGCTGTTCTCTCTCTGGACTCCCTCTCCGCGTATACTAGTACTGGTACTACCATGGATTAGTACCTTCCATGGTACTACCAGCTCTAACCATGTCCCCATTTGGTGACGCATGTCAAGCTATAAATGAGCATCAATACTGATTTCGCCCAATATTTCTAACATTTTAACAGCATATTGCTTAATTTCCGACCGTAAAAACGACCATGTTTTTATCCCTTTTTTTTTCTTTCACTCGCTTATTAAAAACACTGACCGCTTGTTCAAACACTGAACACTGGCACATGAGTTGTCGAAATGGTTGTTTTAGTGCTAAAGTTTGAGGATTCAATGAGTATTAACCATTATTTAATTTCGAACGACACTTCCAAACCATCATACTTTGTTTCGTTCGCGAACGTAACTTGAACTATGACCTCTTGTTATGTGAACGTTTCACAACAAGCTGATAGAGCGTAACTGTGTTCCGTTTGAATCGAGGACTGCTATCTCGTTTCAACAATATGATTATCAAGACAATTACGTGATACAGGCAATGCTAACTCCTTAGGGCAGAGAGCTGAGACACCCCGAGACACCAGGAACATATTGATGCCACGGTTATGCATTTAAAAAGCGAGCATGCAGACAGGCGATATTTCTGGGTTCGCGCGCTCGAAAAATTAAGCGGAAATTATTCAACATGCAGTTGCAAAAGCGAGTAAAAATAGTGATCGAAAAGCAGAAGCGAGCAGGAGGTTGGGTGAAATTAGTACTGTACATTCAGGTCCTTTGTTAAAATACGATCGGCCAAGATCTATGGTTGAATAGGTAATAGGACACTGTAGAAAGCAATAGAAGGTAATGGAACATTCTAAAAATTTGTAGTAAGTTCCAGACTCATTATGTATGCCGATGTAATGGTCTATTTATAGACTGTGTGGGTATATATAGGGGAGTTGTTCAGCACTGAGATCAGATCGGAGATCTCGTTGAATTGTATTGGAGTTTAAGTATCTAGTTATTGGAGTAGTGGAGTTTTATCGCGTTATTGTACTTGATATTTGCAGAGTATAATAATACCAGTACCAGTTGAAACCTCATCTGTTGGCTTCGTGTTCATATTTTATCATCGCTACCAGGGAAGTCTTTTTGTTACTGTTGCCATTTTGGTATTTGAACCATCACACCTGTACTATACCAATTACGGTAATATTACGTTGCGTGTGACATGCAGTTTTAAATATTGACACTTTTCGTATTTTTACGAGTAAAAAAATAAATAAATTGTATGCTGCTTAAGCGATGATCGATCGAAACAGACTCGTTTTGCAAGTTTTAACGGCTACGTTCTGCTGAAGATATAAGACTTCACTTTCGGAGTTATTACCGAAGATAATGTACGACAGCAAAAAAACAACAACATTTGGTTATGTGAAATAGAGTAGCATTCATGTAGGTCCAATCAGTATTGTTGTATCGTCTATTTTGTCAACCGAACGGACCTGCTCGTCGATTACCAGTATTATTGCAATTGTCATTTTTTTCCAGAATCAATTGGGTATAAGTACGTTATGTTAGACTGATTTTCATTTGGTTTCACGTGATAGTTAATCCGATTTATCATATAGCATTACAAACAGGAAGTCCTCAGCATGGGTCAGAGTACTAGTATACCCCAGACCACTCGTTTTGATGAATAATCTGGATGTGGCTTGTGGGTAAGAATAGAAAATGAATTTCGGTGAGGTTCTGATTATTTGGATTTTTGAGAACGGATTTTTTACTCCCGTGTGCGAAGCACAAAAAGGGAGTCTTTGCAGTTAGTGTGGGTGTCCGTCTGTTCCACTGATATCTCAAGAACCATACATCAGTTTTTGATGAAACTTGGTGCATAGATGCTCCAAACTAATGCGCAGATTTGATTAGGTTTTGGTAAAAATCCATGCATATTAATTACCTAATTTGCATGATAATTAGCTGATTTTTAGCTGTTTCATGACTGTTGCACTGATATCTAAAGAACCATTCATTGGATTTTGATGAAACTTGGCACACAGATGCTCCAAACTAATGCGCAGATTTGATTAGTTTTGGGTAAAAATCTGTGCAATATTAATTACCTAATTTGCATAATGATTAATCAATATTCGGCTTTTCTACTGATATCTCAAGTACTAATCATCACATTTCAATAAAACTTGGTACATAGATGTCATAGGACACTGCACAAACCTGATAGTTTTTAGGGTAATATCAGTAGATATTAATTCCCTAATTAGCATAATTAATTAATTTTCAGTTTTTGATATTTCAAGTAGTAATTGTCACATTTCAATGAAACTTGGTACATAGATGTCATAGGACACTGCACAGACCTGATAGTTTTTAGGGTAATATGAGTACATATTAATTACCTAATTTGCATAATTAATTAATTTTCAGCTTTTGATATTTCAAGTAGTAATCATCACATTTCAATGACACTTGGTACATAGATGTCATAGGACACTGCACAGACCTGATAGTTTTTAGGGTAATACGAGTACATATTAATTACCTAATTAGCATAATTAATTAATTTTCAGCTTTTGATATTTCAAGTAGTAATCATCACATTTCAATGACACTTGGTACATAGATGTCATAGGACACTGCACAGACCTGATAGTTTTTAGGGTAATATCAGTACATATTAATTACCTAATTTGCATAATTAATTAATTTTCAGCTTTTGATATTTCAAGTACATTTTTGTACTAATCATCACATTTCAATGACACTTGTACATAGATGTCATAGAACACTGCACAGACCTGATAGTTTTTAGGGTAATATGAGTACATCTTAATTATCTAATTTGCATAATTAATTAATTTTCAGCTTTTGATATATCAAGTAGTAATCATCATATTTCAATGAGACTTGTTACATAGATCTTCTAGGATTATGCAGAGACCTAATTAGTTTTAATTGGATATTAATTACCGAATTTGCATAATATTCCACTGATATATAAAGAACCACAAATTGGATTTTAATGAAACTTTTTAAAAGAACTATGCAGAAACCCAATTAGTTTTTGGTAAATATTTATGCTTATTAATCACCTAATTAACATAATTAATTAACACTGATATCTCAATTACTGATCATCACATTTGAATAAAATTTGGTACATAAATGCTCTAGGACAATAGACAGGCCTGATTAATTTTGGGTTAAAATTTGTTCATATTAATTCTCTAATTAGCATAATAATTCATAATTTTTTTGTTCTGTTCTGTTCATATTACCGGTAGTTACCTGATGTATATAATTAGTTTACAGCTTTTCTATCAATATCTCATGTACAAGTAATTTTGAATTAATTTTTAATGTGTCTTCAATACTCTCAGCACACGGGAGTTCTTTCTAAGCTTTCTTTGATTACTATTGAAATGAAATTATCACGTCTAGGGGTGAATTGTTAATAGGTGAAGTGATGTTAAAAACTTCACCTTCTTGCGCACACCGCAACAACAAAGGTTTATTTTTCAACACAGATCTCCAGTCAAGACAATATAGTAGGAAGGACAAGCAACTCCAGCGATTCTATTGTAGCAGGGTAGGCTGGAAAAAAGTTAAGCTGATTTAAACTAACCGTTACCATAAACTAAATGTTTATTTCGATTTCTCGTTAAGGTAGAGATGCATTTTACCTGACAGGTATTTTAATTAGTTAATTAGGCAACCAAGATGACCTCCCTTGTCCACAAAACTATATATTTTTGGAAAGCTTATTGTATGAATTTTAAATTTTTTTTTTATGGACACTGTAGTTTGAAATATGCACAAAAATGTGTATTTTGGGTCAAAAGTGATTTAAAAAAAATTAACCATGCTTCTGTTTCCTGTCAAAATTGGTTTACTATGAAAAAAGTGCCGTCTTGAAAACTGTCTGTTTTAGGTGGCGAGAGTCGTGAACTCTCGTGAAATGCGTAATTTCGTTGACGAGAGTTGCCTACGGTATTTCATGGGTATTCTAAATGGCCGTTGCTGATCACAAGTTCCCGTGTGTAGATGATTTACTCGATGTTTTATTTTCTTCGGATTTTGATGACGGTGGATGATAGTGAAGAAGATCCAAACGCAGTAGACACAGCAATTCATGTCAACAACTCTGTGTGTGTGATTCAGAGCCCGGGCATCAACATCGAAAATAGCGAAGATTTGTGTTTTCTTGATCGTCACGTAGAAGAAACTCTTTAAAACGCTATCAAACCGAAAATAGTGAAAATAAAATAATAAAGACAATCGTTCCTCATTTATACACAAGTATTCAAGTTATTTTGTTGAAATTATTAATAAAAACAGGGTACCGTAAAAACTCGATTAATTCGCGGTAGTAAAAATAATTATTTTTTCAAGTGCACGAATTAATAGCGTAAAAACGGAAATTATTGGTTTTTGGTGCGCGAATTAAAAAGTACTTTTTGATCGATTCAAAAAGGAGCTATTTTCATAAATTTATTAGTGATTTGTTTTGTTTTCCAATAAAGACAATTACAGGACGTTTTTTTAGTGCCTCTGAGACTTGTGGCTAGCGGCATTCATGGCGTATAGTCGGACAGTGAACACGCTCTGCGTCAAGGACCACGCACCATGTTACACTTGAAATGAAACAGTGAAATGGCAAAGGTCACTCTGTACACAAACAAACAATGAACACGAGGCTACAAAGTAGCCGTCTGGCTGCACTGCCTTTTTTATTTTTCTGGGCATCGCCCGGGTGATGTTATGGCAGATATTACGAAGCCCATCTTGTCCGGAAAAATAACCCTGCGTTGATAAAAATGGTCCCAGAAAATGTTTGGAAAAAATAATGTTTCGCGTTGACCAAATATAATCATGCAAAGTATAAATTCAGAGTGTTTTAATACATTGGTGAGAGGTCGCATCACTAAGAAGGAAAAGCAAGCCAAAGTCGGGGTGCATCATGGACATGACATAACACACGCTGCGACGACTGAGTGATCAGCGACATTTGGGACGCAATTGAACTTCAAGTACTTTTTTGCGAAACTTGTTGCGCGGCGATGCTGACATCAAGTGTGTGTTGACACGAAGTTTGACCCCCAAGTCACGCACTGAACTAGCGCGTTACCTTAGCAACCTTTTTTTCTTTCGTGCCCCGCGCGTCAAACTAATAAAATTGTTATTATATCCGAAGGTACTGTAATTACGCAACTTGTATGCAACTCTGTACTGGCTTGAATATATCAACTTGAGCGTCGTTTACTTAGTGCACTGCTTTTCTAATTACGCAAATTTATTTACAATATTGTACCGGCTCTGTACTTCGTTATGTATTGCTTTCATGATAATTATTTTTTTTTTAACTATTGTTAGGGCACTGACCCGAGGTATTGGGTCTGTGAATATTTCAATACCACCAACTTGATAATGCGTTGCATTCATGATAATTACGCAAACATAAACATACCATACATCAAATTAAATTTTACTATAATATAATAAACTCTGGGCTGCGGACTTCGATAGAAGGTACATTACCGCTTAACTCTGTTATTTACCGAATCCGTTATAATGAAAATGTGACACGAGGTCAATCGCCCGACCAATCAAAAATGTCAATTTACGCACCATAGGGCGGTTCACTTAAATGACGTAATAGAATAATGGCGGGCACATGGTCGATGCAACCTTGTGGACCAGCGACGAAAAAGCCCTGTACTAAGCTTTCCATCACGGAAATTTGTAATCGATGTGCTGACCGATGGATATTTATCGACTAAGTAATACTCTTGCCCAACATCTGTAGTGTCGTGGGGGATAGATTTTTTTTCACGTCAAATCTTTACCGAACCTAAACTGCTTGCTAACTGAAAGGCTGTGATGACGGAGATCATCTGCGATTGCGGCGACACCAAGTACTGATAACATACAATTATATGTATATTTTTAATGTCTTCATGCAATATATTCTGAGTTATCCACTTTATTCTGGCCTGCGAATTAATAGGATACAATTTTAAACATGTTTTTGAACGCCGCGAATTAAAAGAATACATTTAAAAATTAGCGTTCGAAAATAAAATGGGTGCGCGAACTAATAGAGACCGCGTATAATGTAGGTAGACGTGCATTCGGGCTGAAAGACTGGACGTGTAGTCAAGATGGCGACAGACGTTGAAACAGAAGACGGAATGAAAGTCTATTAAAAAAATGCGAGAGCGAGAACAAAAAACAAGTATAGTCGGTGAAAATAACAAAATTTGAAGATTCATGCATCATAAAAACAATAATATCGTGTATTTTGTCGAATACGGGGTACAAACTTACACATGCATTCCATTTTAAACAGGAACATATATATTAAAAGTCTTATTTTTTACTAGTGAACCACGTTCACGGGAACATAAGATAACTATTGTGTGTTCGGAAGATGCATATTGCGGAAAGAAAACGACTCGTTTGGGGAAAGATACTTGTAGCTCAAAAAAGTAGTGACATCGCATCGAAGTAAATGTGACGTCATTGTTTTCTTGCTCATCATAATATTCCAGCCCAACTTGCGTTGGGCATACGGCGTTTGACATTGGTGTTACTATACTACTATACTGTCTATGGTTAAACAGGGCCCAAATTGACAGGGAGTGAAACACGGAAGTGGAAGAGCTGTCCATGCATTGACCAATCACACAAGAGCTCACAAACGCCAACGAAATATTTGTTGTTGTACTTAACAAAAGGATTTGGCACTAAAAACAATGGAACGTTTATAGGCTTAACGTTGGATTTAGATCGTGATATAATCCAAATCAATTTTCATATGAGAATGAAAAATAAAATCTATAAAAAATACCAGGTTGAAGATTATTAGTTGCTCATTCAAATTTCGCCAAAGCCTTACCTATATTTTACCTATATCTGCAGAATAAATCAAGAAAACTACACAAATTGACTCAATTTACGAATAATTAACGGTTTGCCCGAACGCACTGCACAGTTGGAGGTGTGGCCTGTTCAGCATTTTGTCAACAGTCTTGTGATTGGTTGTTGACAAAATGCGATGATATCAACACGTGCTAAAAACACAAAGTCTCATGGGTAGACGCTTGTTTGTAAACAATGACACACTATGGCCACCTGACGCATGCGTAGATGACGACACCTCCGCTTTAAAGATGTGATGTTATTGAGGTGTTCACTATACTGATATCGTTTTGTGTTTACAGTGTTGCCAATGCATTGAGACGTGTGTTCATTGCTGAAGTAGCTACTATTGCTATTGATTGGATTCAGATAGAAGCCAATTCCTCTGTACTACACGATGAGTTTATATCACACAGAGTGGGTAAGTTAATTCCTCAACATTTTTGTTTGAATTTCAAAAACAAATTGACGTGCACCTGTAACCCAATATGCATGATCATGATACAAAGTTTGAATAAAATTGACCTGTCCATCTCCAAGAAACATTTCCGGACATGTTTAAATATTGGAATTTAGCAAATTTAGGTCCAAAATGGCCAGCAGTCTGTCGTATTTGATCAAATTGCCATAAAAATTTACATGCATATGTAAATCATACATTATCTTTATGTTAAATTTGAAATGGCTCCAGACAGACAGACAAAACCCTAAATTAATAATAGTCCCTGATTTCTGACTTCATTTGAAATAGGGACTAAAAATGCAATGCAAGTACATTTGTTATCTAACAGCTTTGTTTTATCTCAGGTCTTATTCCACTTACAAGTGATGAAGTTGTTGACAGAATGCAATACTCCAGAGTAAGTATCAGTACCAATATACTGTAAAGTACTTTATTTTCACTTGGAAATAATTTTCGCTGAAGGGATGATTCAGTGAAAATAAAATCCAGCAAATATATGCCTTTTTTTCAATATTTTACATTCAACTTGCCAAAAATCAGTGAAAATAATTTTTTTCAGTCACATCAACCTTCATATGTGTCTGTATGATCGGTCACATCAACCTTCATATGTGTCTATGATCACCATACTACCTTCATGTGTCTATTGATCACCATACTACCTTCATATGTGTCTATATGATCACCATACTACCTTCATATGTGTCTATATGATCACCATACTACCTTCATATGTGTCTATATGATCACCATACTACCTTCATATGTGTCTATATGATCACCATACTACCTTCATATGTGTCTATATGATCACCATACTACCTTCATATGTGTCTATATAATCACCATACTACCTTCATATGTGTCTATATGATCACCATACTACCTTCATATGTGTCTATATGATCACCATACTACCTTCATATGTGTCTATATGATCACCATACTACCTTCATATGTGTCTATATGATCACCATACTACCTTCATATGTGTCTATATGATCACCATACTACCTTCATATGTGTCTATATGATCACCATACTACCTTCATATGTGTCTATATGATCACCATACTACCTTCATATGTGTCTATATGATCACCATACTACCTTCATATGTGTCTATGATCACCATACTACCTTCATATGTGTCTATATGATCACCATACTACCTTCATATGTGTCTATATGATCACCATACTACCTTCATATGTGTATGATCACCATACTACCTTCATATGTGTCTATATGATCACCATACTACCTTCATATGTCTATGATCACCATACTACCTTCATATGTGTCTATATGATCACCATACTACCTTCATGTGTCTATGATCACCATACTACCTTCATATGTGTATGATCACCATACTACCTTCATATGTGTCTATATGATCACCATACTACCTTCATATGTGTATGATCACCATACTACCTTCATATGTGTCTATATGATCACCATACTACCTTCATATGTGTCTATATGATCACCATACTACCTTCTAAATAAAGCCCTATCAGCCATCACTCTTTCCATGTTCCATATATATAGGGTAAATTCTGTCGCCAGCATGGACGCATTCCAGGTTATTGATGTCACATTCAAACACTTTCCTTTGATTACATGCAGAAAGGACGCAGAAGCACTATAGTGCGTGATGGAAATAGAATCTCGTCACTCACGAGTTTGCACAGTGCAAAATGTTTTTTTTGTCATTTTGAACTATAATTACTCAATAAATTATTACTGCAAACAGAAAATTATGCAAAGTATGCAAAGTATGGGTTCTATTCACTGTATTTTTAAGATAGCCTCATATTATTATTCTCAACATACTATGGCATGTACTATGATATTCTCATTTCTTACACTTTAGGATTGTACCTGTGATGAATTCTGTCCTGAATGTTCAGTTGATTTCATGTTAGATGTCAAATGCACAGATGATCAAACAAGGCATGTAACAAGTCGTGATCTAATGACAAGTAATCCAAGAGTGGTTCCGGTAAGTAAAACCACATTATTATGTACCTGGTAATGCCTGGCCTTGTAACACTATGGTGCACCCACACAGCATGGCAATAATTTCCTATATTACGTCCGGCCTCGCACGCCTGGTTTTCAGCAATCAAAACTAAACGTGTCATTCTAAAATACAATGTATGTTTAAGGTTCTGCCATGGTAAAATTGTAATTACACCTCACGAAACGTGTCATTCTAAAATACAATGTATGTTTAAGGTTCTGCCATGGTAAAATTGTAATTACACCTCGCGTCACAAAAGCTGTATCTGTACCATAAATATTATTTCAGACCTTGTCATTCTTACATACATGAATTATTGTTACTCTTATTATCAACTAAATTTAGGTTGAAAACATTAGTTCATTATTTGACTACTACCATAAAAATCCTAATTGAGGCCGCAGCTGTAATTAAAATAAAATTTGTAATGGAGGACTTCAGATTTGTGAAGTCTAAGTGTGGCTTTAATCAAAGACACTAGTGTCTTTGCTTTAATTAGGGCATTCACGATGGGAAAATTTTTCAGAAAACATAATGATATGCTACTGAGATGCACTACATTCGATTGCAACATAAAAGAAACTTTGTTGCAATTCTAAGTGCTCTTTTTCAAACACAGACACACTTGTACACATAATAAATAAATACTGTACAACATACTGCACAATAAATAATATTTACAAATAGATTTTTACACATCAGGAAAGAGTGAAAGGCCTTAATTTGGTTCTAAAATAGGCGTCATGAAATGTCAATAAAAATAAATGTTCACATGATAACCAAAAGATACTCATTTATTTTTTTAATTTTGTGTTTCACAGGTGAATAACTTACTTGTTTTCATTCGTAATGTTGCAATTGTTGATTAGTACTCAGTAGTGACTATAATAACGTACAAAAAATAAATTTGTTGAATTGTTATGAAATGTAATTAAAATTCAACTTAGTTACATCGTAAGCGAATGATTTTGGTCACATGTAAACGCTTGATACAATATCCGCAGAGTTTTTTCATAAACTAGTTGACCTGAAACTGTGTTCTTTGACCTGACTGGTCAAGTCGCTAATTAACCAATCAAAATACTGGATGGTGTCAACCTGTTTGAATTACCTTAGCTCAATTAAATATGTTAATGACCGTTCAGTGACTTCATGGAAGATATTTACCGATGTTGTACCAATGTTTTGATTTGATTGGAAAACAGAATGATTTTTTTTAATCAAGAAATTAGTTGTTTTCAAAAGATAAACTGAGCATTGAAGAAGGATTTAACACTTTTTATGGTGACAACAGCTCATTAACGAAACAAAGTTCACCCATTTATGCTTAGCCAAAACAAACATCATACTCGTCATATACGAATAGGCGTCTACGACTTCGGTAAACCTAAATTGGACTCTAATCTTGGCATCAGGAAAGATTGAAATGTTTGAAAAATTACACCTAAATTAGAGATACATGTATGGTATATTTCTTTTTGAAATGTGTACTGGTAGTTTAGTTTGTATGGCACATGCATATGTGAAAGTTTGGGATGTGTGACGTATATTAAAGCTGCAGCCTCAGTTGTGTTTATTACGATATTACAGTAGAGATATTTCTGTCACTTTGTTCCTGCTAGTCTTATTGACAGCATCATGTGTTGTGAATTCTAGGTGACGTCACGACATAGAGATGATGAAGCTGGAGACTATGGAGATAATGACGGTAATCCAAAAATTCTTTAATCCTGGACAATGCCATGTTTCCTCATTGCTTACCTGAATTTCATCAACACATCATCTCTTGATAGCCTCCATAGATATCCAATATTGAATGGTATATAATGGCGTCGGCATGTGTTGTGTTTTACAACTGATGTGTATTTTTATTTTAATTCAAATAATGCTGAAAAGATAATATTATTGTTATGGCAAATTAATACATATTAAAAATGTACAGGATATGCGCAGGTATCAGTAAACAACATAGATAATTTGATTTATGTTTGGATGGGACCCTTTTGCAAAAAACGATTTTGACTCAATATTTCAGTCTTTCAAACATAGATAATGCCGAAAAAACATAGATAATGGCCCGTAATTTTATTTTGAGAACAAAATATAGTTGTTTTCAATGCTTCATTGCCTGCTGATCCATTTTAGCTATCCATTGATGTTTTCAGCAGGCAACGTGTTATTACTATAACCTGGTGTATACAGACTACAAAGTGTAATACCTTCTTAATATTTTCCCCACTCAGATATACTTATTGTGAAACTAAGAAAAGGCCAGGAACTGAAGTTAAAAGCATATGGCAGGAAAGGTTTTGCAAAGGAACATGCCAAGTGGAATCCTACAGCGGGTGTATCATTTGAGTACGATCCTGACAATACATTTCGTCATACAGTGTATCCGAAGCCAGAGGAATGGCCAAAGAGTGAATACAGTGAATTAGATGATGATCAGTGTAAGTATCTATAAGATAGCAGTGTCTGTACCATCACTGTCTAGCTTCATCTGTGTCAAGTCTTTGTTTGTCTTTTTTTAAAAATCATACAAAGATTTCATATTTTATGAATTATTCCTATTCCTCATATATATTCACACATGATTAATTTGTGTACCTGGGTGATCTGTTCACTGATCATCTTTAATATGTATGAAAGTGCACATGGATGAATTAATAAATACTGGCACTGTTCACAGTACGGTAAACAGCAACATTCACTATTCCAGTAACGAGTTCACATAGAAATCATCTATCTTGTGTTTGCATACCTCTCTCACTTGCATCTTTTGTTCACAGACCAAGCACCGTATGATGCTATGGGGAAACCAAACAAGTTTTATTTGAATGTGGAATCCTGTGGTGCACTAAGACCAGAAAACATTGTTCTCTCTGGTTTGGCTGTTCTCAAGAAAAAGTTGAGTGATCTCCAAACACAGCACAGTCATGAGATGCAAAGTGATGTTCTTACCATTACATAAAACTCCAGTGTGAAAATGTTTGTCCAGGAATGTGAACTATTGTCTAAATTATGCATTAATTAATTGTGCAGATTTTGTGCAGTGTTTATCAACTTTACTCTACCATGAATGATTGGTGTAATCAATGTGACATCTTAAAGGATGCTGCACTGACTTTAAATTCAGAAACCAAGATGGCGTTTGGTGTGTACAGCCAATACTGGTACCAAGACCAATAACCAAAGCAGTGTACATTCACAGATCAATCAGCCTGCAAAGCAATACCAATATAGTATTTGTTCTATTAGTAGTTTATAAATAGAAGAATAATTTATTTGACACAAAATGAAATACATGTCATATAACATCTAAGATCAATTACATAAACAACGAAAGAAAACAAAAAAATGTACAATACACAGAAAGATTAATTACATAAATGACAGAGGTATGTCTATGACAGCAAGTCATATTTTAACAATCCCATATACAATACATATGCTTGCAATAGAGCAAATAAAGTAATGTGGATTTTCAGTTAAATTCATTCAAAAAAAGAATGTCAAGTTGATACATTGTGCACAATGATTTGTCTCAGGGTTTTTTTATTAAAGGAATTTTACAATTCTAAATAAACACTGAACACAAAGTAATATCAATGATAAACAACAGTTAGCAAGGCAGTTGGTGGACTTGGCATTTTCACTTCAGTTTCACTGCACAAGCTTTAGTGTGGTATATCAAATGCATTAATTTTTGACTAGGTTACCTAAAAGTAAAATCTGCTGAATTAAATCTCATGAACATGTAAAATAATAATAGAACTTATTAAAATGTTGTTCAACAATTTTTTTAGATTTTGCACACCATGGAATGCACAATTTGTGAAAAGTGGTGCATCTTCAAACCATTGTACTCTTTGATGGCAATGCATTACTGTGGCATAAATTAGTGTAAGGGACACTATTCACAGCAGATTGTAGAGACATTGTAAATGTTGAATTACTAAATCAAACACAGTTGTTATTTTTGATCTACATTACTGTACATTTTTTTCAATATCATTTTGATGTCTCAGAGAACTTTGCTGGAGGGGTGTGTCTTTCTTTATGTTATTGGTAATCACAAATGTTTGTCCTTGAGTTGAAGTATTTTTTGTTTCAATGCATCGACATGTGGTTGATAGTAATCTCTAACTTGTTGAACACTCAGTTCTTTGATTTCTTGCATTGTGTACTGTGACAAAGGGAAATAAAACACTTGTGTGATTGTCTTTGTATTGGAGAAGTTCTATTAACAATGAATGGAATACAGAAGTGACCCAAATAAATTTTCTATTTGTATATAGTAAATATTTATCTGTGTACTCACTGTAATTAAACTAGCCTGCCTTCTAAAATATGCTTTTCTTTCTTCATTTTCAAATACTGGTGGCAGTTTGAGATGAGATTTTGTGAATTGCCCATTCCTTGTATCACCAGTAAGAGCAGGATGAACTGTTACTTCAATAACATAATCACTCATTACAAGACCCTGCAATCAACAACATATCAATACATGTATAGACACCTGACATGAATAACATAATCACTCATTACAAGACCCTGCAATCAACAACATATCAATACATGCATAGACACCTGACATGAATAACATAATCACTCATTACAAGACCCTGCAATCAACAACAAATCAATACATGTATAGACACCTGACATGAATAACATAATCACTCATTACAAGACCCTGCAATCAACAACAAATCAATACATGCATAGACACCTGACATGAATAACATAATCACTCATTACAAGACCCTGCAATCAACAACAAATCAATACATGTATAGACACCTGACATGAATAACATAATCACTCATTACAAGACCCTGCAATCAACAACAAATCAATACATGTATAGACACCTGACATGAATAACATAATCACTCATTACAAGACCCTGCAATCGACAACATATCAATACATGTATAGACACCTGACATGAATAACATAATCACTCATTACAAGACCCTGCAATCAACAACAAATCAATACATGTATAGACACCTGACATGAATAACATAATCACTCATTACAAGACCCTGCAATCAACAACAAATCAATACATGTATAGACACCTGACATGAATAACATAATCACTCATTACAAGACCCTGCAATCGACAACATATCAATACATGTATAGACACCTGACATGAATAACATAATCACTCATTACAAGACCCTGCAATCAACAACAAATCAATACATGTATAGACACCTGACATGAATAACATAATCACTCATTACAAGACCCTGCAATCAACAACAAATCAATACATGTATAGACACCTGACATGAATAACATAATCACTCATTACAAGACCCTGCAATCAACAACAAATCAATACATGTATAGACACCTGACATGAATAACATAATCACTCATTACAAGACCCTGCAATCAACAACATATCAATACATGTATAGACACCTGACATGAATAACATAATCACTCATTACAAGACCCTGCAATCAACAACAAATCAATACATGTATAGACACCTGACATGAATAACATAATCACTCATTACAAGACCCTGCAATCAACAACATATCAATACATGTATAGACACCTGACATGAATAACATAATCACTCATTACAAGACCCTGCAATCAACAACAAATCAATACATGTATAGACACCTGACATGAATAACATAATCACTCATTACAAGACCCTGCAATCAACAACATATCAATACATGTATAGACACCTGACATGAATAACATAATCACTCATTACAAGACCCTGCAATCAACAACAAATCAATACATGTATAGACACCTGACATGAATAACATAATCACTCATTACAAGACCCTGCAATCAACAACATATCAATACATGTATAGACACCTGACATGAATAACATAATCACTCATTACAAGACCCTGCAATCAACAACAAATCAATACATGTATAGACATCTGACATGAATAACATAATCACTCATTACAAGACCCTGCAATCAACAACAAATCAATACATGTATAGACACCTGACATGAATAACATAATCACTCATTACAAGACCCTGCAATCAACAACAAATCAATACATGTATAGACACCTGACATGAATAACATAATCACTCATTACAAGACCCTGTAATCAACAACAAATCAATACATGTATAGACACCTGACATGAATAACATAATCACTCATTACAAGACCCTGCAATCAACAACATATCAATACATGTATAGACACCTGACATGAAAATGTATATACAGACACTGGACGTGAATATATGTAGTGTTATACCTACCAAGTTAAATTGTGCTATGGCATCCTTATCACACCAGCAGTAGGCACTCGTCCTAAATATGTGAGGTTTTAGTCGTCTTCTGTCCTGATGATCACTTTAAAGAAAAAACATGCATGACATACTGGTAATCCTAAACACAGTCATGATAGAGACCACATATAAAATACATTGTGTGATATCGGTAAAGCATGCTGCCTCAGGCTGAACAATGTTTTTACCAACCAGTTCATCCTGTACCAGAATAAACAATTGTAAAAGACAGTCTTCATGATTGATTTAATTGTCTTGACATTTAGAAATTGTATGAAGTCACTGAGATTAAGCTCAGACTATGAGCCAGTAATAAGACCCATCCCGAATCGTGGAGACCCATATTTCTGTTATATTGATTGGTGTAATTTCAATTCATCAAAACAAGCAGAAATGAGTTCAGTGATAAATATCGTAACAGGAAATACGTTTCTTGCAAAATCTGTAATGGAGGGGGGTCTCAAAGTCTATTAAGAAGAAAGATTCAAGTCGATCACCAAGTTAGATTTAACATGATTCATTTATCACTGAACTGGTAGCAAGACATTGGTTGTTGTGGACGGTTTTCACTATACATCATTACAAACTGCATTTTTAAATGTGTCATAAATGTGGCATGGTAGGAAGCATGTCTACTTGCAGTAGTGAGGAGATTGCAGAGATCATGAGTTTGAATTCATTTACCTTACCCTATTATAGACCATGTCTAGTTGTAGACTGGCCTAGCTGTGGTGATTTTTGCGAAAGGTGGAGTGAACGCGAAACCACCACCGTTCTTGCCTGTCATTCTGCTAATTAACATACAAACTAGTTTGAAAACACACTAGTTCTTGCTTTCAAAACATACAGTCTGGGTGATTTCGCGGTTGCAGGGATTTCGCTATTTTTGACTCCCATGTGCGAAGCACAAAAAGGGAGTCTTTGCAGTTAGTTAGAGTGTGTGTGTGTGTGTGTGTGTGCGTGCATGCGTGCGTGCGTGCGTGCGTGTGTGTGTGTGTGTGTGTGTGTGTGTCCGTTCCACTGATATCTCAAGAACCATACATCAGTTTTTGATGAAACTTGGTGCATAGATGCTCTGGGCCGATGCGCAGATTTGATCAGGTTTTGGTAAAAATCCATGCATATTAATTACCTAATTTGCATGATAATTAGCTAATTTTTAGCTGTTCCAATGATATCTAAAGAACCACTCATTGGATTTTGATGAAACTTGGCACACAGATGCTCCAAACTAATGCGCAAATTTGATTAGTTTTGGGTAAAAATCTGTGCAATATTAATTACCTAATTTGCATAATGATTCATCAATTTTCGGCTTTTCCACTGATATTTCAAGTAGTAATCATCACATTTCAATAAAACTTGGTACATAGATGTCATAGGACACTGCATAAACCTGATAGTTTTTAGGGTAATATCAGTATATATTAATTAGCTAATTTGCATAATTAATTAATTTTCAGCTTTTGATATTTCAAGTAGTAATGATCATCACATTTCAATGACACTTGGTACATGGATGTCATAGGACACTGCACAGACCTGATAGTTTTTAGGGTAATATGAGTACATATTAATTACCTAATTAGCATAATTAATTAATTTTCAGCTTTTGATTTTTCAAGTAGTAATCATCCCATTCAATGACACTTGGTACATAGATGTCATAGGACACTGCACAGACCTGATAGTTTTTAGGGTAATATGAGTACATATTAATTATATAATTTGCATAATTAATTTATTTTCAGCTTTTGATATTTCAAGTAGTAATCATCACATTTCAATGACACTTGGTACATAGATGTCGTAGGACACTGCACAGACCTGATAGTTTTTAGGGTAATACGAATACATATTAATTACCTAATTAGCATAATTAATTAATTTTCAGCTTCTGATATTTCAAGTAGTAATCATCTCATTTCAATGAAATTTGGTACATAGATGTCATAGGACACTGCACAGACCTGATAGTTTTTAGGGTAATATCAGTATATATTAATTAGCTAATTTGCATAATTAATTAAATTTCAGCTTTTGATATATCAAGTAGTAATCATCTTAGTTCAATGAGACTTGCTACATAGATCTTCTAGGATTATGCAGACACCTGATTAGTTTTAATTGGATATTAATTACCTAATTTGCATAATGCTCCACTGATATATAAAGAACCACAAATTGAATTTTAATGAAACTTTTAAAGAGAACTATGCAGAAACCCAATTAGTTTTTGGTAAATATTTATGCTTATTAATCACCTAATTAACATAATTATTTTGTTTAACTTTTTACATTACCCTATTAAGACCATGTCTAGTTGTAGACTTCTATCAAATCCATTTACATTACCCTATTATAGACCATGTCTAGTTGTAGACTTCTATCAAATCCATTTACATTACCCTATTATAGACCATATCTAGTTGTAGACTTCTATCAAATCCATTTACATTACCCTATTATAGACCATGTCTAGTTGTAGACTTCTATCAAATCCATTTACATTACCCTATTATAGACCATGTCTAGTTGTAGACTTCTATCAAATCCATTTACATTACCCTATTATAGACCATGTCCAGTTGTAGACTTCTATCAAATCCATTTACATTACTCTATTATAGACCATGTCCAGTTGTAGGCTTCTATCAAATCCATTTACATTACCCTATTATAGACCATGTCTAGTTGTAGACTTCTATCAAATCCATTTATATTACCCTATTATAGACCATGTCTAGTTGTAGACTTCTATCAAATCCATTTATATTACCCTATTATAGACCATGTCTAGTTGTAGACTTCTATCAAATCCATTTGTATTACCCTATTATAGACCATGTCTAGTTGTAGACGTCCATTTACATTACTCTTGTGAAAGATATAACACAGTGGATGGTGTTGTATAAATCAAACATACCTACAATATGCATTATCACATTCTGTTTTGAAATCTTTACTGCTGGAGTTCACTATTGGCAAAAACTGTACCTGCCACAAGTGTTCTGGTACAGGTGGGTTAAATCTGCTCAAGACGTCTTCTATTCCAAGCAACACATGGTCTTTCTGGTAGAGGCTGAGACGAATACCCTTGACAGAACCATTGTCAACAATACCCAAAAAAATTGTACCACCTTGGCGTGTATTAAGAAAAGCACAGATAGTTCTGCAAAGAAGAAATACATAATTTTTTATTAATCTTACATTTGTTTAGTTATACATGTAGTTATCTAATGATGTATGTTTAATCTTTTGGATAAATTTTGACCAAATGGACATAATTTCTTTTTGATCAAAATTTTTAAAAATTTATGACAAAATTATGAAATTATGTGGGTTAAAAATTTGTGAATGGATCAGGTGACAAACTCTAAGTGCTCTGTGATGACTGGGATGTGAACTATTTGATGGTCTGAATATGCACTCTAAGATTATTCACCAACCTTTATTGGGGTCTTGGGACTATTATGTGAGGTATTTGATGGTATGAATTTGTACGAATTACAGGAACATTGAGAAATAGTAAGACACTTGAAAATAAAACTAATATAGCCACCAGTTAGCCATTTTGAATCAAATCGTGAAGCACGTCTAAGCAGTATGGATGCCAACTACAATAACATTGTACATGTATAACAACTGATAGAAATGTTCATTTTTTAAAGATGCAATAAAATATTACTATAATTACTACATGTATATGAATTAGCATGAAAGCTAGGTGTTGGTATTTACAAATATTTATAAGTGCATTTAGAATTAAAGTTCAGGTTTTTGACATTCAAATCTTGCATCCAAAATAATAAAATTGCCATTCACTAAAAAGCTGTATCCACACTTGTTCTAAAATGTACTTAATTGTATGTTTCATCATTATTGCATATTTATAGCAACAAAAACAAATTAGTCAAAAGTGTTATTTTCATTCCTTGCAAGGAAGGAGAAATGTATGAATTGACACTTGTGGTTATATATTTTGTTGTTGTTACCGATTTCACATTTAAACACTTTACGTTGAATGCAGAAGTGCGATAACATGTGATGAAAATAGAATCCCATCACTCATGCAAACGTTCACACAGCACAAAACCTTTTTCATCATCATTTTAGACTATAATCTTTTAATAAATTACTGTAAAATGACTAATTTTCACTGGGTTTAAATTTCACTGATTTACCATTTCAGGCATATTCAGGGGTTTTAAATTCACGGTTTTATCATTTAGATAAGGTGTTCTATACTCAATTTTACATATTCACTAGGTTTTAATTTAGAGCATTTTCCAATCAGCGAAATAAGCAAAATTAAAACCCTGTGAAAAATTAATCCTTTTACAGTATCACTCTTGGCAGGCAACAAGCAGCCTCTCAGCTGAGATAACTCTGCTATTAGCAATGTACATTTCATTTAAAGAACTAAAATCAAATATGAGTGAGGTCCACCTGTGGTACCTATATATATATATATATACATATATATACATATATATATATATATATAGTATCAAAGCAATCTGACTTAAGGTTTTCATCAAGAAGTCAAAAAATATCACTTTTTACCAAAAATGTGGATGAAGGACTACAATGCATAGACATTTACTCATAAAGCTCTGCTCGACAAAGTCAACAGCAGAGCTACCAAATAAGTTATCATGAGAATACCGCAAAATATGCAATTTGGCAGTACTGTGTCACTGTACCTCTATCAAACGTATCATGCATTCACTTGATAACTCATATTATTACTGTACCTAGATATAGATTGCCGTGATCGTCTCTCTCGGTCACCACGGTTTATGCTGCTCCATTCCGGTAAGTCCTCAATGCAGAGTGTTCTATGACCTTTGAACTCATGCGTGACATCCTCCTCAAAGGGAACAACAGAATGACGAACATAATATTTCATTTTTTGTTCGCTGCCGACTGAGCTTTTATTTAGATTTCTGGAAAGTGACCTTTGAAAAAAAATATTCATTGAATTATGACGCATGAGTACAATTTCCTTTTTGAGCATAATTTACAATATTGAGCATTCCTTACATTTTAGGAATATTATGAGTTGAACAGCACAAAGACATTATTGTGTTGTCTGGCTGACAATGTAAATAAGCATACAATTTAAATACAGCTTGTGTACATTGTATATTCATTCATCTAAGTGTGCATATTTATTTTTTATTCAATCACGTAACTCTAATTTTTTTATAATTTCAGATAGTTAAAACATTAAAATTTAATAATCTGCAGATAATAATAATTTGTGATTGATGACTAACTGCAATACTCAAATTATATTTCTGATTGATTGTTTTGATATTATGACATTTTTATAACTGTTTAAAATTAAAATATATCAATTTTCAATACATGTTTATTAGGGAGGTTTGAATGAACAGATACAAATCACCACTAAAGATTGCCTAACTCAACAGAAAATTGTTTCATATTGTTAATAATAAATATTTTTCAAAGGGTTGACATTTCAAAAAAATTTCTACTTCAGATTAACATTATAAAATTCCACATTGTCAACATTTAATGAATTGAAAGTGCCTGCATTAAAAACCAGAGTTAAATACCCTGTGAGCCTGGACTGGTAATACTACCAGTATGTTGGTACCCCGGGTTGGTACTTGCACTTCCAACTGTGTTAGCCAATCAGAGGCTTAGATATTTCCGCTCTGTGCCGATATTGCAACAAACTAAGCTCTGAACCAATTAGAGGCCATCCCTGAACATGGCTTATAATAATTGACCCATTTCTTAGGCACACTTTGCAGTCTCATGTAGACTGCGTAATACAAAACAATATTTCACACTATAAAACGCACTGCTAGACAATCTTATTTGTATTGCCCACTTTTTGAGTGTAACCCAGGTAGAAAAAACAAATATTTTTTAGTCAATATTTTGTCTACAGTACTCCAACAGAAAATTGTAAAGGTGTGGACTTATTACACTGTAGATTCATTGGCAGAGGGTCAGCTAGTACCCAGTGTATGAACACGAACCTCACAGTCTGTTGGCCTACAAATGTTAATAAAATAAATGAGATTAATTTACCTATATTTAATATATAGTGGCAGCCATCTTGAACAAAGCTTGAAACTAAATAAATAGACCCATTAAGCATCACAGGCGTGTTAAGCATATAGTAATTACCAAAATATTTGAGGAATCGGTAAATTAATCGCATTTATTTTATTATCACTGAAGTACTGCTACTGTTGAAGTATACATGATATGAGCCCCTGAAAACACCTTTTTTTTGGCCGACAGCATTGGTCTTTTGGGTCCATTTTTTAATTGTCTGCAATTAAAAAAACAGGTGATTGCACCCGAATCCTAGCCTCCTTGTAGTTTATCATTGAAGCATCATGAATCGTTAGCGTTTATCCCCTGCGTTCAGAGTGACTTTAGTTGAATACCTGACAACAGATGATGACGCAGTCATTTCACCCGCAGTCACTTCACTGTCAGACCTCTAATGAAACGATCCTATTGCCGGTATACACTTTTCAAAGATGGCATAAAAACAAACATGTCGCCCTCTATATGCGGTTGATGACTTGAATTGATAGAGGGCGCAAGTGCGAAATATTCATGTCGTGGAAAACCATGCACATAAGGTCTCACGCTACTAATCAACCAATAACCGCATATAGAGGTTTTTTAATTAGTTAATTAGGAAACCAATATGACCTCCCTTGTCCACAAAACTATATATTTTCGGAAAGCTTATTGTATGAATTTTAAAATTTTGTCAGCATTTTTTTTTCATGGACACTAGTTTGAAATATGCACAAAAATGTGCTTTTTTGGTCAAAAGTGAATAAAAGTGAATAAAAAAAATTAGCTTCTAAACCATCTGTCAAAATTGGTTTACGGGTACATATGTTTACTATGAAGAAAGTGCCGTCTTAAAAACTGTCTACCAGTTGTCAATTTTGCAGGGCAGCAGCTCAAATTTCACTACTTCAAGTTTATGCATGAATTAACACCCATGCTCGTTGTCTGTACGATTGTTGTAAGACTGTTCAACCAAAAACAATGGCCCGACCGCGTTTTGAAGATAAACACATTGTCAATCATTTGTGAAAATGTCAAAACAAAGGGTCAAAGCGTCTAGTTTGGTACTGCTGATAATTAAAATGGCTGTAACAGTTCCAAATTTAAATGTATTATCGTTTTGTAAAAAGTTAATATAATGCATAATATGGAGATCCCGTTATTACTTTTCCTCACCATGTTTCTTTTTTATTATTTATGTACAGCCTTGCTACATCTTGCTAAGCATTCAAAAGAGAGAATGTTTGCACCTGTTATCTATATTTTAAAATCGTCTTTTGAGTTATGTATGTCCCACTATTCAAAATTCTACAAAATTTTAACAGTCCATAGCCAAGACCGTTCGGATAATAAAAAGCAAAAAAAAAAAAAAAAAAAATTCACTCCCAAGTGCTCACGAACTTGTATCTCTCCTTTAAATGCCTTGCAAGAACCGATGAAATTTATTAAATATTTTTTTCTTAGGTGCACCTGTTTGTAGGCGTGTATCACGGGCATGTTGATTTCTCATTTTGAGCCATGTTTTTAACTTTATCATTTTCATATAGCAATCTTCTCATATATTAAAATTGTCGTCTATGGAGTTTCAATTAGTGGTATGAGCCCATAACATGTTTGTGAAGAATTGTATTGGTAGCTGAAAACGTTTTCTGCAACCTCAGAAAACTTTGAAACGTGGTTTGCAATGAGAAAAAAGTGGTCTTCAATGTAAGTTTCTTTTGAAGGCTGAACAGTGGAACGTCCTACTAAAAACAAACGTCGGAATAGTGGAAAAGTTGTTTTCGACACCCGCGTCTTGAATGTTGTGCGGGAAGTCTGGGAAGTTTACGTCCGAAAAGCCTGTCGTGAAAATAGAAAGTTGCATTGGACAATTAGAACGCTATGAAGTTTAACTGGAAAAAATAATAAAAAAAATTGTGAGATCGGAAAATTAGTCTGGAAAGTTCGCGCAATGTAGTAAAAATCGAAAAGGTTGCCTTTGAAAATAGCAAAACTGTGAAAAGGTGTGGAATTCCACAACACAAATAGCAATAACAAGAGAGTAAGTTAGATATTACACAAGGATCATTGCATTAAACTCCTTGTTTTATTGAATGTAAATTACCAGGGACTACGTTTACCTATTGCAACTGTATATATTTATCCGTCCTCACAGCTTTCTTAAAATTTGCAATGTACGGAACCTTAGCAGGGCAATCAATAAAAAAAGAATGTACTTCGTTTAATGAAAACAATAACAAAACTATTTTATTATAATGTGGAACGACAGCTTCATATGATTTAAAATGTTAGTTTGAAAGAATGCTGTCAGTCTGTAATTCAAATTAAAATTCTTGTGAATAATTTGCCGACGGAGGCAGCTAAGAGGCTGATTTGAAAATACCATGAGGATTTGTCCTTTAATGTCGTTCAGAGAACTACCCGAGTTTTATAGGATTTGTCTCAAGGGCAACTTTGGTCTAGCGGGCCCAAATATTTATTTTTAAAGAAAAACTTGGAAAAATTAAATTTACTTTTGAATAAAATTGGGGGGGGGTCGTTTGTACAGGCTACAGAAAATAAAAAAAGGGCATTTTACGTTTTTACAGGAAATAAAATGAAAGTTTCATTTACATCATGGGGTTTTACACTTTACAGATAAAGCAAATTCCTGATTACATTTTAATATATTTGATAATTTGTGTTTAAGAATCAAGAATCAAACAATGTCACACATTGTGGGGATATATTAGTCGTCTCAGTCAAAATGTAGATGCAAAAAAAAAAAAAAAAAAAAACGTTATGTGGTTTATTGCTTAACCAACAGGCATAATAATAGCTTACACATGAAAAAGAAGCCCCGAATCTCTGAAACAAGCACTTTATATAGGTGCATATCTACCGTGAGAGAAAACATGTAGGCGGGAAATACAAATGAATAAATTACGTGGGAGAAAAAAGATGCAATAACAAGTAAGGTGATTGGTAAAAAAAATATCTCAGTTCTCATTGACTAAAACTAGATGATTTTCATTGGTCGAGAATTACTCAGAAGAATCCTTCATACGAAAAGATAACAAATTAACTACTATAACGGAATGACATGCAAATAAAAATAATAATGGTAATACTAAACAAACACAAATATATATATAAAACCTAGAGGGCTCTGTCAAGTTGATAACATGTAGCTTTGTGAACCTCTCCTGATTTTTTCCTTTTAGGTTAGTTTCTAGGTGAGTCTCATTCTTTTTAGTGCAACCTAATTATTTATTAGGGTTACTGTTAACTATGTACTAAATCTTAGATCTTAAATGTGCCATAATGGGGCCTGTTTGTGACTTTATTTTTTAACCTCCTGTTAGGAAGAGCTTTCATTGTTTGCAGGATATAAGACAGTGCATTGTTTGTTTACCCTTTTTTATGTAGACTCTAGGTAGATTTAACTTTTTGTAGTTGTTATTAGTCATTTTAATAGTTTTCTTTATTCTTGTTTTTATTTTCATTCCTATTTTATTACCATTTTACCATTATTTTTGAAAGTTTTTGACTACATTATTTATTTTCACTGTTTTACCTTTTGTTCTAGTCCAGCCTTGACTTTAACACCTAATTATATAACATTTGACTTAACACCTAATTATATAACATGTGACTTTAACACCTAATTATATAACATTTGACTTAACACCTAATTATATAACATTTGACTTAACACCTAATTATATAACATTTTACTTAACACCTAATTATATAACATTTGACTTAACACCTAATTATATAACATTTGACTTAACACCTAATTATATAACATTTGACTTAACACCTAATTATAAACATTTGACTTAACGCCTAATTATATAACATTTGACTTAACACCTAATTATATAACATTTGACTTAACACCTAATTATATAACATTCGACTTAACACCTAATTATATAACATTCGACTTAACACCTAATTATATAACATTTGACTTAACACCTAATTATATAACATTTGACTTAACACCTAATTATATAACATTTGACTTAACACCTAAGTATATAACATTCGACTTAACACCTAATTATATAACATTCGACTTAACACCTAATTATATAACATTCGACTTAACACCTAATTATATAACATTTTACTTAACACCTAATTATATAACATTTGACTTAACGCCTAATTATATAACATGACTTAACACCTAATTATATAACATTTGACTTAACACCTAATTATATAACATTTGACTTAACACCTAATTATATAACATTTGACTTAACACCTAATTATATAACATGTGACTTTAACACCTAATTATATAACATTTGACTTAACACCTAATTATATAACATTTTACTTAACACCTAATTATATAACATTTGACTTAACGCCTAATTATATAACATGACTTAACACCTAATTATATAACATTTGACTTAACACCTAATTATATAACATTTGACTTAACACCTAATTATATAACATTCGACTTAACACCTAAGTATATAACATTCGACTTAACACCTAATTATATAACATTCGACTTAACACCTAATTATATAACATTTGACTTAACACCTAATTATAAACATTTGACTTAACGCCTAATTATATAACATTTGACTTAACACCTAATTATATAACATTTGACTTAACACCTAATTATAAACATTTGACTTAACGCCTAATTATATAACATTTGACTTAACACCTAATTATATAACATTTGACTTAACACCTAATTATATAACATTCGACTTAACACCTAATTATATAACATTCGACTTAACACCTAATTATATAACATTTGACTTAACACCTAATTATATAACATTTGACTTAACACCTAATTATATAACTCTATATAGCAGTGTCAAGGGTCAAGTTGTTTGTTACAGTGTCACTTCCTGTTACACTGTTACCATAATTTACCTGTACACTATGGCCTTAGGAAGTGATATTACCCCCTCTAAGCAACCATTAAATAATTATGATCAGGTTAAAGATTTTCTTGAGAAGTATATAGGTAGTGAAATAGATATAACTTCCTGTTACACTGTTACCATAATTTACCTGTACACTATGGCCTTAGGAAGTGATATTACCCCCTCTAAGCAACCATTAAGTAATTATGATCAGGTTAAAGATTTTCTTGAGAAGTATATAGGTAGTGAAATAGATATAATTTTTAATAAATGTAGTGTTAGCATTAAATCATCTACAAATTTCAGGGATATTTGGATCCAGGCTCTCAAATCTGTTTACCCAGTAGAACAGTTGAATTGTTGTATAAAAAAGAATGAGGGCAGTGAACAACTTCATCTAATTAACTTTGATAATAGCACTGTAACATTTAAGATATACAAGAATGGTGCAGTTGTAATACAGAGCACTGATTACTTTAATTGGATTCTTAATGAAGGAAACATTTTCTTTCAAAAACTTAGTCAGTTATTAGATATTAAATTAAAGGTAACACAACCTACAGTGTCACAAATGATAGCTTAAAGACCTCAGAGTATAAGACAGCCAACCTCACGTTATAAAGCAACAGATTTGCTTTAGAGACGACAGATGTGGACAGGATATCAAAGAAAAATGAAGACAAGACAAAGGAGAAGCTGAAAACAATTGCAAACACTGTAGCACAAACTAGCAAGACCAACAGACACTCCAAAGAAAAACCTAGCAAGTCATGTAAAGATGAAGATACCATTCATACATCTTTTAAAATTGACACAAGAAGACCTACAGTAAAGGATGTTACTCCAAGCAGAATACCAGTCAGGAATAATCCTAAATTACTGAGTTCACCACTTCAACAACAATCACATCTACCACAGTCTTCACTTCATGTTATCATGAGTCTACTTGAACATATACAACAAACACAAGCATCAATGGTGACAAATTTAGACTCAAAGATCACTGAAGGTTGTAACCAGATCCTTAAAAATCTGACATCACTAGATCATAGTAAGTGTAACCACCATGATGTTACTGCTCTAGAAAAAGAAATTAAAACACAAAAACAGGAGATCAACAACCTTAAGGACACATCGAGGGGCAAAGAACAGAAAGAAGAACAATTACATTGTTGATAATAATATAAACGTAATACAGTTATCACAAATGAAAGAAGAACTATCTAATAAGACAAAAGTGAATAATAACCTCAGAAGTAAACTTGATAAGAAGCATTTCAATTTCATCGACGAAAGATTTGATAAATTACACACTTATTTAGATGAAGCGATAAGAAAGGAAACGATACCAGCGCATACCATTAATAACAGCAAACCTGCAATAACCATAAATGAGAATGCTGATAATGTGAAAGGCTGGACAACAGTAGTCTCACCCAGGAAAATCAGGAAAAACAGGTAAACCAATTCCAGTGACAGCTACCCAAAAAGAGAGGCCCCCTGCTTTAGTACCACCTGTTTATAGTTCACTAAACAAGACTCACCACAGTTATATTCGCAACATCCCTAGGAGAGTTGAACATTTGATCTTGAGCGATTCCCAAACATCCAACATCAGTAATGCCAGATTAGCAAAAAATCAGATGGTGTTAACCTATCGAGGAGCAACCATTGATTCAATGAGACATGCTTTTCTTGAAAATGACATTCCACTTTCCATAAAGAGTCTCACTATTAATATTGTAGGTAATGACATAGATAATGGAAGCAACATAGAACAAATCATTGATAATTACAAAGATTTGATATCTACTGTACAACAGAAACTACCAAATACCAAACTATTTCTATGTGATGTTACTATAAGAAGTACTTGGAATAGGAAAACAATGGAATCTTATGAAGCAGTCAACAAAGCAATTGAAAGAATGTGCAACAAGACCACTAGATTCACAATGAGTATGTCAAACATTGGTCAGTCTCATCTAAGTAAAGATGGCATTAATGTGAGTAAAGAAGAGGGTTCAGTCATCCTTATTAACAACATCAAATCAGCCATCATGAAGAAAAAAATATATACATGTATAAACCATCATACACCATTTCAACTGACAGAAAAGATGCCAGTTACTCAGCTATTGCTGCAACACCTGGAAAACATTACAACTTCCAACAAGTTTGGAGAAAAACTGGTAATGATAATCTCCAGAGTGAAATTCATTGAAACTCAACTGCAATCACTGCAATCAGACTCGAAGCAATAATTATCGGCAGTACAACAAATACAAGAATTAAACACCAACTATTACATATTGGTCAATTAAACTCACAAGGACTACGTTACAACTATATACTTAATACATCAGCCCAAGACAACAAGACAAAACAATTGCTGAATATGCAAACAACAATCCAAGAATACCACATTCATGGTTTCACGGAAACCTGGCTAGATAATAATTCCATCAACCTTATACCAACTTCAGAAGGATACTTCGCTTTCCATAAGATTAGGGAAAAGCCAAACAAAGCATTGCGCAACTCAGGCGGCATCACCATCTTCATTCTTGGTGTAACTATTCAACAACAAACAAGTGACTTTACTCTGTGGTGCTGATTATGTATAAACTTTTTCAAATTGGAAAAGGATATTTACCTGTGTACAGTCTACATCCCACCATCCAACTCATCATATTATGAAAAGAAAAATACAGACCCCTATAGTATATTACAATCAGAAATCCACACCTACAAACAAAATGGTTATGTCATGCTACAAGGAGATTTCAATGCCCGAACAGCCAACTTAGTGGACACTATAGAAGACGATGAGGACAACTATATACCAACACCCGGTATTTACACATGTGATACACTAACCAAAAAGCGACATAACATGGACACCCAGAAAAATACATTTGGAGAAGACTTGATAAAAATGTGCAGGTCCAATTAGATGGTCATTTTAAATGGAAGGGGAATAGGAGACAGATTAGGAAGACTCACATGCTATGAATAGAATGGTGCAAGTACAGTGGACTATACAATCTGTGACAACCAGCTACAACAACATGTCATGAACTTCAATGTACATGAACCCACTATTGCATCATACCATTGCCAAATAACGACTGTGATCAGATTACCACGATTCAGTGAGAAAAACACTAACTTAAATCAGCATTTAGAAAATACTCCAGGAAAATACAAGTGGTCAAGAGAATCCAAAAATCTGTATACACTTTATCTAAAAACCAAGGAAGGTCATGATAACATCAATAAGTTCATACAAAAAGATCTCTCTACACTTACAACTGATGAAATCGCTAGAAATTTCCAGCAAACAATAGAAACAATTGCAGAGGACTGTTTAATTGTGAAAAAAACAACACAGAAAATCCCAAAATATGTAAAGACCTTACAAAAACAACAGTGGATAACTTTGCAGGGCAAGATTAATAGTTTGAACACCAAGACTAATACTCAGGAATTCTGGAAATTGATTGGAAAATACACCAATAAGAACAATACAAATCAACTACCAGACATACCATATCACAAATGGATAAACCATTTTCAGTCCATAGGTAAAAATTCTAACATACCAATCAGCCGACAAGAAGAAATAGACAAACAGCTGACTTCTGAGGAGGAAAACAACATTCAGAATGAAATTATAAACGAAGACATCTCAGTCAAAGAAATCATGGTCTGTTTTAGACATTTAAAGATGGGAAAATCTTCAGGGATAGATGGGTTACCAGCGGAGATGCTAAAATTTGGCGGTCCACTGCTAGTAACAGCACTTCAAAAGCTATATATTACACAAAGGACATATTACACAAAAGACAGTACCCAGATACTTGGAACATAAGAAAGATGACCCCTTAAATCCTGGGAATTATCGAGGCATTTCTACTAGCAGCACCATCGGGAAGCTATTTGCAATGATTATGAATAACAGAATAAACAGATATTTAGAAAACAACAATATTATTCATAAAAATCAGGCAGGATTTAGAATAAAGCACCGTACTGTAGACCATATTCTAACACTACACACCATGATAAAAAATACCAATCAAAGAATAAAAACCTGTATTGTTGCTTCATCGATATGAAAAAAAATGCTTTGATACAGTGTGGAGAACTGGTCTACTATACAAATTACAAAGGAACAACATTAATGGCCACATATACAAGATAATCAAAAGCATGTACAGCAACATTATTTTCCATGTAAAACTGAAAGACAAAATTACACCAACCTTCATGACTAATAATGGAGTAAAGCAAGGATGCCCACTCAGTCCAACATTTTTTAGCATTTTTATCAATGACTTGGTCGAATTGTTAAATGTCACTGCAGTTGATGAGCCGGAACTTGACAACCAACCAATATCAAGCTTACTATTTGCCGACGATATTGTACTCACCTCAACATCGAAGACTGGTCTGCAGTCATCACTTGACAACCTTTATAACTACACCAATAAATGGGGACTGGAAGTGAACACGATGAAATCAAAAATTCTAATATTCTCAAAAAATAGCCACAAAACAGATGTATCATCATTCAGATATGGTGACACTACAATGGAAAAAACTGACAAATTCACGTACCTGGGTGCAACTTTTAGCTCAAATGGCTCCTTAATCAACACCATGGACAGATTCTCGGATAAAGCAGAGTATATGCTATCAAACATTTACAAGAACAATACAAACAACATTAAGCTTAAGACAAAACTATTTGAAACAGTCCAACTGCCAATACTTCTCTATGCATCTGAAATTTGGGGAATAACAATTAAACCAGACAAGTGGGACAAAACTGAAACTGAAAAATACCACATAAAATACTGTAGACACATTCTAAATGTTAACAATAGAACAAGCACAATTGGTTGTAGACTTGAACTCGGGAGATTACCATTAATCTCAAATATACAGCTACAATCTGTTAAATATTACCAAAGTATTAGGAACAATGGTTCTATCAGTTACACATACCATGCAGTTAGGGAACTTGAACAACATTGTTATAAAGACTCATGGATTGAAGGCATACACAAAATTAGGGACATTTACAATATAAATCCTATTACCATATCAAAAAAGTCATTCTTAGAGAAAACTAAGAACCACTACACAGATTCATGGATTAGCGATATTAAGAGAACAGATTCTAAGCTTAGAACATACAGCCTCCTTAAAAATGATATCAGTACGTCACACTATCTGCATTTATTACATAATAGAGAAGACATCATGTCACACTTGAGATTGAGCTGCCATAAACTTCACATTGAAGTTGGCAGACATAAAAGGCCAAAATACCAGCAGAAAAAAGAATCTGTAAAAAATGCACTCCATCAAAAATTGAAGATGAAATACATTTTGTAACAAGGTGTGATTTTTATAATACTGAAAGAGAAATACTCTTTACAGAATTCACAAATGTACTCTCCACTTTTCAATCAGAAAACAATATAAACAAATTCAAAACTGTTATTAATACAAAAGAACATAAATTAATCAAGCATGTGACTAAATACTTAAAACTTTGTTTCAAGAAACATGACACATAGACATGTACTTATCATACATAATTGTATATCACCACACTATCTCAGGCTAATTTGCCATTTTTAACTGCATTTATCTTAATTTTCTTTAACTTCTATTTTTGTTACTGTTTTTTTTTTTAAATTTGTTACATAACAGCCTAAAATGATTTGTTAACTTTCATTATGGTGTAATAAATGAAATTATTATTATTATTAATCTCAGACACACATTGAATAATCCTCTGTTCAACCCGTTCAACCGCACTTAATGAATTACTGTTGTCCACCATGATTATTCTCAGCACATGCATTACACGCATTTCAGTTTTCTTGCATGCATTTCATTGCGACAATTCTTCTGCTGCCACGAATCTTCTGGGTATGTGTGTGACGCGCATGAACGAAACAACGTGCGATATTAGTTCCGATGTGATATACTTCCCGGTATTCTACTAAGAACAATGCTTGTCGAGTATTGATATTAGATATTATTTCCTACATGTCATTGTTAAAATATTTGGGAATGTCCTGTTTACTTCGAACGTAAATGGTACATTACTTTAGCAGATGTAGAAGCAAGTTATTAAAATAAGTATTACATGTATAGTGACAGACTTGTCTGGTGCCAAAAACAATGTGTTTAAAGATAAAATAACAGAAATATACTATACATGGCAAAAAAAGGATAATCATGGTCTGTTGTAAGTCAATTTGATAAAATAATATTGAATGTACAAACCAGCCAAACACTATTTACGCAGCAATGGGAAACATGTCGAATACGTTGCTGTATTGTTTGATTACATTATTTTATTGACAAAATAACCATTAATTATTTTTATTTGCGACTAGAATACTAACATTTTTTAACTTTTTAGCTCCGCTGTCATCGATTAACAATTGCACTTTCATCTTCTTGGAAACCAGTAGTCTTAGTGTTTGTTGTTTAGTATACAAGTACCTTTGGTGGATCTCTCTCAGATTTTGTATAAATACTAGTATTGTATTTTGGTCAAAACAGCTACTTTCGACGACGTCTTGAAAACTACCAGCTCAATTGATTTAAAACTTGGTGGGTATATAGGTATCTCTGTAATTTTTTTCATCTTGTGACGATATCAATTATTTTCTATTTTTTGAAAATATCTTTCCCTGTTTGGTACAAAAAAAAAATACGTGGTCATTTTTGAGGTGTTCGTGGAATCACCAATTGAAAGGAACTAGAAGACGAAATTACGTTTTTTGTTTATTCAAATTACATTATTACGAAAATAAAAACAATTGATTACAGCTTACGAAAAAACCCCTTGCCGACCCTCTGAAATCATTATCGTCTGCTTGCCTGACGTAAATATCCCAACTCCCAAATGTGAAAGTGGGCATACAGTGAAATTATGAAATAGGTGGAAAAAGTCGCGCAGAAACAAACAATGAAAACATCAACGCAAGAAAAAGTATCAAGCTGAAAAATCAAAAATGCAAAAACTCAAAATGAGAAGAGAAAACAATGCGACCAAGTCGGGATTCAGTCGAATGTTTTTGTTTTCATTGGCAAAAAGCAATCAGTTGACCCTTGACATACCTATCAAAATTTGTGTCACCGTAAGAGGCGCCCATTCAAAATGGCCACTAAGGTAAGTTCCCTGTGTTTTTGATTTTGAACAATCGTGCCGCATTGTTTTCAATGTGAATGGGACAGTTTTGTCGGGACTATTCTGGACAAGGCGCGTTTGGTTGGTAGAATGATTCACGCCATTAGTGATGCATGATTATGAATTTGCCTACTAATTTGAGGTTCTAAAACAAAAACACATAAAATCGTAATCAGATTGGTATGTCGATCTCATTGTGAAATTATAGTGGCCAAAGTCTAAATTATAACGAAAATATACCAAAATTGCTGCTATTGCGGTCCGAGTCGATGTGCATTACCGGTATTATAAAAAAAATATTAGGAGTAAAATCCATATTTTCGTGATTCACAAACTTTAATTGGTCTGTTGTGAGAAATGAAAATGTGTACATTTCCAAAGTTGAGCACAGTTGCTCCATAGAAGGTAATTGGTTATCGTGAAAACTAGGTTACCGCAAAACAAATACAATATCATGTGAATGTATAAATGGTTTTCGTGATTTTCGCTATTTATTATATAATATACTTGTTTTTGAAATGCAGTCTGTCACTCATTTTTCATTGCTGAAGTGATTTTCATCCCAAACTTGGTTCCCTGGGTATCTCTCATCTAACTGCTAGACTGAAATAATGATTTTATCAAAAAATCATAGAAGATTGAGCAAAAATTGGTTGTTTTTTTACCTCAAAGTTTTTTTCCTTTGGAAACACAAAGGTGATGCAACTTCTTGGTTCCTGAATTGAATGCATTTGCGCGTTCATCATTTGTTGAAGATACCGGTATAGATATAGATGCAAGATATAGATGTTGTCACCATTGTAAACTCAAGTGAAAAAATAATTAAGAAAAATTTAGACTTTATTCATAAAAAAATAAACAAATCATTTGAGAACCAATGGATCTTAGACATGCATAATGATAATAGAAAACAAACCTTGGCTAAAAACAAACTAAGAACATACAGACTTTTCAAACAAGATTTAAAAATTGAAAATTACCTAATTAATATGCAGAACCATGGTCTTAGAAGGTTAATTGCAAAATTCAGGACAAGCAACCATGACCTTAAAATTGAGAAAGGCAGACATAATAATGTGCCGCTGGATAAAAGAACATGTGATATGTGCAGCCAAAATATAGTTGAGGATGAGCAACATTTTGTAATGAAATGTCCAGCTTACAGTCACCATAGGGACAAATTATTCCTGACTGTACAAAATAAAGTTCCAAATTTTGATAAAGAAAATAGAATAAATTCATTTTGATTATGGCAAACCATACTCTAGCACCAGCCTTAGCAGTCTTCCTAAAAAACAGCTATGGAACAAAACAGCAACAACTATCAGTGTATTAGGCAACATTTTGTGTTCATTCTATATTCTGTATTCACCATTGGCTGCAAATTGTCTTTATTGTTTTTGATTTGTTTTATTTTTTTAGAAAAGTTTTTATTTTTTGTTTTATTTTTTAGATTGTAGTTTGTTTTAATTTCTTTCTGTAAGACCCTTTTTATCCTTTCCTAAGGATTTTATGCGTCTAATAAAAAAAATATTAAAAATATTAAAAAAAATATTTGTGCTTGTGCATGTTTTGTGACCTTAGATCAATGAACCGGAAGATAGGACAGATTTTGAATGTTCCGAACATGCAGAGTTACAGTAAACTGCTGTTTCCAAATTGCAATGTAAAAATTCCCCAGAAATAGGACTGCCATCATCTTTCAACCAACTCGTACTCAGCCTCTGCAAGAATAACAAACATGTAAATTATCTTTGGCTATATCGTAATATTTTCATTTTTTTGTGGGTATTTTGGGAGTTGAAAAACTATGTCATGGTCATATTTACTCTGCGAACACACTGGAAAATTATCTTTTTCCACTGGAAATCCACTTTTCTCAGCTGAATTTAGGTAGCGAGAGGGGAAAAACTAAAAAAAAAAAATTTCAAAACATTTCAGATTATGAAACATTATATTGTGTACTTTCTTTATCTTTGGTCCAAATTTACTGTCTGCGATGCCTTTGGTGCATAATTTCAGTTTATTTTTACAAATTCAGTTGTAGGTAAACATATCCTCCATACATTTACATATCGTGTTAAGTGACAGATTTGTTGACCATCCAGCTTTATTATATCCTGTTTATTCTATAAATAGTGTCCCAGGGGGGTGTCGCATGACGTAATTGGTCCTTTCCCGACGTTATTAATATACATGAATAATTCATCAGGTAGAAAAATACATAAATTTCGGCCAGTAAAGTTGTTAATACTGGCAAAAACATGTTCTGCTTTATATTAAATGCTTAATAAATGTTGCAAATGTAAAAAATTTACAGGCCTGTGTTTGTTAACTCACTTTCCCCGGTACGAATAATCGCCGATTATGGCGGGCATTGTGACGAGACTTGGCACTTTTCTTGTTTATGGCGATGTTGCAATGAACAAGTTTCTCATATATTGTAGATGGGTAATGTACCATACTATTGGTATTATTGCTCAAGATTGCTCAAGCCGTTGGCAATGTTGCCTAATTAGTATGCATTTTTATTTATTCAGTGCTGAATGCATGCGTGAAATCACGTGACTAGCTGTTTCCCCCGAGGCCATATTGTGGTCTTCCGGTGTAGGTCATGTCAGACCACTTTAAATATGGCGATGCAAACATTACCTCGTGCTACTGTTTTGATTGTTACCATCATAATGTAGATATTTTCAGAGTTATGTAGAACAGTAGTTTAGCAATAGTTTTGTAGCACCCTTTTGAACAGCACCCTCACATACGACCCCCCCCCCCCCTGTAGTGTCCGTTATATGATCGCAATGGAAACACAGACAAACATTAAGCTTTTCTCTGTGTGTTTTATGGCATATGTCATGGAAAGGAATTCTAAAATGAAAAAAACCTGGCCGCCGAAAAATATTCGATGCGGTTAATAGACATCTAAATGAAAGTGACCTGGGCTCATATTATAGTCAGCCCACAGAGTGGTTTGAAGATGAGCTTATTGACAGTTATAACAAAAGTTCTGCGCACAAATTTTCCTGAGTGATTGTCACAGTGACACCGACAGTTCAGACGAGGAGGAGATAGAAATCCTGGATACAGACGCTGTATATATATTGATGTGTCATTAATGTAAAAGAGGGAATGTCGTTTTGGCATAAAACACGAACATCCGCTATGGCTGGAGGAGTCATCTTTATTTATAAGTGTATGAATCCAAAATGCAACTCCACGACTTACATTTTTTTGGCGTTGAAAAAGAGTTGACATTCTTTAGATGTAAACTGTAAGCTGGTGATCGCAGCTCGTAGCATTGGAAAGCGTCGTCACGCAATGTGTAAACTTAGTAGTAACATGGAAATACTGCCTCCTCTATCTGGAACCACACTTCAACATCATGGTTCTCTATGAGTATGGCCAACGCCACATTTTGATTTTCATCAAGAGAAAAAAACAGTGCTGACTAATTGATTATAACAAACCCGATAACGGTACACTCTCCATAGGCTGAGAGTAATGCAAACATATCTGTACTTGAAGGCATGTATATCCCGTAAGTAAATATATGCTGTCATGATGGCTGCCCTGTGTTTGGAGAACCAATTGCACTGTTGAGGCTGTTCAACAAAGGGCCTTGATTAAAATAATTGCGCGGTACACCATCTTGTTCGAGTTAGCTTTTAGTTTTGTAACTTTTTAAGAAACAACCAACCAATTGTTCATGATATAATAGTCCTCACAGATCAGATACTTGTATATTTATAAAGTATGATCGAAATGGTAGACATTTGGTAATTAATTAGCTACATGTATTTATCCAAATTGTCTTCTTTTAATACTTTTCTTAACGCTAACGATGTATAAATTGCACAATCTATTCGCCACAAAATGGTCTAAAATATGATGTCTCATGGACGTTTATGTGAGTCGTTGACATTGAGTTACTGCCACAAGAACTCGGGGACATTCACTAAATTTAGTCCATGAAAATCAGAAACATAGAAAAAAGGAAAACAGAGAAACGACCAATCCTTCAAAAAAACTCTCTATATATAAGAGGTTCACATGAACGATCATAATCTAATCCCCTGAGCAAATATTAACATAAAGCATACATGATCGTATTCTACTATATTTCAGCTTTCTGAAAACATACATATTGCCATAGCTTCATGCTTAGTAACTGGCGAGAAAAGTCCTAAGCTCAATTAAACTATTACGTGTGTCTCCCCTCTTGCTTATGGTCGAGGTATGGTAAGTGTATGTTTCTTACTTGAGCGAAGGGTTCTCTGGTTTTGATTTTTGTGAATAAGGTCGGTACTTGTACGTGAGTAGTAAAATTTTGAAGTGTATCCTATAGTGAACTGGCAGCCAATGTAATTTACAAAGAACAGGAGTGATATGATCAAATTTTGTGGTACGTGTAATTAGACGGGCAGCACAGTTTTGAGCCCTCTGAAGCATGTGTATCTGTTATTTTGGTAAGCCATATAGTAAGGCATTGCCGTAATCCAGTTTAGCGGTTATAATAGAGTAAATGAGTTTAAGACAGGTATGCTCAGATAGATGTTGGCGAATGAGTCCTATGCATCTGATATGCATGTATATTCTTTGGCATGTACTGATGATGTGTTTACTGAACTGAAGTGAATCATCGAAGATGACACCAATGTTGCGAGCTGCTTTAACCGGTTTAACAAGTGTTGATCCAATGTTGATAACATGCAAGGGGTTTGGAGATAGGTCAAATTTTGAACGGATTGGCAATATCTCTATTTTACCATCATTTAGCTGTAGTTTGTTGTTAACCATCCAAGCCTTAATGTTAGATTGGCAATTTTCAATTTGGGATGTGGCAGCTGAAATGTTATCTTTAGTGAAAAAAAGGTAAAGTTGATTGTCATCAGAGTATTGGTGAAAATGAAGATTGTGGTGACGAATAATTTGACCAAGTGATGAGATGTAAATTGAGAATAACAGGGGACCGAGTACTGATCCTTGGGGAACTCCATAATGAAGCATTGTTTCTTTAGATGAATGACCATTAATGACAATTGACTGATGTCTGTTGGTGAGATATGAAGCTAGCCATTGCCAGGCGAGATCACATATGCCCATATCTGCTAGCCGTGCAAGAAGGATGTCACGGTCGATTGTGTCAAAGGCAGCAGACAGGTCTAGGAGGACAAGGATAACATATTGTCCTGCATCAATACACATTGATATGTCATTGTGGACTTTGATGAGTGCTGTCTCGGTGCTGTGAAATTTCCTGTATGCAGACTGGAGAGGTTCTAGAAGAGAGTTCTTAGCAAGGTAGTCATTTAGTCTCCTGGCGACGACTTTTTCCAGAACTTTTGAAAGGAAAGGTAGGTTAGAGTTAGGTCGGTAATTATTGAGTATTTGCTGATCAAGTGTTTTCTTTTTAAGCAGTGGTATGACAACTGCAGACTTCAGATTAGCTGGTACAAGTTCTTGTTGGAAAGATAGGTTAATGAGATACATGAACCAGGGTATGATCTGTGATTGAACTTTCTTGAATAAATATGTGGGAATTGGGTCGAGGCAACATGATTTAGATGGTGATTCCTTAATGATTTTCTTGAGTTCCTGTATAGTAGTAGGCTGGAAACTTGAAAGTTGTTCAGATGTACATATAGCATTTGAAGTAGAAATGACTGGATTATTATCACCCTGTCTGTCTAAATCTAAACCATGCCGAATATTGGTGATTTTGTTTGTGAAAAATTCACTAAATGTTTCTGTGAGTTGATTGAATGAAGAATGAGTTAGCAGTGGTGATGTTTTATCAGTGGTTAGATTAGATGATAACTGAAATAGTGCTTTTTGATTGTGAGCGTTCTCTTCAATTATATCTGAATAGTACTTAGATTTAGCATTCTGAATGAGCTTGTTAACTTTACAACAATGGGTACGGTAAATTTGCTTGTTTATTTCTAGTTTCGTAGTGCGCCACTTCCTTTCATGAAATCTGCTTGTTTTCTTAGCTACCATTATGTCCGTTGTATACCAATCTGCATTAGGGCGCACAGTGATAAGTTGTTTACGTTGCGGTGCATGTTTATTTAGTAGTTTCCTGAGGCACCAGTTGTAATGAGAAACAGCCAGGTTCTCATCTGCTGAAGGTTGGCTGGGGATTAGAGCATCCTTAATGTCACATTCAAAATCTTCCACAACAATATCTGCAATACGACGATATTTAATTTCCTTTTGAACTAATGGAGGTTTAGGTAGTAAGACTTGTATATAAATTGGAAAATGATCTGAAATATAAACAGTGACATTGAGGATTAGGTCAGGATTTGTGAAGACCAGATCAAGTGTGTGACCATGAGTGTGTGTTGGAGTGTTCACCCACTGTTTTAAATTACACGAGTCCAGTAATTCTTGAAATTTGTGAGTATTAGAATCCGGTGATACATTTGCCCAGTGAAAATTGAAATCCCCAATAATAGATAAATTGCCAGTGTATGTAGATGAAGATTCAAGAAGATCTCCAAATTCATTGAGGAATTTAGAGACAGTGAATTTGTTCTTTGTGTTGGGAGGTGGAGATACACAATAATGACTTTAAAAGTAATTCCATGGTAACGCAGAGTGACTTCAACAGCTTCAAAGGTAGTAACATTCTGTAGTGGCTTCCAGGTGGTGACTGTAATACTAGACTTAAATATAAATGCAATCCCTCCACCAGTTGATTTCACATGCGGAAAATGACGGTAAGTGTATCCAGCTGGTGTAACTTCATTAATGATTGGTTCATCGCCACTGGCTTTCAGCCATGACTCTGTGATTGCAAGTGCATCAATATTATGTTCTACAATATAGTCAGAAATTAGTGTAGCCTTATTCCGAATTGAATGTACAATATTAATAGTTTATTGTTCACATGAGGAATATTCAGATGTAACTTAGTCTGTAACTTTCAAATTTTATTTTCACGTTTAAATATATCCACAAAATTTGGTGTGATTTGTTTTAATATGACATTTTATTTATCTTATAAATATATACAACTCCAAGGGCGTGAACGATGGAATATAAATATATATGTTGCGGAAACATGCTCCATGCATTTAAGATAGTAGGGGAAGAGACAAGTTTTAATTAAGATTTAACTCTTTTGTTTCAAGCCTTTTGTTTCAAGTCTTTTTTCTTTTGAACTCATCATTGCGTTCACTTATTTACTCAAGATGAGTTGACGACAGACTTCGTTTCTGTAGTTAAATTGATGATTCAAATTGTATAACCAGGGTTACTAGAAACTGTGGTATAACCCAGCGTAGGCAAAAACAAAATGGTGTAACAAACAATTATGAGACAAATTAACTTGTGGGATGAATCATCTTGGAACGAATCATCTTGTGGGATGAATCCTTCTGTTTGTTAACTTGCGTTCTTTTCATAGCGTAATTCGGAATCAGGAATTTTAATGAGTGAAGGTCGTACTACAGTACAGACTACAGTAAGACATGTCTTTTTAGCTAGCATGTTATTTTAGCTGATTTAGCTAATTCACAATTTCGCTATATTAAGATGTCGCTAATTAGAAAAGAGTATATTCTTACAGTGAGATTATTGGTACTTTAGCTAATTAAGATTCAGTTAATTCATGCATTGAGTCAAATTCGCTAAAACGGTATGTGGCTATTTCAAAGTGTTCTGCAGTATTTCCTATTGTTTTGATTCAGTTTTTAGTCTAGAAACTTAGCAACATTGTTTTTTTGGTAAATATAGAACATGTTCTAAAAATTTAGATATACCAATTGATAATATCATTAATTCAGTCCAGCGGTTAGATAGGTTATTTATTAAAGACACCTGGGAAACCAACATTTGCAATGTGAATCACTCCATCGATGAAAAATCAGTTATAATAGCCAAAGGGGTGAGAGACTGATTTTAAAAAAACATTTTATATATGGGGTACATAACAGACACCCAAAAACACAAAGAAGGCTGTATGCAAGTCTAGACATGAATAGCAATAATTTGAGTTACATAGTAAATTTATTGCCTGCTCACATTGTCTGCATTTACCGGTAATCTGTTAAACCATGGAGGTATAAACATTAAATCCAATCAATATATCCTGAATATTTAAATAGTTGTATTATATTTTAGTTGCTACTTGATGCTGCAGTTAAGGTCTATAGAGAATGTTGTCAAGCTTCGTCTATAGTGAGTGCATATATTGGATGTGATAAGGGATCTTACTTCAATGTCAGCTCAATATGCAGTCAAAGAGATCTGGAACGGAGTGAGAATGTCAAATTTGAGAGAAATTATACTGTATTACACAAAGATGGAAAAGTAGAGAATGTTTTCATAAATGGTGCTCCTAATGAACTAAATTCAGTGTAAGTACTATGGTTTGTGTTTGGCATGTACCATTACCTGATTTAATAACGTGATAATTGTGTTCAATGTATCGCACATAGAATGTGTATAAAATGTATTGTTTACAGAACCACTGTCCTTTAAGTCAATTTACAGTACCACTGTCCTTTAAGTCAATTTACAGAACCACTGTCCTGTAAGTCTGTTTACAGTACCACTGTCCTTTAAGTCTGTTTACAGAACTACTGTCCTTTAAGTCTGTTTACAGAACCACTGTCCTTTAAGTCTGTTTACGGAACCACTGTCCTTTAAGTCAATTTACAGAACCACTGTCCTTTAAGTCTGTTCACAGAACCACTGTCCTTTAAGTCTGTTTACGGAACCACTGTCCTTTAAGTCTGTTTACAGAACCACTGTCCTTTAAGTCTGTTTACAGAACCACTGTCCTTTAAGTCAATTTACAGAACCACTGTCCTTTAAGTCAATTTACAGAACCACTGTCCTTTAAGTCTGTTCACAGAACCACTGTCCTTTAAGTCTGTTTACATACAGAACCACTGTCCTTTAAGTCAATTTAATAATACAAACATTCCAGATGACATGTGATACAAAACTTACATCAGAACAGTTGTTTTGTTTTCATTTTGTGATAAATACAGATTACGCAGTAAAACCTCCCCATCTGGTAAATTTACGGCTGTGATTCGAAAGATAACACTGAAGAAAGGAGAAGACAAACATTATGTAGAGGTAAAGATTTTGTATTTGCAGATATTGCTTTTCTCATCATGTGTGTCAAAGGTCAGGACTTAATGAAGGAAATCATGTTTTTTTTTTCTGGTGTTTATAATTGTGAAATAGACTCAACATATACTTTTATGGAATAAATTTGCAATAGTCACTAATTTTCTTTGTTAGGTTTGGGACAGCAATCACAAAATTCAAAATATTGATGTATTTGCACTTGAGAAGCATGGAAGTGTTTATGAGGATGGTAAGTATATTTCTGAATTTGCTGATCATATCTCTGGGTTTGATTAAATAGGTTGGTTGCTGAGTAATGTGACTATTACAAAACATTTGTAATTGTATTTTAACGCACTGAAATGTGCACTCTTTGTCTCCCACTCCTTTGACCTTTATCAGTCAGCTAGCTCACTTCCACCCTTGATTATGTAACTTGTATTTACTTTATAGATCATTCCCCAGTTTGTGCTACTGTAGAATACTTTATTTTCGCTTGGAATTTATTTTCGCTATTTTCGCTGAATCGATGATTCCGTGAAAATAAAATCCAGCGAATATACTTTTTTCCGATATTTCACATTAATCTCATCAAAAATTAGTGAAAATAAATTCCAGGCAAAATGCCCAGAAAGCCTTTTCAGCGAAAATTAATTCCAGCGAAAATAAAGTATTCTACAGTATTTTAGTTAGTATCCCATGAACCATCATGTGTTTACATTTTGCCATCTTAGCTAATCACGTTAGTGCATCCACGGCGTCCCTTAGCCTTGGCTACTCTCATCGCATCATTCAGTTCCTGCTTTCACACAGTGAGTATCGTTCAAGTTTCCTCCCACCCTCCCATCATTACAGTTTGCTTCATCATTTTGTAATTTTTTTTTTTCCTCTGTGCTTATTTCATGTTTTGGTTATTTATCAATAAATACAGCTAGGGGGGGGGGGATTGTCACACAGGGAATCCATACTCTGTTTGGGCAACACGTCGCACTTGCTCCAAGATGAGTTGAAAGTTACAACTCGTCGCAGGACATAGGCCTCAATGACGCCTACACACAGAGTACCCTTATGGGGCGCCCTCACTCAAGTACCACGTCGTCCTTACCATGATTTTGGTCAAAGGCGACCAATATCATGGAATAGACGGCTAAGACGCTTACACGGTGAGGCTCTCGATCCCCCTACTTTTTTCGCATATCAGTCTCTTATGTCATTTCTAGTGCGTTAACACCAAAATTATTCTTCTACAGATCAATTTGGTTGTCTGGAATGGTCCTCAGATGAGAAAAAATTATTGTATGTGGCTGAGAAGAAACTACCAAAGACATCATCTTTTTTTGACAAGAAAGTAAAAGATAACAACAAAGATGAGACTGTACCAGTATGTCAATCCTCATACAATCATACTTAGTGATGATGGTTGCTATAATGATGTTGTGATATAGTAATTGTTTTGGACATCTTTCCTTTATAATATAATATAATGACTTTCTTTCAGGGAAATCAGTTTGTTTTCCATGGAGACTGGGGTGAACAGTTGGTTTCTAAGAGTTTTCCTGTTTTATGCATTCTGGATCTGGAGTCAGAAGAAGTGACCATTTTGGAATCGATTCCACATGACATCTCACCCGGTCAAGTAAGAATCTGGATCTATTTCATGATAAAGTGTTCTGATCAAAATCTTTGCATGTAATTCAAAATCTTTGCATGTAATTCAAAATCTTCTTCTTTGTTGACCAACGAATTTAGTGAGTAAACAGATTGTCTGGTGATCTAACCCTGTATGATCAAAATGTGTCTCACACATTTTAAATTAGTCCTATACATTTATAATTCAGAAATAAAAAATGAAATCAATATATTTTATTTGTAGGCAATTTGGAGCAATGGTGACAAATGTGTGATATTTGTAGGTTGGTGGCATGAGCCTTACAGACTAGGTATTATATATTGTACTAACAGAAGGTAAGATGGCCATATGGTTTAGTGGTTGTGTAGGTGATGGCTTTCAATGTAACGGCCTGTTTGACCAGCAAAGTAAAAAATATCCAGTAGCATAATAGTCCATGTCCATTCATGTCCTTATTCTGATTTTGACTGAAATACATACAAAACATAGTGTGGATGGTTGTTATGATAATGAAACTAGATGTTTTAGCAAAATGTGATTGTCAAAGCTCACTCTGGCACTATGCTTGTCTGGAGCTAGTGGAGGTCAAATGTAAGTCAAATTGCATTAAGGATGTAGTAGATTTTCGTGGTGATTTTTTTCTTCATTTTTTTTTCTTTTATTAAATGGTGACTTATACATATAGGCAGCCATATGACCTTGCTTTTTTATTAAATCACGTTTTCATTTCAAGAAAAAAACGGCTTTTTAAAAAATAAAAAATAATTTACAATTAACAGAAACCCCGGGAATGTGCACTTTAGCTAAGCCCCTCTGAGCCAAAACAATAACATTGTAATTAGCTTAATCCCGCAAATAAACATCGCGTGTACGCGTCCAGTCAAATGACCGGATCCACTCACTCGTTGCTGATAGTTCATCGCATCGCTTTTCTCTACTATATATTACTGTTCATTTATTTTGTTTTGACCAAGTTTATTTTGAAAAATGGCACAGGCAAACAATTGGAAAAAGAGTGTTCCAATGACAGGCGAAACCTGCAAGTTTCTGAATAGCAGAAACCATATTTTTTATGACGAAACACAGTCCCTCTACAAAACAAAGTCGGACGAGTCGACAACAGACAAGTCGAGTGAAAACCCAAGTGGCATCTGCTCCACCGCACTGTAATTCACAGCAGTCCTGTCGGCAATCTTGACTGACTTCCAAGCGGATTCAGTCAGCAAATAGTAGGCCTTTTTTTTACTTCAATTATGATTTTTAATTGATATTCAACAACAAAAGTGTCATCGCCGATATTTAGTAAAAATAAAAAGCATAGCAATTGTCAAGTTTGTTGTGATATTGGATAACACTCGAAACTAAGCTTGTCAAGCAAATAAACTTAAATTTGATAACTGGATTACACTGTTTATTCAAGGGCGGCCATACTTCGTTTTCACGTTGCTTTTTTCAAATTATCAATTTTTTAATAACTTTATCGGCCATGTACCAAATGGTTTGATTTGATTTTTATAAAACCAACACAATAGCTATCTTAAACATAAAAAAATAACTGAATACAAATTGTTAGTCATTAATCATTATTATTATTTTTATCAAGCTTTTTCTGTTTTGCCCAACGAAAGTCTACTACATGTTATAATACACAGATATGCAAAATGAAAAACATAACAAATGAGGCACATTTTTTAAATCTATAGAAGTTTAATATATGAATTCACTTACTATACATGTTGCACTCCAGCAGTGCTGGATGTGAATGAATTTTTTAGTCCCTGTTCTGACGAAGTCCGAAAATGGGGACTTATAATTCGGTTTCCGTCCGTCCGTCCGTGCGTCTGTCCGAAGTCATATCTCAGAATCCCTTGGGCCGATTTGGTTCATTCTTTGCATGTGCCTAGTGCTTTATGTGGGACATATGCACATGTAGTGGTTTAGCGATTCGATTCATATAAGCCGTCTGGCAGCCATCTTGTTTTTTGAAAATGTTGTATTTTGGACATGCTTTTTCAGTTTTCATTCAAACTTGGTACATAGATTATACATGTTAGGATACATGTCCCTGAAGATTTATTTCACAATTGGATCAAAGATAGCCGACTGGCAGCCATCTTGTTTTTTGAAAATGTCGTATTTTGGACATGCTTTGTCAGTTTTCATTCAAATTTAGTACATAGATCATACATGTTAGGATACATGTCCCCGACCATCTGTGAGTTCCTGAGTCTGTTCGTCCGTCTGTCTGTGCGTCAGTCTGTCCAGAGTCATATTTCAGAATCCTGTAGACCGATCCGTTCATTCTTTGCATGTGCCTAGTACCTTATGTGGGACATATGCACATGCAGTGGTTTGGCGATTCGATTCAAAATGGACGACTGGCAGCCATCTTGTTTTTTGAAAATGTTGTTTTTTGGACATGCTTTATCAGTTGTCATTCAAACTTGGTACATAGATACTACATGGTCGATGGTCGACTGGCAGGCATCTTGTTTTTTATTTTTTATGCGGTATCTTGGACGTGCTCTGTCAGTTTTTATTCAAATTTGGCATATACATGTACTTTATACATGTTAGGATACATGTCCATGACAATTTGTTTCAAAATCTGGTCAAGGATGGCCGATTGACAGCCATCTGACTTTTTGGCCTTACTACTATATTTCCACAATTTATGTACCATTTTCATTTGTATTTGGCACATACATCATGCATATCAGTGTGTTTCATAATGAGATCAAAGTTGGCCAAATAACGGCTGTTTTTATTTTTGGTCATATTACTACTACACGGAACACGTGTTTTGATGTAAATAAACAATCTGTTGTATACGCCACTTGGAACTCAAGTATCAAGGACACGCTCGCGACAACCCCTCCGCTTTAATATGACGAGTACAAAGAGAACTTTCAAAAATTTAACGGGGACTGTGTCATTTTCAATGACTTGTTTTAATTATTAATTAGACTAAAGTGAGCTCATATTGCACACTTTATACTTACACTTGTATACATGACTATGTATGTTCACATTCATATGCACAACTACCGCACAGACACTAATTTACATACCTCGTAAGTTACATACCTTTGTACACATGACTTGACTTGATGTATTTTACTCTGTAGGAGTGCAATCTTTTGTGTTAATCTTGAAACCAAGAAATGTGGTAAGTATTAAAACTCCCTTAGAAGCCCTTCACCAATAGAAGCACATGTAAACATTTTGTCCATAGACCTTAGAAAGAAATCTCACTGGAATTAATATATGTGCATGCAATGCTAATAGCGCAGATATGATATACGGTTACAGACTTGTTTACATACAAGTGGTCCTGTTGAAAATCAGTTGGTGTATTAATGTGCTATATCTTTTTGGTTGTCATTCACAGAAATGATAAGTGATGACTGCAATGCAGTAAGGTCACCAAGATTAAGTCCTGATCAAACTCAGTTGGTGTATTTAAAAAATCAATACCTGGGACCTCATATGCAGTGTAGTAGTCTGCTAAAGGTAAATCAGTCAGTCTACATTGGTCATTGGTCTACATATCTCACCGTTAATTTACATATTTATTTATTTGTTGCTGACCATTTATAACAGGCTCTCAAAAATCTACCAAGAATAGGAGCTGTATAAAACTTGTACCTAAATACAAAGCCTTGTAATAACAGAATACACATCTTGTTAAATAAATTACATAGCTTGATAGATTCAAGTTTAAGACTGATGTTAATAATATTAGTTAAAACAAAATTTGGTATTAGTACAAATTTCATACAAATAATTACTGGGATAGAAAATTCTGTCTGCAATAAAATAAGGTTGACCTCTTTATCATTAACCTTACACAGATTTGAATCATATTGCTATTTTTCCTAAGAGAATGAACATTTATTTAGCTCTTCATCTTGTTTAATTTCTCGCAATAGATTTGTTTCAATTTTCCTCATGAAATTTTCACTTACTTCACCACTCATAATGTTTCTATGTGTATCAACAAAACTACATTTAAACATAAAGTATTCTCATCTTCCTTCTTGCAACATGAGTTTGTACCATGTCTGTCATATGAATATCAGTCATAAAAGATAGTTGAGACATGAATGTCTTGTATTGGCCGTCATACAATCAACACAATCTGTAACACCACTGTACTGATGTAATCTACCATCATACTGCCACAACTTAAATTGACATGTATAAATACAATGTAGGTAATCATTGTTTCCTCTGTAATCAACTCTTTTCTTTGGTGTCTACCTCATCACTTACCAATGGGGCTGTGTCATTTTCAATTTTCTTCAAGTCATATTCTATGCTGGAGTATGAATAGTCCATGCTTTTGTGGGTCAAATGAATAAGCAGCTACACTACAGTGTTGTAGTCATGCAGTGATACACAGACCCATTTGAACCAGTATGAATATAAAACATGGTGGTAGCTGTAACACATTGTTTTGCAATTAGATTCAACTTTTTATTTGTTCTATTTTTGACTCCCATGTGCGAAGCACACAATGGGAGTCTTTGCAGTTACCGGTAGTGTGTCTGTGTGTATGTGTATGTGTGTCCATCTGTTCCACTGCTATCCATACATTGGTTTTTGATGAAACTTAGTGTATAGATGCTCTGTGTTAATGCGCAGATTTGATTAGGTTTTGGTAGAAATCCATGCATATTAATTACCTAATTTGCATGATAATTAGCTAATTTTTAGCTGTTCCATGACTTTTCCACTGATATCTGAAGAACCACTCATTCGATTTTGATGAAACATGGTACATATATGCTCTGAACTTATGCGCAGATTTGACTAGTTTTTGGTAAAAAAATTGTGCATATTAGTTACCTAATTAGCATAATAATTCATAATTTTTTGGTTCTAATCTCATTTCAATTAAACTTTGTACATAGATGGTCTGTTACATTGCGCAGACCTCATTAGTTTTACACTCAAATCTGTTCATATAAATTTTCTGATTTGCATAATTAGTTTTCAGCTTTTTCCATCAATATCTCAAGTACAAGTAATTTCGAATTATTTTTAATGTGTCTCCAATACTCTCAGCACATGGGTGTTCTTTCTAATCTTTCTTTGATTTCTGTGATTTTATTCATCAATATACGTTGTTGGGTGTACACACAAATTTGGTCATAGTGAGTAAATTAGCATGTTCGTGTTTTCTCAGCAGTACACAGATTAATTTCAATCTCAATTAGTGTGAGTTCACGCCTAGCGGCTACTGTAACATATCAATTAGTGTGAGTTCACATGTAGTGGCTACTGTAACATCTCAATTAGTGTGAGTTCACATGTAGTGGCTACTGTAACATCTCAATTAGTGTGAGTTCACATGTAGTGGCTATTGTAACATCTCAATTAGTGTGAGTTCACATGTAGTGGCTATTGTAACATCTCAATTAGTGTGAGTTCACATGTAGTGGCTATTGTAACTTCTCAATTAGTGTGAGTTCACATGTAGTGGCTATTGTAACTTCTCAATTAGTGTGAGTTCACATGTAGTGGCTACTGTAACATCTCAATTAGTGTGAGTTCACATGTGGCTACTGTAACATCTCAATTAGTGTGAGTTCACATGTAGTGGCTATTGTAACATCTCAATTAGTGTGAGTTCACATGTAGTGGCTACTGTAACATTTCAATTAGTGTGAGTTCAAATGTAGTGGCTACTGTAACATCTCAATTAGTGTGAGTTCAAATGTAGTGGCTACTGTAACATCTTAATTAGTGTGAGTTCACATGTAGTGGCTACTGTAACATCTCAATTAGTGTGAGTTCACATGTAGTGGCTACTGTAACATCTCAATTAGTGTGAGTTCACATGTAGTGGCTACTGTAACATCTCAATTAGTGTGAGTTCACATGTAGTGGCTACTGTAACATCTCAATTAGTGTGAGTTCACATGTAGTGGCTACTGTAACATCTCAATTAGTGTGAGTTCACATGTAGTGGCTACTGTAACATCTCAATTAGTGTGAGTTCACATGTAGTGGCTATTGTAACATCTCAATTAGTGTGAGTTCACATGTAGTGGCTATTGTAACATCTCAATTAGTGTGAGTTCACATGTAGTGGCTACTGTAACATCTCAATTAGTGTGAGTTCACATGTAGTGGCTACTGTAACATCTCAATTAGTGTGAGTTCACATGTAGTGGCTATTGTAACATCTCAATTAGTGTGAGTTCACATGTAGTGGCTACTGTAACATCTCAATTAGTGTGTGTTCACATGTAGTGGCTATTGTAACTTCTCAATTAGTGTGAGTTCACACAAAGTGGCTACTGTAACATCTCAATTAGTGTGAGTTCAAATGTAGTGGCTACTGTAACATCTCAATTAGTGTGAGTTCAAATGTAGTGGCTATTGTAACATCTCAATTAGTGTGAGTTCACATGTAGTGGCTGCTGTAACATTTCAATTAGTGTGAGTTCACATGTAGTGGCTATTGTAACATCTCAATTAGTGTGAGTTCACATGTAGTGGCTATTGTAACTTCTCAATTAGTGTGAGTTCACATGTAGTGGCTATTGTAACTTCTCAATTAGTGTGAGTTCACATGTAGTGGCTACTGTAACATCTCAATTAGTGTGAGTTCACATGTGGCTACTGTAACATCTCAATTAGTGTGAGTTCACATGTAGTGGCTACTGTAACATCTCAATTAGTGTGAGTTCACATGTAGTGGCTACTGTAACATCTCAATTAGTGTGAGTTCACACCTAGTGGCTACTGTAACATCTCAATTAGTGTGAGTTCACATGTAGTGGCTATTGTAACATCTCAATTAGTGTGAGTTCACATGTAGTGGCTACTGTAACATTTCAATTAGTGTGAGTTCAAATGTAGTGGCTACTGTAACATCTCAATTAGTGTGAGTTCAAATGAAGTGGCTACTGTAACATCTCAATTAGTGTGAGTTCACATGTAGTGGCTATTGTAACATCTCAATTAGTGTGAGTTCACATGTAGTGGCTACTGTAACATCTCAATTAGTGTGAGTTCAAATGTAGTGGCTACTGTAACATCTCAATTAGTGTGAGTTCACATGTAGTGGCTATTGTAACATCTCAATTAGTGTGAGTTCACATGTAGTGGCTATTGTAACATCTCAATTAGTGTGAGTTCACATGTAGTGGCTACTGTAACATCTCAATTAGTGTGAGTTCACATGTAGTGGCTATTGTAACTTCTCAATTAGTGTGAGTTCACACAAAGTGGCTACTGTAACATCTCAATTAGTGTGAGTTCAAATGTAGTGGCTACTGTAACATCTCAATTAGTGTGAGTTCAAATGTAGTGGCTATTGTAACATCTCAATTAGTGTGAGTTCACATGTAGTGGCTGCTGTAACATTTCAATTAGTGTGAGTTCAAATGTAGTGGCTACTGTAACATCTCAATTAGTGTGAGTTCAAATGTAGTGGCTACTGTAACATCTCAATTAGTGTGAGTTCACATGTAGTGGCTACTGTAACATCTCAATTAGTGTGAGTTCACATGTAGTGGCTATTGTAACATCTCAATTAGTGTGAGTTCACATGTAGTGGCTACTGTAACATCTCAATTAGTGTGAGTTCACATGTAGTGGCTACTGTAACATCTCAATTAGTGTGAGTTCACATGTAGTGGCTATTGTAACATCTCAATTAGTGTGAGTTCACATGTAGTGGCTATTGTAACATCTCAATTAGTGTGAGTTCACATGTAGTGGCTATTGTAACTTCTCAATTAGTGTGAGTTCACATGTAGTGGCTATTGTAACATCTCAATTAGTGTGAGTTCACATGTAGTGGCTACTGTAACATCTCAATTAGTGTGAGTTCACATGTAGTGGCTATTGTAACATCTCAATTAGTGTGAGTTCACATGTAGTGGCTACTGTAACATCTCAATTAGTGTGAGTTCACATGTAGTGGCTATTGTAACATCTCAATTAGTGTGAGTTCACATGTAGTGGCTATTGTAACTTCTCAATTAGTGTGAGTTCACATGTAGTGGCTACTGTAACATCTCAATTAGTGTGAGTTCACATGTAGTGGCCACTGTGACATCTCAATTAGTGTGAGTTCACACGTAGTGGCTACTGTAACATCTCAATTAGTGTGAGTTCACATGTAGTGGCTATTGTAACTTCTCAATTAGTGTGAGTTCACATGTAGTGGCTACTGTAACATCTCAATTAGTGTGAGTTCATATGTAGTGGCTACTGTAACATCTCAATTAGTGTGAGTTCACATGTAGTGGCTACTGTAACATCTCAATTAGTGTGAGTTCACATGTAGTGGCTACTGTAACATCTCAATTAGTGTGAGTTCACATGTAGTGGCTACTGTAACATCTCAATTAGTGTGAGTTCACATGTAGTGGCTACTGTAACATCTCAATTAGTGTGAGTTCACATGTAGTGGCTATTGTAACATCTCAATTAGTGTGAGTTCACATGTAGTGGCTATTGTAACATCTCAAATAGTGTGAGTTCACATGTAGTGGCTACTGTAACATCTCAATTAGTGTGAGTTCACATGTAGTGGCTATTGTAACATCTCAATTAGTGTGAGTTCACATGTAGTGGCTACTGTAACATCTCAATTAGTGTGAGTTCACATGTAGTGGCTACTGTAACATCTCAATTAGTGTGAGTTCACATGTAGTGGCTACTGTAACATCTCAATTAGTGTGAGTTCACATGTAGTGGCTACTGTAACATCTCAATTAGTGTGAGTTCACATGTAGTGGCTATTGTAACATCTCAAATAGTGTGAGTTCACATGTAGTGGCTACTGTAACATCTCAATTAGTGTGAGTTCACATGTAGTGGCTACTGTAACATCTCAATTGTGTGAGTTCACATGTAGTGGCTATTGTAACATCTCAATTAGTGTGAGTTCAAATGTAGTGGCTACTGTAACATCTCAATTAGTGTGAGTTCACATGTAGTGGCTACTGTAACATCTCAAATAGTGTGAGTTCACATGTAGTGGCTACTGTAACATCTCAATTAGTGTGAGTTCACATGTAGTGGCTATTGTAATATCTCAATTAGTGTGAGTTCAAATGTAGTGGCTACTGTAACATCTCAATTAGTGTGAGTTCACATGTAGTGGCTACTGTAACATCTCAATTAGTGTGAGTTCAAATGTAGTGGCTACTGTAATATCTCAATTAGTGTGAGTTCACATCTAGTGGCTACTGTAACATCTCAATTAGTGTGAGTTCACATGTAGTGGCTACTGTAACATCTCAATTAGTGCGAGTTCACATGTAGTGGCTACTGTAACATCTCAATTAGTGTGAGTTCACATGTAGTGGCTACTGTAACATCTCAATTAGTGCGAGTTCACACGTAGTGGCTACTGTAACATCTCAATTAGTGTGAGTTCACATGTAGTGGCTACTGTAACATCTCAATTAGTGCGAGTTCACACGTAGTGGCTACTGTAACATCTCAATTAGTGTGAGTTCACATGTAGTGGCTACTGTAACATCTCAATTAGTGTGAGTTCACATGTAGTGGCTATTGTAACATCTCAATTAGTGTGAGTTCACATGTAGTGGCTACTGTAACATCTCAATTAGTGCGAGTTCACACGTAGTGGCTACTGTAACATCTCAATTAGTGTGAGTTCACATGTAGTGGCTACTGTAACATCTCAATTAGTGCGAGTTCACACGTAGTGGCTACTGTAACATCTCAATTAGTGTGAGTTCACATGTAGTGGCTACTGTAACATCTCAATTAGTGTGAGTTCACATGTAGTGGCTATTGTAACATCTCAATTAGTGTGAGTTCACATGTAGTGGCTACTGTAACATCTCAATTAGTGTGAGTTCACACGTAGTGGCTACTGTAACATCTCAATTAGTGTGAGTTCACATGTAGTGGCTATTGTAACATCTCAATTAGTGTGAGTTCACATGTAGTGGCTACTGTAACATCTCAATTAGTGTGAGTTCACATGTAGTGGCTATTGTAACATCTCAATTAGTGTGAGTTCACATGTAGTGGCTATTGTAACATCTCAATTAGTGTGAGTTCACATGTAGTGGCTACTGTAACATCTCAATTAGTGTGAGTTCACATGTAGTGGCTACTGTAACATCTCAATTAGTGTGAGTTCGCATGTAGTGGCTACTGTAACATCTCAATTAGTGTGAGTTCGCATGTAGTGGCTACTGTAACATCTCAATTAGTGTGAGTTCACATGTAGTGGCTACTGTAACATCTCAATTAGTGTGAGTTCACATGTACTGGCTACTGTAACATCTCAATTAGTGTGCGTTCACATGTAGTGGCTACTGTAACATCTCAATTAATGTGAGTTCACATGTAGTGGCTATTGTAACATCTCAATTAGTGTGAGTTCAAATGTAGTGGCTACTGTAACATCTCAATTAGTGTGAGTTCACATGTAGTGGCTACTGTAACATCTCAATTAGTGTGAGTTCAAATGTAGTGGCTACTGTAACATCTCAATTAGTGTGAGTTCACATCTAGTGGCTACTGTAACATCTCAATTAGTGTGAGTTCACATGTAGTGGCTATTGTAACATCTCAATTAGTGTGAGTTCACATGTAGTGGCTACTGTAACATCTCAATTAGTGTGAGTTCACATGTAGTGGCTATTGTAACATCTCAATTAGTGTGAGTTCAAATGTAGTTGCTACTGTAACATCTCAATTAGTGTGAGTTCAAATGTAGTGGCTACTGTAACATCTCAATTAGTGTGAGTTCAAATGTAGTGGCTACTGTAACATCTCAATTAGTGTGAGTTCACATCTAGTGGCTACTGTAACATCTCAATTAGTGTGAGTTCACATGTAGTGGCTATTGTAACATCTCAATTAGTGTGAGTTCACATGTAGTGGCTACTGTAACATCTCAATTAGTGTGAGTTCACATGTAGTGGCTACTGTAACATCCCAATTAGTGCGAGTTCACACGTAGTGGCTACTGTAACATCTCAATTAGTGTGAGTTCACATGTAGTGGCTACTGTAACATCTCAATTAGTGTGAGTTCACATGTAGTGGCTACTGTAACATCTCAATTTGTGTGAGTTCACATGTAATGGCTACTGTAACATCTCAATTAGTGTGAGTTCACATGTAGTGGCTATTGTATCATCTCAATTAGTATGAGTTCAAATGTAGTGGCTACTGTAACATCTCAATTAGTGTGAGTTCACATCTAGTGGCTACTGTAACATCTCAATTAGTGTGAGTTCACATGTAGTGGCTATTGTAACTTCTCAATTAGTGTGAGTTCACATGTAGTGGCTACTGTAACGTCTCAAATAGTGTGAGTTCACATGTAGTGGCTATTGTAACATCTCAATTAGTGTGAGTTCACATGTAGTGGCTACTATAACATCTCAATTAGTGTGAGTTCACATGTAGTGGCTATTGTAACATCTCAAATAGTGTGAGTTCACATGTAGTGGCTACTGTAACATCTCAATTAGTGTGAGTTCACATGTAGTGGCTACTGTAACATCTCAATTAGTGTGAGTTCGCATGTAGTGGCTACTGTAACATCTCAATTAGTGTGAGTTCGCATGTAGTGGCTACTGTAACATCTCAATTAGTGTGAGTTTGCATGTAGTGGCTACTGTAACATCTCAATTAGTGTGAGTTCACATGTAGTGGCTACTGTAACATCTCAATTAGTGTGAATTCACATGTAGTGGCTACTGTAACATCTCAATTAGTGTGCGTTCACATGTAGTGGCTACTGTAATATCTCAATTAGTGTGAGTTCACATCTAGTGGCTACTGTAACATCTCAATTAGTGTGAGTTCACATGTAGTGGCTACTGTAACATCTCAATTAGTGCGAGTTCACATGTAGTGGCAACTGTAACATCTCAATTAGTGTGAGTTCACATGTAGTGGCTACTGTAACATCTCAATTAGTGCGAGTTCACACGTAGTGGCTACTGTAACATCTCAATTAGTGTGAGTTCACATGTAGTGGCTACTGTAACATCTCAATTAGTGCGAGTTCACACGTAGTGGCTACTGTAACATCTCAATTAGTGTGAGTTCACATGTAGTGGCTACTGTAACATCTCAATTAGTGTGAGTTCACATGTAGTGGCTATTGTAACATCTCAATTAGTGTGAGTTCACATGTAGTGGCTACTGTAACATCTCAATTAGTGTGAGTTCACATGTAGTGGCTATTGTAACATCTCAATTAGTGTGAGTTCACATGTAGTGGCTACTGTAACATCTCAATTAGTGTGAGTTCACATGTAGTGGCTATTGTAACATCTCAATTAGTGTGAGTTCACATGTAGTGGCTATTGTAACATCTCAATTAGTGTGAGTTCACATGTAGTGGCTACTGTAACATCTCAATTAGTGTGAGTTCACATGTAGTGGCTACTGTAACATCTCAATTAGTGTGAGTTCGCATGTAGTGGCTACTGTAACATCTCAATTAGTGTGAGTTCGCATGTAGTGGCTACTGTAACATCTCAATTAGTGTGAGTTCACATGTAGTGGCTACTGTAACATCTCAATTAGTGTGAGTTCACATGTAGTGGCTACTGTAACATCTCAATTAGTGTGCGTTCACATGTAGTGGCTACTGTAACATCTCAATTAGTGTGAGTTCACATGTAGTGGCTATTGTAACATCTCAATTAGTGTGAGTTCACATGTAGTGGCTATTGTAACATCTCAATTAGTGTGAGTTCACATGTAGTGGCTACTGTAACATCTCAATTAGTGTGAGTTCGCATGTAGTGGCTACTGTAACATCTCAATTAGTGTGAGTTCGCATGTAGTGGCTACTGTAACATCTCAATTAGTGTGAGTTCACATGTAGTGGCTACTGTAACATCTCAATTAGTGTGAGTTCACATGTAGTGGCTACTGTAACATCTCAATTAGTGTGCGTTCACATGTAGTGGCTACTGTAACATCTCAATTAGTGTGAGTTCACATGTAGTGGCTATTGTAACATCTCAATTAGTGTGAGTTCACATGTAGTGGCTATTGTAACATCTCAATTAGTGTGAGTTCACATGTAGTGGCTATTGTAACTTCTCAATTAGTGTGAGTTCACATGTAGTGGCTATTGTAACATCTCAATTAGTGTGAGTTCACATGTAGTGGCTACTGTAACATCTCAATTAGTGTGAGTTCACATGTAGTGGCTATTGTAACATCTCAATTAGTGTGAGTTCACATGTAGTGGCTACTGTAACATCTCAATTAGTGTGAGTTCACATGTAGTGGCTATTGTAACATCTCAATTAGTGTGAGTTCACATGTAGTGGCTATTGTAACTTCTCAATTAGTGTGAGTTCACATGTAGTGGCTACTGTAACATCTCAATTAGTGTGAGTTCACATGTAGTGGCCACTGTGACATCTCAATTAGTGTGAGTTCACACGTAGTGGCTACTGTAACATCTCAATTAGTGTGAGTTCACATGTAGTGGCTATTGTAACTTCTCAATTAGTGTGAGTTCACATGTAGTGGCTACTGTAACATCTCAATTAGTGTGAGTTCATATGTAGTGGCTACTGTAACATCTCAATTAGTGTGAGTTCACACGTAGTGGCTACTGTAACATCTCAATTAGTGTGAGTTCACATGTAGTGGCTACTGTAACATCTCAATTAGTGTGAGTTCACATGTAGTGGCTACTGTAACATCTCAATTAGTGTGAGTTCACATGTAGTGGCTACTGTAACATCTCAATTAGTGTGAGTTCACATGTAGTGGCTATTGTAACATCTCAATTAGTGTGAGTTCACATGTAGTGGCTATTGTAACATCTCAAATAGTGTGAGTTCACATGTAGTGGCTACTGTAACATCTCAATTAGTGTGAGTTCACATGTAGTGGCTATTGTAACATCTCAATTAGTGTGAGTTCACATGTAGTGGCTACTGTAACATCTCAATTAGTGTGAGTTCACATGTAGTGCCTACTGTAACATCTCAATTAGTGTGAGTTCACATGTAGTGGCTACTGTAACATCTCAATTAGTGTGAGTTCACATGTAGTGGCTACTGTAACATCTCAATTAGTGTGAGTTCACATGTAGTGGCTATTGTAACATCTCAAATAGTGTGAGTTCACATGTAGTGGCTACTGTAACATCTCAATTAGTGTGAGTTCACATGTAGTGGCTACTGTAACATCTCAATTAGTGTGAGTTCACATGTAGTGGCTACTGTAACATCTCAATTGTGTGAGTTCACATGTAGTGGCTATTGTAACATCTCAATTAGTGTGAGTTCAAATGTAGTGGCTACTGTAACATCTCAATTAGTGTGAGTTCACATGTAGTGGCTACTGTAACATCTCAAATAGTGTGAGTTCACATGTAGTGGCTACTGTAACATCTCAATTAGTGTGAGTTCACATGTAGTGGCTATTGTAATATCTCAATTAGTGTGAGTTCAAATGTAGTGGCTACTGTAACATCTCAATTAGTGTGAGTTCACATGTAGTGGCTACTGTAACATCTCAATTAGTGTGAGTTCAAATGTAGTGGCTACTGTAATATCTCAATTAGTGTGAGTTCACATCTAGTGGCTACTGTAACATCTCAATTAGTGTGAGTTCACATGTAGTGGCTACTGTAACATCTCAATTAGTGCGAGTTCACATGTAGTGGCTACTGTAACATCTCAATTAGTGTGAGTTCACATGTAGTGGCTACTGTAACATCTCAATTAGTGCGAGTTCACACGTAGTGGCTACTGTAACATCTCAATTAGTGTGAGTTCACATGTAGTGGCTACTGTAACATCTCAATTAGTGTGAGTTCACATGTAGTGGCTACTGTAACATCTCAATTAGTGTGAGTTCACATGTAGTGGCTATTGTAACATCTCAATTAGTGTGAGTTCACATGTAGTGGCTACTGTAACATCTCAATTAGTGTGAGTTCACATGTAGTGGCTACTGTAACATCTCAATTAGTGTGAGTTCACATGTAGTGGCTATTGTAACATCTCAATTAGTGTGAGTTCACATGTAGTGGCTACTGTAACATCTCAATTAGTGCGAGTTCACACGTAGTGGCTACTGTAACATCTCAATTAGTGTGAGTTCACATGTAGTGGCTACTGTAACATCTCAATTAGTGTGAGTTCACATGTAGTGGCTACTGTAACATCTCAATTAGTGTGAGTTCACATGTAGTGGCTATTGTAACATCTCAATTAGTGTGAGTTCACATGTAGTGGCTACTGTAACATCTCAATTAGTGTGAGTTCACATGTAGTGGCTACTGTAACATCTCAATTAGTGTGAGTTCACATGTAGTGGCTATTGTAACATCTCAATTAGTGTGAGTTCACATGTAGTGGCTACTGTAACATCTCAATTAGTGTGAGTTCACATGTAGTGGCTATTGTAACATCTCAATTAGTGTGAGTTCACATGTAGTGGCTATTGTAACATCTCAATTAGTGTGAGTTCACATGTAGTGGCTACTGTAACATCTCAATTAGTGTGAGTTCGCATGTAGTGGCTACTGTAACATCTCAATTAGTGTGAGTTCGCATGTAGTGGCTACTGTAACATCTCAATTAGTGTGAGTTTGCATGTAGTGGCTACTGTAACATCTCAATTAGTGTGAGTTCACATGTAGTGGCTACTGTAACATCTCAATTAGTGTGAATTCACATGTAGTGGCTACTGTAACATCTCAATTAGTGTGCGTTCACATGTAGTGGCTACTGTAATATCTCAATTAGTGTGAGTTCACATCTAGTGGCTACTGTAACATCTCAATTAGTGTGAGTTCACATGTAGTGGCTACTGTAACATCTCAATTAGTGCGAGTTCACATGTAGTGGCTACTGTAACATCTCAATTAGTGTGAGTTCACATGTAGTGGCTACTGTAACATCTCAATTAGTGCGAGTTCACACGTAGTGGCTACTGTAACATCTCAATTAGTGTGAGTTCACATGTAGTGGCTACTGTAACATCTCAATTAGTGCGAGTTCACACGTAGTGGCTACTGTAACATCTCAATTAGTGTGAGTTCACATGTAGTGGCTACTGTAACATCTCAATTAGTGTGAGTTCACATGTAGTGGCTATTGTAACATCTCAATTAGTGTGAGTTCACATGTAGTGGCTACTGTAACATCTCAATTAGTGTGAGTTCACACGTAGTGGCTACTGTAACATCTCAATTAGTGTGAGTTCACATGTAGTGGCTATTGTAACATCTCAATTAGTGTGAGTTCACATGTAGTGGCTACTGTAACATCTCAATTAGTGTGAGTTCACATGTAGTGGCTATTGTAACATCTCAATTAGTGTGAGTTCACATGTAGTGGCTATTGTAACATCTCAATTAGTGTGAGTTCACATGTAGTGGCTACTGTAACATCTCAATTAGTGTGAGTTCACATGTAGTGGCTACTGTAACATCTCAATTAGTGTGAGTTCGCATGTAGTGGCTACTGTAACATCTCAATTAGTGTGAGTTCGCAAGTAGTGGCTACTGTAACATCTCAATTAGTGTGAGTTCACATGTAGTGGCTACTGTAACATCTCAATTAGTGTGAGTTCACATGTACTGGCTACTGTAACATCTCAATTAGTGTGCGTTCACATGTAGTGGCTACTGTAACATCTCAATTAATGTGAGTTCACATGTAGTGGCTATTGTAACATCTCAATTAGTGTGAGTTCAAATGTAGTGGCTACTGTAACATCTCAATTAGTGTGAGTTCACATGTAGTGGCTACTGTAACATCTCAATTAGTGTGAGTTCAAATGTAGTGGCTACTGTAACATCTCAAATAGTGTGAGTTCACATGTAGTGGCTACTGTAACATCTCAATTAGTGTGAGTTCAAATGTAGTGGCTACTGTAACATCTCAATTAGTGTGAGTTCACATCTAGTGGCTACTGTAACATCTCAATTAGTGTGAGTTCACATGTAGTGGCTATTGTAACATCTCAATTAGTGTGAGTTCACATGTAGTGGCTACTGTAACATCTCAATTAGTGTGAGTTCACATGTAGTGGCTACTGTAACATCCCAATTAGTGCGAGTTCACACGTAGTGGCTACTGTAACATCTCAATTAGTGTGAGTTCACATGTAGTGGCTACTGTAACATCTCAATTAGTGTGAGTTCACATGTAGTGGCTACTGTAACATCTCAATTTGTGTGAGTTCACATGTAATGGCTACTGTAACATCTCAATTAGTGTGAGTTCACATGTAGTGGCTATTGTATCATCTCAATTAGTATGAGTTCAAATGTAGTGGCTACTGTAACATCTCAATTAGTGTGAGTTCACATCTAGTGGCTACTGTAACATCTCAATTAGTGTGAGTTCACATGTAGTGGCTATTGTAACTTCTCAATTAGTGTGAGTTCACATGTAGTGGCTACTGTAACGTCTCAAATAGTGTGAGTTCACATGTAGTGGCTATTGTAACATCTCAATTAGTGTGAGTTCACATGTAGTGGCTACTATAACATCTCAATTAGTGTGAGTTCACATGTAGTGGCTATTGTAACATCTCAAATAGTGTGAGTTCACATGTAGTGGCTACTGTAACATCTCAATTAGTGTGAGTTCACATGTAGTGGCTACTGTAACATCTCAATTAGTGTGAGTTCGCATGTAGTGGCTACTGTAACATCTCAATTAGTGTGAGTTCGCATGTAGTGGCTACTGTAACATCTCAATTAGTGTGAGTTTGCATGTAGTGGCTACTGTAACATCTCAATTAGTGTGAGTTCACATGTAGTGGCTACTGTAACATCTCAATTAGTGTGAATTCACATGTAGTGGCTACTGTAACATCTCAATTAGTGTGCGTTCACATGTAGTGGCTACTGTAATATCTCAATTAGTGTGAGTTCACATCTAGTGGCTACTGTAACATCTCAATTAGTGTGAGTTCACATGTAGTGGCTACTGTAACATCTCAATTAGTGCGAGTTCACATGTAGTGGCAACTGTAACATCTCAATTAGTGTGAGTTCACATGTAGTGGCTACTGTAACATCTCAATTAGTGCGAGTTCACACGTAGTGGCTACTGTAACATCTCAATTAGTGTGAGTTCACATGTAGTGGCTACTGTAACATCTCAATTAGTGCGAGTTCACACGTAGTGGCTACTGTAACATCTCAATTAGTGTGAGTTCACATGTAGTGGCTACTGTAACATCTCAATTAGTGTGAGTTCACATGTAGTGGCTATTGTAACATCTCAATTAGTGTGAGTTCACATGTAGTGGCTACTGTAACATCTCAATTAGTGTGAGTTCACATGTAGTGTCTACTGTAACATCTCAATTAGTGTGAGTTCACATGTAGTGGCTATTGTAACATCTCAATTAGTGTGAGTTCACATGTAGTGGCTACTGTAACATCTCAATTAGTGTGAGTTCACATGTAGTGGCTATTGTAACATCTCAATTAGTGTGAGTTCACATGTAGTGGCTATTGTAACATCTCAATTAGTGTGAGTTCACATGTAGTGGCTACTGTAACATCTCAATTAGTGTGAGTTCACATGTAGTGGCTACTGTAACATCTCAATTAGTGTGAGTTCGCATGTAGTGGCTACTGTAACATCTCAATTAGTGTGAGTTCGCATGTAGTGGCTACTGTAACATCTCAATTAGTGTGAGTTCACATGTAGTGGCTACTGTAACATCTCAATTAGTGTGAGTTCACATGTAGTGGCTACTGTAACATCTCAATTAGTGTGCGTTCACATGTAGTGGCTACTGTAACATCTCAATTAATGTGAGTTCACATGTAGTGGCTATTGTAACATCTCAATTAGTGTGAGTTCACATGTAGTGGCTACTGTAACATCTCAATTAGTGTGAGTTCACATGTAGTGGCTACTGTAACATCTCAATTAGTGTGAGTTCACATGTAGTGGCTACTGTAACATCTCAATTAGTGTGAGTTCACATGTAGTGGCTACTGTAACATCTCAATTAGTGTGAGTTCACATGTAGTGGCTATTGTAACATCTCAAATAGTGTGAGTTCACATGTAGTGGCTACTGTAACATCTCAATTAGTGTGAGTTCACATGTAGTGGCTACTGTAACATCTCAATTGTGTGAGTTCACATGTAGTGGCTATTGTAACATCTCAATTAGTGTGAGTTCAAATGTAGTGGCTACTGTAACATCTCAATTAGTGTGAGTTCACATGTAGTGGCTACTGTAACATCTCAAATAGTGTGAGTTCACATGTAGTGGCTACTGTAACATCTCAATTAGTGTGAGTTCACATGTAGTGGCTATTGTAATATCTCAATTAGTGTGAGTTCAAATGTAGTGGCTACTGTAACATCTCAATTAGTGTGAGTTCACATGTAGTGGCTACTGTAACATCTCAATTAGTGTGAGTTCAAATGTAGTGGCTACTGTAACATCTCAATTAGTGTGAGTTCACATCTAGTGGCTACTGTAACATCTCAATTAGTGTGAGTTCACATGTAGTGGCTACTGTAACATCTCAATTAGTGCGAGTTCACATGTAGTGGCTACTGTAACATCTCAATTAGTGTGAGTTCACATGTAGTGGCTACTGTAACATCTCAATTAGTGCGAGTTAACACGTAGTGGCTACTGTAACATCTCAATTAGTGTGAGTTCACATGTAGTGGCTACTGTAACATCTCAATTAGTGCGAGTTCACATGTAGTGGCTACTGTAACATCTCAATTAGTGACAGTTCACATGTAGTGGCTACTGTAACATCTCAATTAGTGCGAGTTCACATGTAGTGGCTATTGTAACATCTCAATTAGTGTGAGTTCACATGTAGTGGCTACTGTAACATCTCAATTAGTGCGAGTTCACACGTAGTGGCTACTGTAACATCTCAATTAGTGACAGTTCACATGTAGTGGCTATTGTAACATCTCAATTAGTGTGAGTTCACATGTAGTGGCTATTGTAACATCTCAATTAGTGTGAGTTCACATGTAGTGGCTACTGTAACATCTCAATTAGTGTGAGTTCACATGTAGTGGCTACTGTAACATCTCAATTAGTGTGAGTTCACATGTAGTGGCTATTGTAACATCTCAATTAGTGTGAGTTCACATGTAGTGGCTACTGTAACATCTCAATTAGTGTGAGTTCACATGTAGTGGCTATTGTAACATCTCAATTAGTGTGAGTTCGCATGTAGTGGCTATTGTAACATCTCAATTAGTGTGAGTTCACATGTAGTGGCTACTGTAACATCTCAATTAGTGTGAGTTCACATGTAGTGGCTACTGTAACATCTCAATTAGTGTGAGTTAACACGTAGTGGCTACTGTAACATCTCAATTAGTGTGAGTTCGCATGTAGTGGCTACTGTAACATCTCAATTAGTGTGAGTTCACATGTAGTGGCTACTGTAACATCTCAATTAGTGACAGTTCACATGTAGTGGCTACTGTAACATCTCAATTAGTGTGAGTTCAAATGTAGTGGCTACTGTAACATCTCAATTAGTGTGAGTTCACATGTAGTGGCTACTGTAACATCTCAATTAGTGTGAGTTCACATGTAGTGGCTACTGTAACATCTCAATTAGTGTGAGTTCACATGTAGTGGCTATTGTAACATCTCAATTAGTGTGAGTTCACATGTAGTGGCTATTGTAACATCTCAATTAGTGTGAGTTCACATGTAGTGGCTACTGTAACATCTCAATTAGTGTGAGTTCACATGTAGTGGCTACTGTAACATCTCAATTAGTGTGAGTTCACATCTAGTGGCTACTGTAACATCTCAATTAGTGTGAGTTCACATGTAGTGGCTATTGTAACATCTCAATTAGTGTGAGTTCACATGTAGTGGCTACTGTAACATCCCAATTAGTACGAGTTCACACGTAGTGGCTACTGTAACATCTCAATTAGTGTGAGTTCACATGTAGTGGCTACTGTAACATCTCAATTAGTGTGAGTTCACATGTAGTGGCTACTGTAACATCTCAATTAGTGTGAGTTCACATGTAATGGCTACTGTAACATCTCAATTAGTGTGAGTTCACATGTAGTGGCTATTGTATCATCTCAATTAGTGTGAGTTCAAATGTAGTGGCTACTGTAACATCTCAATTAGTGTGAGTTCACATCTAGTGGCTACTGTAACATCTCAATTAGTGTGATTTCACATGTAGTGGCTATTGTAACTTCTCAATTAGTGTGAGTTCACATGTAGTGGCTACTGTAACATCTCAAATAGTGTGAGTTCACATGTAGTGGCTATTGTAACATTGTAACATCTCAATTAGTGTGTGTTCACATGTAGTGGCTACTATAACATCTCAATTAGTGTGAGTTCACATGTAGTGGCTACTGTAACATCTCAATTAGTGTGAGTTCACATGTAGTGGCTACTGTAACATCTCAATTAGTGCGAGTTCACATGTAGTGGCTACTGTAACATCTCAATTAGTGTGAGTTCACATGTAGTGGCTTCTGTAACATCTCAATTAGTGCGAGTTAACACGTAGTGGCTACTGTAACATCTCAATTAGTGTGAGTTCACATGTAGTGGCTACTGTAACATCTCAATTAGTGCGAGTTCACATGTAGTGGCTACTGTAACATCTCAATTAGTGACAGTTCACATGTAGTGGCTACTGTAACATCTCAATTAGTGCGAGTTCACATGTAGTGGCTATTGTAACATCTCAATTAGTGTGAGTTCACATGTAGTGGCTACTGTAACATCTCAATTAGTGCGAGTTCACACGTAGTGGCTACTGTAACATCTCAATTAGTGACAGTTCACATGTAGTGGCTATTGTAACATCTCAATTAGTGTGAGTTCACATGTAGTGGCTATTGTAACATCTCAATTAGTGTGAGTTCACATGTAGTGGCTACTGTAACATCTCAATTAGTGTGAGTTCACATGTAGTGGCTACTGTAACATCTCAATTAGTGTGAGTTCACATGTAGTGGCTATTGTAACATCTCAATTAGTGTGAGTTCACATGTAGTGGCTACTGTAACATCTCAATTAGTGTGAGTTCACATGTAGTGGCTATTGTAACATCTCAATTAGTGTGAGTTCGCATGTAGTGGCTATTGTAACATCTCAATTAGTGTGAGTTCACATGTAGTGGCTACTGTAACATCTCAATTAGTGTGAGTTCACATGTAGTGGCTACTGTAACATCTCAATTAGTGTGAGTTAACACGTAGTGGCTACTGTAACATCTCAATTAGTGTGAGTTCGCATGTAGTGGCTACTGTAACATCTCAATTAGTGTGAGTTCACATGTAGTGGCTACTGTAACATCTCAATTAGTGACAGTTCACATGTAGTGGCTACTGTAACATCTCAATTAGTGTGCGTTCACATGTAGTGGCTACTGTAACATCTCAATTAGTGTGAGTTCACATGTAGTGGCTATTGTAACATCTCAATTAGTGTGATTTCAAATGTAGTGGCTACTGTAACATCTCAATTAGTGTGAGTTCACATGTAGTGGCTACTGTAACATCTCAATTAGTGTGAGTTCACATGTAGTGGCTACTGTAACATCTCAATTAGTGTGAGTTCACATGTAGTGGCTATTGTAACATCTCAATTAGTGTGAGTTCACATGTAGTGGCTATTGTAACATCTCAATTAGTGTGAGTTCACATGTAGTGGCTACTGTAACATCTCAATTAGTGTGAGTTCACATGTAGTGGCTACTGTAACATCTCAATTAGTGTGAGTTCACATCTAGTGGCTACTGTAACATCTCAATTAGTGTGAGTTCACATGTAGTGGCTATTGTAACATCTCAATTAGTGTGAGTTCACATGTAGTGGCTACTGTAACATCCCAATTAGTGCGAGTTCACACGTAGTGGCTACTGTAACATCTCAATTAGTGTGAGTTCACATGTAGTGGCTACTGTAACATCTCAATTAGTGTGAGTTCACATGTAGTGGCTACTGTAACATCTCAATTAGTGTGAGTTCACATGTAATGGCTACTGTAACATCTCAATTAGTGTGAGTTCACATGTAGTGGCTATTGTATCATCTCAATTAGTGTGAGTTCAAATGTAGTGGCTACTGTAACATCTCAATTAGTGTGAGTTCACATCTAGTGGCTACTGTAACATCTCAATTAGTGTGATTTCACATGTAGTGGCTATTGTAACTTCTCAATTAGTGTGAGTTCACATGTAGTGGCTACTGTAACATCTCAAATAGTGTGAGTTCACATGTAGTGGCTATTGTAACATCTCAATTAGTGTGAGTTCACATGTAGTGGCTACTATAACATCTCAATTAGTGTGAGTTCACATGTAGTGGCTACTGTAACATCTCAATTAGTGTGAGTTCACATCTAGTGGCTACTGTAACATCTCAATTAGTGTGAGTTCACATGTAGTGGCTATTGTAACATCTCAATTAGTGTGAGTTCACATGTAGTGGCTACTGTAACATCCCAATTAGTGCGAGTTCACACGTAGTGGCTACTGTAACATCTCAATTAGTGTGAGTTCACATGTAGTGGCTACTGTAACATCTCAATTAGTGTGAGTTCACATGTAGTGGCTACTGTAACATCTCAATTAGTGTGAGTTCACATGTAATGGCTACTGTAACATCTCAATTAGTGTGAGTTCACATGTAGTGGCTATTGTATCATCTCAATTAGTGTGAGTTCAAATGTAGTGGCTACTGTAACATCTCAATTAGTGTGAGTTCACATCTAGTGGCTACTGTAACATCTCAATTAGTGTGATTTCACATGTAGTGGCTATTGTAACTTCTCAATTAGTGTGAGTTCACATGTAGTGGCTACTGTAACGTCTCAAATAGTGTGAGTTCACATGTAGTGGCTATTGTAACATCTCAATTAGTGTGAGTTCACATGTAGTGGCTACTATAACATCTCAATTAGTGTGAGTTCACATGTAGTGGCTATTGTAACATCTCAAATAGTGTGAGTTCACATGTAGTGGCTACTGTAACATCTCAATTAGTGTGAGTTCACATGTAGTGGCTATTGTAACATCTCAATTAGTGTGAGTTCACATGTAGTGGCTACTGTAACATCTCAATTAGTGTGAGTTCACATGTAGTGGCTACTGTAACATCTCAATTAGTGTGAGTTCACATGTAGTGGCTACTGTAACATCTCAATTAGTGTGAGTTCACATGTAGTGGCTACTGTAACATCTCAATTAGTGTGAGTTCACATGTAGTGGCTATTGTAACATCTCAAATAGTGTGAGTTCACATGTAGTGGCTACTGTAACATCTCAATTAGTGTGAGTTCACATGTAGTGGCTACTGTAACATCTCAATTGGTGTGAGTTCACATGTAGTGGCTACTGTAACATCTCAATTAGTGTGAGTTCACATGTAGTGGCTATTGTAACATATTGTGAGTATATTTGCTTGAATTTAGCAGTAGATAACATGTAGGCAATGGCATTTATATTAACTATTTGGAGTGTTAGTGGGAAAACCATGAGTCATTTTAGTAATTCCAGAAGCTCATACTCATATAACATCTTCAATTATTTAAATGCTTTATTGTGAATATATCCCCTGTTTTTTTTCTCAGAAATGTAAAACAATATAATATGTATAATTGAATGAGGTGTACTTCTCATTTGCGCAGTTTTGTGGTCAAACACTACTTACTTTAGGAGTTTTTGAAATGTTTTTAGTTAATTGTTTATATACAATTTCAACATGCACACACAGCCATTGATAAAATTGATGATGAATACAATTATTGTGACTCTCTTTTTCTGAATGAGATCTGGGTGGCCTATTGTACAAACATTTCCAAATTTCTTTTCTTAGTACAATATGAAAAGCAAAGAAACAACAACAGTTGTACCCATTGTAGAAAAGCCAGGTAAGATTCATTTTTCACTTAGTATATGTTATATTGATCTCACTTCACATGAATGAAACAGTCAACTTTTGTCACCTTTAATCCTATTTTTTCCTGGAATTTTTTAAGTCAGATAATGAGAAATTATGTTCATTATGTCCTGTTTTAACAAAGAAATTCCAGAAAAATACTTGAAAATTTTGTACCAAAATTATGGTTACCGTAGTTAAAGTGTATTCAAAGCCAACTCGGATGCACTTGTCATAGTTGTTTATTTATTCAGTTATTTAGGAAATAGCATTGTACATGTATTCATTAATTATAAGTTTGTACCATGGTTGTCCAAGTGTGTAAACCCTGTTTTTCACATGGTTGTCCAAGTGTATGAACCCTGTTTTTCACATGGTTGTCCAAGTGTATGAACCCTGTTTTTCACATGGTTGTCCAAGTGTATGAACCCTGTTTTTCACATGGTTGTCCAAGTGTATGAACCCTGTTTTTCACATGGTTGTCCAAGTGTATGAACCCTGTTTTTCACATGGTTGTCCAAGTGTATGAACCCTGTTTTTCACATGGTTGTCCAAGTGTATGAACCCTGTTTTTCACATGGTTGTCCATGTGTATGAACCCTGTCTTTCACATGGTTGTCCAAGTGTATGAACCCTGTCTTTCACATGGCTGTCCGAGTGTATGAACCCTGTCTTTCACATGGTTGTCCGAGTGTATGAACCCTGTCTTTCACATGGTTGCCCGAGTGTATGAACCCTGTCTTTCACATGGTTGTCCAAGTGTATGAACCCTGTTTTTCACATGGTTGTCCAAGTGTATGAACCCTGTCTTTCACATGGTTGTCCAAGTGTGTAAACCATGTCTTTCACATGGTTGTCCAAGTGTATGAACCCTGTCTTTCACATGGTTGTCCAAGTGTTTGGACCTTGTTTTTCATATTGTTGTCCATGTGTATGTACCCTGTTTTTGACTCCCATGTGCGAAGCACATAATGGGAGTCTTTGCAGTTAGTGTGTCTGTGTGTGTGTGTGTATGTGTGTATGTGTGTCCGACTGTTTCACTGCTATCTCAAGAACCATACATCGGTTTTTGATGAAACTTGGTGCATAGATGCTCTGGGCCAATGCGCAGATTTGATTAGGTTTTGGTAAAAATCCATGCTCGTTAATTACCTAATTTGCATGATAATTAGCTAATTTTTAGCTGTTCTATGACGTTTCCACTGATATCTAAAGAACCACTCATTGGATATTGACGAAACTTGGTACATAGATGCTCTGAACATATGCGCAGACTTGATTAGTTTTTGGTAAAAATCCATGCATATTAATTACCTAATTTGCATGATAATTAGCTGATTTTTAGCCGTTCCATGATTGTTCCACTGATATCTGAAGAACCACTCATTGGATTTTGATGAAACTTTGTACATACATGCTCTGAACTAATGCTAGGTTTTGATTAGTTTTTGGTACTAATCCGTGGATACTAATTACCTAATTTGCATAATGATTAGTCAATTTTCGTTTTTTCCACTGATATCTCAAGTACTAATCATCACATTTCAATGAAACTTGGTACATATATGTCATATGACACTGCACAGACCTGATAGTTTTTATGGTAATATCAGTACATATTAATTACCTAATTTGCATAATTAATTAATTGTCAGCATTTGATATGAGTAGTGAGCATTACATTTCAATGAAACTTTGTACTTACATACTCAAGGACTATGCAGAGATTGATTGTTTCCGATAAATATTTGTGCATATTAATCACCTAATTTGCATAATTAGTTAATTTTCAGCTTTTCCACAGGTATCTCAAGTACTAATCATCGCATTTCAATGAAACTTGGTACATAGATCCTTTAGGACTATGCAGAGACCTGATTAGTTTTAGGGTAAATAATTTTGCATATTAATTACCTAATTTGCATAATTAGTTTTAAGCTTTTCCACTGATATCTAAAGTACTAATCATTACATTTCAATGAATCTAGAATTATGCAGACCCAATTAGTTTCCGGTAAATATTTTTGCATATTAATCACCTAATTTGCATAATTAACCAACTTTCACACTGATATCTCAGGTACTAAACATCACATATCAATGAATGTACATAGATGCTGTAGGACAATAGACAGACCTGGATAATTGTGAGTTAAAATCTGTACATATTAATTACCTAATTTGCATAATTAACCAATTTTAAGCTTTCACACTGATATCTAAAGTACTAATTATTCCATTTCAATGAAACTTAGTACAAAAATGCTCTAGGACAATGTACAAACCTAATTAGTTAAGGGTAAAAATCTGTTCATATTAATTCTCTAATAAGCATAATAATTCATAATTTTTTGGTTCAAATCACATTTCAATTAAACTTGGAAACATAGATTTTCTGTTACATTGCGCAGACCTCATTAGTATTACACTCAAATCTGTTCATTTTAATTTTCTGATTTGCATAATTAGTTTTCAGCTAAGTAATTTCGAATTATATTTAATGTGTCTCCAATACTCTCAGCACATGGGAGTTCTTTCTAAGCTTTCTTTGATTCACATGGTTGTCAAAGTGTATGAAACCTGTTTTTCACATGGTTGCCCAAGTGTATGAACCATGTCTTTCACATAGTTCAAGTGTATGAACCCTGTCTTTCACATGGTTGTCCAAGTGTATGAACCCTGTCTTTCACATGGTTGTCCAAGTGTATGAACCCTGTCTTTCACATAGTTGTCCAAGTGTATGTACCCTGTTTTTCACATGGTTATCAAAGTGTATGGACCCTGTTTTTCACATGGTTGCCCAGGTGTATGAACCCTGTCTTTCACATGGTTGTCCAAGTGTATGAACCCTGTTTTTTACATGGTTGTCCAAGTGTATGAACCCTGTCTTTAACATGGTTGTCCAAGTGTATGAAGCCTGTCTTTCACATGGTTGTCCAAGAGTATGAACCCTGTCTTTCACATGGTTGTCCAAGTGTATGGACCCTGTCTTTTACATGGTTGTCCAAGTGTATGAACCCTGTCTTTCACATGGTTGTCCAAGTGTACGAACCCTGTTTTTCACATGGTTGACCAAGTGTATGTACCCTGTCTTTCATATGGTTGTCCAAGTGTATGTACCCTGTCTTTCATATGGTTGTCAAAGTGTATGAACCCCGTTTTTCATATGGTAGCCCAAGTGTATGAACCATGTGCTTCACATGGTTGTCCAAGTGTATGAACCCTGTCTTTCACATGGTTGTCCAAGTGTTTGGACCCTGTCTTTCACATGGTTGTCCAAGTGTTTGGACCCTGTCTTTCACATGGCTGTCCACGTGTTTGGACCCTGTCTTTCACATGGTTGTCCACAACTTTGGACCCTGTTTTTAGCTCCGCTGTCGACTTTGTCGAGCGGAGCTTATCATATGAGTGATTGTCCGTCGTCGTCATCCGTCGTCGTCCGTCGTCCGTGTCAATGTTTTACTTTTTCGACTTCTTCTTGAAAACTACAAGCCTAAATGCTTTGATACTTGGTGTATATGTACCTTGGGTAGACCTCTCTTAGGTTTGTTCATTTCATGTTGATATCTTTAATTCTCTAATTTTGGTGAATATTTTTGTCATTTTTGGTAAAAACTGATATTTTCGACTTCTTGTTAAAAACCGCAAGTGCAATTGCTTTGATATTACATCTATAGGTACTACATGTGGACCTCTCTCAGATTTGTTAATTTTGTAATGATATCTTTAATTCTTTAATTTTGGTGAATATTTTTGTCATTTTTGGTAAAAACTGATATTTTCGACTTCCTGTTAAAAACCGCAAGTCCAATTGCTTTGATACTACATATATAGGTACTACATGTGGACCTCTCTCAGATTTGTTCATTTCGTGATGATATCTTCAATTCTCTAATTTTGGTGAATATTTTTGTCATTTTTGGTAAAAACTGATATTTTCGACTTCTTGTTAAAAACCGCAAGTGCAAATGCTTTGATATTACATATATAGGTACTACATGTGAACCTCTCTCAGATTTGTTCATTTTGTAATGATATCTTTAATTCTCTAATTTTGGTGAATATTTTTGTCATTTTCGGTAAAAACTGATGTTTTCGACTTCTTGTTAAAAACCGCAAGTGCAAATGCTTTGATATTACATATATAGGTACTACATGTGAACCTCTCTCAGATTTGTTCATTTTGTAATGATATCTTTAATTCTCTAATTTTGGTGAATATTTTTGTCATTTTCGGTAAAAACTGATGTTTTCGACTTCTTGTTAAAAACCGCAAGTGCAAATGCTTTGATATTACATATATAGGTACTACATGTGGACCTCTCTCAGATTTGTTCATTTTGTAATGATATCTTTAATTCTCTAATTTTGGTGACTATTTTTGTCATTTTTGGTAAAAACTGATATTTTCGACTTCTTGTTAAAAACCGCAAGTGCAAATGCTTTGATATTACATATATAGGTACTACATGTGGACCTCTCTCAGATTTGTTCATTTTGTAATGATATCTTTAATTCTCTAATTTTGGTGAATATTTTTGTCATTTTTTGGTGAAAAGTGATATTTTCGACTTCTTGTTAAAAACCGCAAGTCCAATTGCTTTGATACTACATATATAGGTACTACATGTGGACCTCTCTCAGATTTGTTTATTTCGTGATGATATCTTCAATTCTCTAATTTTGGTGAATATTTTTGTCATTTTTGGTAAAAACTGATATTTTCGACTTCTTGTTAAAAAACCGCAAGTGCAAATGCTTTGATATTACATATATAGGTACTTCATGTGGACCTCTCTCAGATTTGTTCATTTTGTAATGATATCTTTAATTCTCTAATTTTGGTGAATATTTTTGTCATTTTCGCTAAAAACTGATATTTTCGACTTCTTGTTAAAAACCGCAAGTGCAAATGCTTTGATATTACATATATAGGTACTACATGTGGACCTCTCTCAGATTTGTTCATTTTGTAATGATATCTTTAATTCTCTAATTTTGGTGAATATTTTTGTCATTTTTTGGTGAAAAGTGATATTTTCGACTTCTTGTTAAAAACCGCAAGTCCAATTGCTTTGATACTACATATATAGGTACTACATGTGGACCTCTCTCAGATTTGTTTATTTCGTGATGATATCTTCAATTCTCTAATTTTGGTGAATATTTTTGTCATTTTTGGTAAAAACTGATATTTTCGACTTCTTGTTAAAAACCGCAAGTCCGATTGCTTTGATATTACATATATAGGTACTACATGTGGACCTCTCTCAGATTTGTTCATTTTGTGATGATATCTTCAATTCTCTAATTTTGGTGAATATTTTTGTCATTTTTGGTAAAAGTGATATTTTCGACTTCTTGTTGAAAACTGTAAGTCCGATTGCTTTGATATTACATATATAGGTACTACATGTGGACCTCTCTCAGATTTGTTCGTTTTGTGATGATATCTTCAATTCTCTAATTAATTTATTTTGGTGAATATTTTTGTAATTTTTGGTAAAAAGTGATATTTTCGACTTCTTGTTAAAAACTGTCAGTCCGATTGCTTTGATACTATTCATATTGTTCATTTTCTAATGATGTCTTCAGTTCTTTAATTGAAATGTGCCTTGCTAACAGCGGAGCTATCTCAGCCGATAGGCTGCTTGTTTACATGGTTGTTCTGCCACGATATAATCATTGTATACATTGTAATTTATTACAGGGAATGGTGAGTTTCCAGGTTTGTTTCTGACCAATCTATCGTTCAGATGCTGGACAAGTGATAGTAAAAGATTGGTACTGAGCTCCATCTGGAGAAGTAAAAGGGTATGTCTACTTTTTAAAGCGAACCTGAATGCGGCCTTAATTTATAGTTGTGTATATTCTAAACTGTATTCGAAATAATATTGCAGTGGTTTAATTTTGTTTTAATTATAACTGTAGCTTGGATAGACATTTGAAGTGCTTGCCATGGAGGCCATTCATGGAGGGGAATAATTAACGAACGAACATATTTAACATCCGGGTACTTTTCAAAGCTATGACGTTTTAGTATCTGATCGCATTCGTATACGCCATTGTACATAGCCATTCGTGCTGCCAAGCATTGTGTACTATTAGTATAAACTCAACTTTTATATGCACAATGTGCTTTTTAAAACTTGGGTTAGAGCCTTATGCGTTTGAACCACAGTATTCTGAGAGTGAAAGCCCAATTGCGTTAAAGTACCGTACTTCCCCGATCGTAAGCCCCTCCCGAGTATGAAGCCAATTTCTATGTTTTTACTTTGTATTTATCGAGTTGAGGGCATTCACGATTATGAGCCCAGTGTGTTTTTACTGGGCGTCGACGATATTCTTTAAAATATGCGTGTAAATGGTGTGTTTCATTTCATAATAATCGTGATTGGCATGTTAGTTTGGTTCATGTATTTAGTTTTATGAGAAAACTCGCATTAATTTCAAGTTCAGAGTGCATGGCGAACGTACACAACGTGATTCGCATCGTTTCTATTCTGTCATTTACTCAGGATGAACATCGATGTTGCAATTCTGGAGTAATCCATATTTCTTTGAGTAGTAGCCTTCGAAAAACCAAAAATGTGATCGTCAAGGCGTGTACCTGGTTATTGGGCATGGTTTACTTTGAGACTATCATGAAAGGCCTAGGGTTTGAACGATGAGACATGTTGGCGACCAAGAAAGGTGTTTAAATTCTTCCTCCACACTCAGTTTACCCACGGTTACTATTAACCGTCGTTTATATTTCGGAAATTACGAATCGCCAGTTTTTAGGGAAAAAAATCATCGTTTTTTCAGTGCTACAGATCGCATTTTAACATTGCGGTAATTCACTTCCGCATTGCGCTAAAAAATCATCGTCAATAATCGGAAAATTTCATCATTACGACACATCATTTTGATTGGTTAATGAAAGACATGACCTGTTATGTCAAAGGAAGTTGTTCCAGGTCAAATCGTGCTGAAAAACCTCATGGTGGAAAATTGTTTTGTGTCGAGAGTTTGCGTACGATCGAAAACATACCAAAACGAAGATAATGATAAATGCCTTCATCCACTGTTTCCTCACAGACCCTACCCATTATTTCACCGTAAATTCAGACGGTATGTAAATCGTATTGTAATAAAATGTGTGTGTTTTTTATGAACATGTTTGTTTCTTCATTGTAAGTATCGTTCAAATCAATGACGCATTTTTTTCAAAAATAAGTATTATTTTCCCGAGCCCGGCGTGGTGAACGAATATTTTTTTTGGATAATTTTTCGTTGTTTGCAAGATGGTTACAGTGTTTAACCCCAAAACAAAATCATTTTTTCTGAGTTGGTCCTCGAGTACAAGCTCATCCCTTACCTTTCCTTTACGTGTTCATGCCTACGGGCTTATGATCTGGGAAGTACGGTATACTGTGACGATTCAGATTAGTCCAGTGTGAGTAATGAGAGTATATCGTCGACGATGCCCCTTGTTCGGATGAAAGTTATATTTCAAATTACACGGAAGTCTGTGAACAATCTGCTTGGTGTTCCTGTGACACTTGTCCCATGATTTGCCAGTGCAGCCCCGTGAATACATGGACGAAAATGTTTCCACCACCACCCTACGAACTCAAGATTTCATACTCCAGCATCCATACTTTGAATAATTTGCACGCCGCACAGTGCAGTACTGGAAACAGCATTTATTAGACAGTTAGACAAAAAACAAAACAAAATGCCTGTCTCGATCAATCGCAATCAATGTTGATATGCTTGTAAATAACATTAACGTAAAAGTCGAAACAACCTAGACTAGAAGTCAATTCACCAGTCCAGCCAGCTATGGCTCCCTAAGTTGCTTATATTTAATCAGATACTATTTTGTCATCATGCTTTGTTACCTTACCTGTTTATACCTCATGAGGGCGTTTTTTTTATGGCAAGATGGCGCAAACGAAAGTCCTTCGCAGGTTTATGGTTTCTCATATTTAAATCATCATAACTCTGAAGATAATCATTTTTTTTATTTTATTTTTTCAAATTTATAATCAATATACATAACTTGATAAATACAAACACCAAAATAGGCTCTATTTAGTTCCCCTTTAATCAGTGTTGAAGCATTCACTTTCAGTAGCACAAGGCATTATGGTTTTGCTGAGCCAACTGAATGAATGAATGAATGAATCAAGTGAATGAATTTTGAATTGAAAACATTTTCAAATTATATGTCAATTGAGGTTCATAATTCAAAATCTAAAATAAAATTGTTGTTTCTTCAGACTTGCCATAGCCAGTCACATTCAGATAATAACTGTACTGTATGATTCCATGTTTTGTATGATTACTTAAACTAGTCAAATATCAAATATCTTGTTTCAGGAATTGATATTGGTCAATACTGAAACTTCTAAAGTGACCAGACTGACTGATGATGATGAAATAGGATCCTGGGTTCTGTTAGATGTTTACAATGATTATCTTTTAGCTACTAATGGTACACCGTCCACACCACATCACATGGTGAGTCACATACACTGCACATACTAATGGTACACCGTCCACACCACATCACATGGTGAGTCACATACACTGCACATAATAATGGTACACCGTCCACACCACATCACATGGTGAGTCACATACACTGCACATAATAATGGTACACCGTCCACACCACATCACATGGTGAGTCACATACACTGCACATAATAATGGTACACCGTCCACACCACATCACATGGTGAGTCACATACACTGCACATAATAATGGTACACCGTCCACACCACATCACATGGTGAGTCACATACACTGCACATACTAATGGTACACCGTCCACACCACATCACATGGTGAGTCACATACACTGCACATACTAATGGTACACCGTCCACACCACATCACATGGTGAGTCACATACACTGCACATAATAATGGTACACCGTCCACACCACATCACATGGTGAGTCACATACACTGCACATAATAATGGTACACCGTCCACACCACATCACATGGTGAGTCACATACACTGCACATACTAATGGTACACCGTCCACACCACATCACATGGTGAGTCACATACACTGCACATAATAATGGTACACCGTCCACACCACATCACATGGTGAGTCACATACACTGCACATAATAATGGTACACCGTCCACACCACATCACATGGTGAGTCACATACACTGCACATAATAATGGTACACCGTCCACACCACATCACATGGTGAGTCACATACACTGCACATACTAATGGTACACCGTCCACACCACATCACATGGTGAGTCACATACACTGCACATACTAATGGTACACCGTCCACACCACATCACATGGTGAGTCACATACACTGCACATACTAATGGTACACCGTCCACACCACATCACATGGTGAGTCACATACACTGCACATAATAATGGTACACCGTCCACACCACATCACATGGTGAGTCACATACACTGCACATAATAATGGTACACCGTCCACACCACATCACATGGTGAGTCACATACACTGCACATACTAATGGTACACCGTCCACACCACATCACATGGTGAGTCACATACACTGCACATACTAATGGTACACCGTCCACACCACATCACATGGTGAGTCACATACACTGCACATAATAATGGTACACCGTCCACACCACATCACATGGTGAGTCACATACACTGCACATAATAATGGTACACCGTCCACACCACATCACATGGTGAGTCACATACACTGCACATAATAATGGTACACCGTCCACACCACATCACATGGTGAGTCACATACACTGCACATAATAATGGTACACCGTCCACACCACATCACATGGTGAGTCACATACACTGCACATAATAATGGTACACCGTCCACACCACATCACATGGTGAGTCACATACACTGCACATAATAATGGTACACCGTCCACACCACATCACATGGTGAGTCACATACACTGCACATAATAATGGTACACCGTCCACACCACATCACATGGTGAGTCACATACACTGCACATACTAATGGTACACCGTCCACACCACATCACATGGTGAGTCACATACACTGCACATAATAATGGTACACCGTCCACACCACATCACATGGTGAGTCACATACACTGCACATAATAATGGTACACCGTCCACACCACATCACATGGTGAGTCACATACACTGCACATAATAATGGTACACCGTCCACACCACATCACATGGTGAGTCACATACACTGCACATACTAATGGTACACCGTCCACACCACATCACATGGTGAGTCACATACACTGCACATACTAATGGTACACCGTCCACACCACATCACATGGTGAGTCACATACACTGCACATACTAATGGTACACCGTCCACACCACATCACATGGTGAGTCACATACACTGCACATACTAATGGTACACCGTCCACACCACATCACATGGTGAGTCACATACACTGCACATACTAATGGTACACCGTCCACACCACATCACATGGTGAGTCACATACACTGCACATACTAATGGTACACCGTCCACACCACATCACATGGTGAGTCACATACACTGCACATACTAATGGTACACCGTCCACACCACATCACATGGTGAGTCACATACACTGCACATAATAATGGTACACCGTCCACACCACATCACATGGTGAGTCACATACACTGCACATACTAATGGTACACCGTCCACACCACATCACATGGTGAGTCACATACACTGCACATACTAATGGTACACCGTCCACACCACATCACATGGTGAGTCACATACACTGCACATACTAATGGTACACCGTCCACACCACATCACATGGTGAGTCACATACACTGCACATACTAATGGTACACCGTCCACACCACATCACATGGTGAGTCACATACACTGCACATACTAATGGTACACCGTCCACACCACATCACATGGTGAGTCACATACACTGCACATAATAATGGTACACCGTCCACACCACATCACATGGTGAGTCACATACACTGCACATAATAATGGTACACCGTCCACACCACATCACATGGTGAATCACATACACTGCACATAATAATGGTACACCGTCCACACCACATCACATGGTGAGTCACATACACTGCACATAATAATGGTACACCGTCCACACCACATCACATGGTGAATCACATACACTGCACATAATAATGGTACACCGTCCACACCACATCACATGGTGAGTCACATACACTGCACATAATAATGGTACACCGTCCACACCACATCACATGGTGAGTCACATACACTGCACATAATAATGGTACACCGTCCACACCACATCACATGGTGAGTCACATACACTGCACATAATAATGGTACACCGTCCACACCACATCACATGGTGAGTCACATACACTGCACATAATAATGGTACACCGTCCACACCACATCACATGGTGAGTCACATACACTGCACATAATAATGGTACACCGTCCACACCACATCACATGGTGAGTCACATACACTGCACATAATAATGGTACACCGTCCACACCACATCACATGGTGAGTCACATACACTGCACATAATAATGGTACACCGTCCACACCACATCACATGGTGAGTCACATACACTGCACATAATAATGGTACACCGTCCACACCACATCACATGGTGAGTCACATACACTGCACATAATAATGGTACAACGTCCACACCACATCACATGGTGAGTCACATACACTGCACATAATAATGGTACACCGTCCACACCACATCACATGGTGAGTCACATACACTGCACATAATAATGGTACAACGTCCACACCACATCACATGGTGAGTCACATACACTGCACATAATAATGGTACACCGTCCACACCACATCACATGGTGAGTCACATACACTGCACATAATAATGGTACACCGTCCACACCACATCACATGGTGAGTCACATACACTGCACATAATAATGGTACACCGTCCACACCACATCACATGGTGAGTCACATACACTGCACATAATAATGGTACACCGTCCACACCACATCACATGGTGAGTCACATACACTGCACATAATAATGGTACACCGTCCACACCACATCACATGGTGAGTCACATACACTGCACATAATAATGGTACACCGTGCACACCACATCACATGGTGAGTCACATACACTGCACATACTAATGGTACACCGTCCACACCACATCACATGGTGAGTCACATACACTGCACATAATAATGGTACACCGTGCACACCACATCACATGGTGAGTCACATACACTGCACATAATAATGGTACACCGTCCACACCACATCACATGGTGAGTCACATACACTGCACATAATAATGGTACACCGTCCACACCACATCACATGGTGAGTCACATACACTGCACATAATAATTATTTGCATGCATTTCTAGCAATTTGTTCAATATACAGACCCACCACACTATATGTAGTTACTACCTATAATATCAGTCAATAAAATAAATTCAATAACAGTTTGAATAAATATATTTATATATCAAACGCGTGTTTTTGGACACAAACAGAAGAAAATTTCAATTTTCATGTAAGATAGAAACGAAAACGACAGCTCAAAATAAATAGTGAAAAGTTTTTTTGAATTTTCTATGAAGAAAAAAAATCTCATGACGTAATAGAATGCGACGATTGTCAATAATGCGTGTGTCCACCTCTTCGCTGGATGACTTCTCAGAGTCGTTTTGGCATGGCATCAACAAGTTTCCGACACATGTTCACTTGGAATTGTCTCCAAGCTTCTCTTATACTTGCATATAAATCCTCAATGTTGTTGGAAATAGATAAAGGGTCCCACGATCTCAGTACCAACTCTTTCATTTTCTTTTGCTGGATATCCAACTACACAAATCAGCTAATTCATTTAGACGAAAATGCACTAGGTCATCTTAGATTTATTTATTTTAACGACCACAGATAATGTCACATTGAATTGGTTTTTTTTTTATTACAAAAATGATCAAATGTCTGGTCTGTACTTTTGTCTTGCCAAAAAGCAAAATTAATTTCAGAAGTTTCTCATTTCACTTATAATCACTTAATTTATTAGGAAGTTAGTTTAGGTAAACAGAAATTCTACAGTTTAAATGTATTTTTTCTAGGTTTTAGGTAAACTGCCCAGTCATGGACATGAGGGTGGTATACAATGGACACCATTTAATTTGGATTGTATACAATTCAAAGATATCAGTTGGAAAATCAAATCATTTACACCTAAAGTTGACAACACTGACCCAAGATTTAGTGAGTATAATCAATTTGATATACACTTACTGGTGAGGGGTAAAGACCATATATGTCCAATAGATATACATATACTGGTAAGGGGTAAAGACCATACATGTCCAATAGATATACACATACTGGCAAGGGGTAAAGACCATATATGTGCAATAGATATACACATACTGGTGAGGGGTAAAGACCATATATGTCCAATAGATATACACTTACTGGTAAGGGGTAAAGACCATATATGTCCAATAGATATACACCTACTGGTGAGGGGTAAAGACCATATATGTCCAATAGATATACATATACTGGTAAGGGGTAAAGACCATATATGTCCAATAGATATACACATACTGGTGAGGGGTAAAGACCATATATGTCCAATAGATATACACTTACTGGTAAGGGGTCAAGACCATATATGTCCAATAGATATACATCTACTGGTGAGGGGTAAAGACCATATATGTCCAATAGATATACACCTACTGGTGAGGGGTAAAGACCATATGATATGTGCAATAGATATACACATACTGGTGAGGGGTAAAGACCATATATGTCCAATAGATACACATATACTGGTGAGGGGTAAAGACCATATATGTCCAATAGATATACACATACTGGTGAGGGGTAAAGACCATATATGTCCAATAGATATACATATACTGGTGAGGGGTAAAGACCATATATGTCCAATAGATATACACTTACTGGTGAGGGGTAAAGACCATACATGTCCAATAGATATACATATATTGGTAAGGGGTAAAGACCATATATGTCCAATACATATACTGGTAAGGGGTAAAGACCATATATGTCCAATAGATATACACCTACTGGTAAGGGGTAAAGACCATATATGTCCAATAGATATACACTTACTGGTGAGGGGTAAAGACCATACATGTCCAATAGATATACATATATTGGTAAGGGGTAAAGACCATATATGTCCAATACATATACTGGTAAGGGGTAAAGACCATATATGTCCAATAGATATACATATACTGGTAAGGGGTAAAGACCATATATGTCCAATAGATATACATATACTGGTAAAGGGTAAAGACCATATATGTCCAATAGATATACATATATTGGTAAGGGGTAAAGACCATATATGTCTAATAGATATACACATACTGGTAAGGGGTAAAGACCATATATGTCCAATAGATATACATATATTGGTAAGGGGTAAAGACCATATATGTCCAATACATATACTGGTAAGGGGTAAAGACCATATATGTCCAATAGATATACATATACTGGTGAGGGGTAAAGACAATATATGTCGAATAGATATACACATACTGGTAAGGGGTAAAGACCATATATGTCCAATAGATATACACATACTGGTGAGGGGTAAAGACCATATATGTCCAATAGATATACACATACTGGTAAGGGGTAAAGACCATATATGTCCAATAGATATACATATATTGGTAAGGGGTAAAGACCATACAATGTATATGTCCAATAGATATACAATTACTGGTAAGGGGTAAAGACCATATATGTCCAATAAATATACATATACTGGTAAGGGGTAAAGACCATATATGTCCAATTGATATACACATACTGGTAAGGGGTAAAGACCATATATGTCCAATTGATATACACATACTGGTAAGGGGTAAAGACCATATATGTCCAATACATATACATATACTGGTAAGGAGTAAAGACCATATATGTCCAATAGATATACATATATTGGTAAAGGGTAAAGACCATATATGTCCAATTGATATACACATACTGGTAAAGGGTAAAGACCATATATGTCCAATAGATATACATATACTGGTAAGGGGTAAAGACCATATATGTCCAATAGATATACATATACTGGTAAAGGGTAAAGACCATATATGTCCAATTGATATACACATACTGGTAAGGGGTAAAGACCATATATGTCCAATACATATACATATACTGGTAAGGAGTAAAGACCATATATGTCCAATAGATATACATATATTGGTAAGGGGTAAAGACCATATATGTCCAATAAATATACATATACTGGTAAGGGGTAAAGACCATATATGTCCAATAGATATTCATATATTGGTAAGGGGTAAAGACCATATATGTCCAATAGATATACATATACTGGTAAGGGGTAAAGACCATACATGTCCAATAGATATACATATACTGGTAAGGGGTAAAGACCATATATGTCCAATAGATATACATATACTGGTAAGGGGTAAAGACCATATATGTCCAATACATATACATATACTGGTAAGGGGTAAAGACCATATATGTCCAATAGATATACATATATTGGTAAAGGGTAAAGACCATATATGTCCAATTGATATACACATACTGGTAAAGGGTAAAGACCATATATGTCCAATAGATATACATATACTGGTAAGGGGTAAAGACCATATATGTCCAATAGATATACATATACTGGTAAAGGGTAAAGACCATATATGTCCAATTGATATACACATACTGGTAAGGGGTAAAGACCATATATGTCCAATACATATACATATACTGGTAAGGAGTAAAGACCATATATGTCCAATAGATATACATATATTGGTAAGGGGTAAAGACCATATATGTCCAATAAATATACATATACTGGTAAGGGGTAAAGACCATATATGTCCAATAGATATTCATATATTGGTAAGGGGTAAAGACCATATATGTCCAATAGATATACATATACTGGTAAGGGGTAAAGACCATACATGTCCAATAGATATACATATACTGGTAAGGGGTAAAGACCATACATGTCCAATAGATATACATATACTGGTAAGGGGTAAAGACCATATATGTCCAATACATATACATATACTGGTAAGGGGTAAAGACCAAATATGTCCAATAGATATACATATACTGGTAAGGGGTAAAGACCATATATGTCCAATAGATATACATATACTGGTAAGGGGTAAAGACCATATGATATGTGCAATAGATATACATATACTGGTAATGGGTAAAGACCATATATGTCCAATAAATATACATATACTGGTAAGGGGTAAAGACCATATATGTCCAATAGATATACATATATTGGTAAGGGGTAAAGACCATATATGTCCAATAAATATACATATACTGGTAAGGGGTAAAGACCATATATGTCCAATAGATATTCATATATTGGTAAGGGGTAAAGACCATATATGTCCAATAGATATACATATACTGGTAAGGGGTAAAGACCATATATGTCTAATAGATATACATATACTGGTAAGGGGTAAAGACCATATATGTCCAATAGATATACATATACTGGTAAGGGGTAAAGACCATATATGTCCAATACATATACATATACTGGTAAGGGGTAAAGACCATATATGTCCAATAGATATACACATACTGGTGAGGGGTAAAGACCATATGATATGTGCAATAGATATATACTTCTTAGATTCTTCAACTCTGCAAAGAATGTTACTTGTGTCAGTACAGTGATTTATACCTAGTAAATTGCATTCATTTCTTGTTATTACATGTAGGTGGGCTTGATTATGAAGCTATTCTTTTGAAACCAGCAAATCTTTTGGACTCAAAGAGTTCATTGCCAATGATTGTATGGCCACATGGTATGTATGGGATTGACTTCATCAAAGGCTCATTATGAAATAGCTGCAGATTTATAAATTAAACTATGTCAGTTTTGTACAAAGTAATAAAATAATTATTTTACCAAAAAATGGTATACGTACATTTGTATTAAGCTTCTTTGAACAGAAGAGAATAAAAACAAATATCGCTCATTAACATCAGATCAATAATATGTGAAACATTGCAAGTTGTGTGAGATTAGATAAATAGTGTTGTTGAAACCATGTGAATATACATGTAGAAATTGCATTGCATTATGGTATTTATTTTCTCAATTTCTTTGAAACATCAATCCTAACACTGCGATGTTCATTCCCACATGGCTTTTAAAAAAACACATTGTTTTATGAAAAGTGCTTGCACTAATGACAGAGATGAGTCTATGGACAAAGTAAGATGTATTTCAATCATTAGACGTACAATATATGATATTTTTGATTCATGTGCGCTTCTGTTGGCAAAATACAATACATTGTTTTCAAATGTATAATTGCTGTGGTGCTTAAATAAAGGTATCTTGAACTATTGGTGTCAAGGATGATTGCAAATAAAACACATTACATTTTATTTATACAATTGTTATTTTGTTGAATTTAGGTGGACCACATAGTGCATTAGTTGCTGAGTTTCTATTATTCCCTGTGGCTCTGTGCAGACTTGGTTTTGCAGTACTATTAGGTATGTAGTGACATGCAGTGCTGTTATTGTGGCACTTTTGAGCAATAGACAGTTTTGAGTTACCCCGGTACACTTATTTTCAGTATTTAACAAACATTTTCTTCATCACAAATGGTAGTTGAGCAACCAGGGATTCTGAAACTCCAAGGTTGGTATTTCTTATATGTGAAATATTACTTGTATTTGTGATATCTTTGATACCTTGATTTGTCAGCCAACTGTTGTATAATTTTTCAGTGAATTACCGTGGGTCATTAGGTTTTGGTCAAGCAAATGTATTTTCTCTGCCCAGCAATGTTGGCTGCCAAGACGTGTATGATGTACAGGTAGGTACAATATGTACACAGATAAGGTGTGAATTTGGAAGGAATCACAGTATACAGTTGTCTCTCCATAATTTGTAAATTTAGATTCCATCAACGGTTGATTGTTTGAATACTTCTAAAACATATTTCTTATGATACAGTCCAGTCTAGAAGTAGGTTAATTTTCACCTACAAATTTAGAATCTGAAAGGTTTTGTGCCAAATATGCACCATAAATTCACATAGGAAACATATTGACACAACCAGTATTGCTAAATTGGAATATACTGTGCTATCATTGTTCAAATATAACGTTTGTTATTAATTGTCTATTCACAGAATGCTGTTGAAACTGTTCTAGAGGAAGAACAAGTCGATAAAGACAGGCTGGTTTTATGTGGAGGATCACACGGTGGATTTTTAGTAGCACATCTTATTGGTCAATTCCCAGTAAGTATCATCACCTGAATTGGTTTTGCAAACAAGAAGTGAATGTGCTTCCCATGATTCTACTGAGTGTTTGTGTATTTGAGCTCAGTGGAATACATAGATTTGATTGGACATGCCTCTAGTTAATCGTGCCCTTAATGGATTTGTCTTGGCTTATGGCGATGGTAATAAAACATTGTTGAGGTATAGTGATCAAACAATCAGTGATTGAATTGATGTTTGCTGGTGAAGATGAGTGAGTTCATGTGGATGTTTACTATAAAAGTAAATTTTTGATTGAATTTTCATTTTCCCTGATAAATAAAATCCACTAATTTAAAAACATGTAAACATGTAAAATTCCCACAATAGGTACTCATTATTTCATCATTAAAATTAATACTGTTTCAATGTTACTTTTCTGTCATTTTATTCATTGCAAATTTCAAGGTCAAATTTTGTACAGAGATTCAGATTTTACTTGACATTTTATGCAGTGCTATGCTAATACGACTATTTGGCATACCCAGTAGTTGGACGTCCCAATATACACGAATATATGAGTGACAGACACGCATACATTTATTTATAGAGTACGTAATGTTGTCAGACACTAATAATGCGAGATCTTTGCAATTTATTGCGAGACATATTTGTACTTTTTAAATTGTCATATATTAAATTTGACTTATTGTCAGGGACATAGTTTTTGTAATTATTATTTTAATGACAAAACCTCAAAGACAATTCATCTTCATTCAAACAATGCACATAAAATACTTGATTTTAACTTATATTTTATTTACTTTTTAATATTCTTCTCACTAACTTGTTATATTTTATTTGTATTGATTACTATTTCTATTGCTAAATACTGAAAGAAATATATTTCTAAAGATATAATAAACAAGTATTATTATTATCAAATGACCATGTATGGTAATGTGACCTAAATATACATAACTAATATATGGTCATATGTTAATATGCATAACTGTAATATCTCAGACTAAGGCAAAATACGACATATTCAATGATGTTGCATGAAATAAATACAATTTTTACTTTATGTGTAATTAAAGATGTGCTTCTGATATAATAGTAAATACAGTATTCTTTAATTGTACTTCATGCTTCCAATTCCCCTAGCACACATGAGGTCTTTCGAAACTTTAATTTCTTTGATTATTTTTCTTTTTATTTAAGGGATGCTATAAAGGTTGTGTTGCTTTAAACCCTGTTACAAATATGTCATGTAAGTATAAAATGATAAATTGGCTTTTGATTTTCAGAGATTTTATAAAGCGTGTGCAACCAGAAATCCTGTTGTCAACATTGCATGTGAGTACCATAGTAGTGAGTAGATGGATATAATACAAAAAACATGTTGTAATTGAGTATGGTTTGCAGTGAATCAGCTGATTTGCAATGTGTGTAGTTTTAAATGCTATTTTGTAAAGACACTACACACCAGATTAAAAGTAAGACAATTTATTAAAACTAGTCAGCTATAAAGAAATAAAATACATGCGTTAACATAACTACTAATGGAAAGATTACACAATAAAAAATACACACTAAAAAATTGGGCAAGGGGTCACCCTTCAAAACTCCCACTGGTGAGCATTGGGCAAAGCTTTTCATAAATTGCCATGCCATATAAAGGAAAAGCCAGAAAGTGGGCATTCGTCCTTGTAATGAGGGACAGGATGAAGTCCTTTGCGCAATAGTGGGGTGAAAAATGACCAGAAGAGGAGGTAAGATGGGGATGGTTGGTGGGTTAGTCGACAAGAACATTCACGCAAACGAGTTGCATCAAAGAATGAATGACACAATTCATGAATGGGCTAAAACAATGGAGAGACGCTGTGCAAGATAACACTGATTGGCTAATAGAATTACATTGATTGGCTAAGATTGTGTTGATTGTCTCTAGTGTAATTCTTCTTTCCACAATCAAACATTAGAATATAGTCAGACAATGTACAGTGATCTTTGCACTGTTTTCTGTTTTATATCAATTTTGCACTGGTTTCTGACATGTCAAATATTTTAACAAGATGACCGGCTCTTTCTTGCAGTATATTCAATCAAGAACACCCATATTAAGTATCCAAAGTATATTTTTGTATTTACTAGTGACTGGAAACACATAGCTTGTCAGATTTTTAAGATGGACATTTTATTGGCCAGAATGCTGTTTGAATGACGCACAGAGAACTGAAAATTTTCCAATATAAATGCATGTTAGCCAAAAACAAAATTGCTTTGACAGTATTTTAAGCACACCATACCTGCACCTGTCCATGCTACCATTGCTTTGGTATTTTAAGTACACCAAACCTGCACCTGTCCATGCTACCATTGCTTTGATAGTATTTTAAGTACACCAAACCTTCACCTGTCCATGCTACCATTGCTTTGGTATTTCAAGTACACCAAACCTGCACCTGTCCATGCTACCATTGCTTTGGTATTTTAAGTACACCAAACCTGCACCTGTCCATGCTACCATTGCTTTGGTATTTTAAGTACACCAAACCTTCACCTGTCCATGCTACCATTGCTTTGGTATTTTAAGTACACCAAACCTTCACCTGTCCATGCTACCATTGCTTTGATATTTTAAGTACACCAAACCTTCACCTGTCCATGCTACCATTGCTTTGATAGTATTTTAAGTACACCAAACCTTCACCTGTCCATGCTACCATTGCTTTAGTATTTTAAGTACACCAAACCTGCACCTGTCCATGTTACCATCGCTTTGATAGTATTTAAAGTACACCAAACCTTCACCTGTCCATGCTACCATTGCTTTGGTATTTTAAGTACACCAAACCTTCACCTGTCCATGCTACCATTGCTTTGATATTTTAAGTACACCAAACCTTCACCTGTCCATGCTACCATTGCTTTGATAGTATTTTAAGTACACCAAACCTTCACCTGTCCATGCTACCATTGCTTTAGTATTTTAAGTACACCAAACCTGCACCTGTCCATGCTACCATTGCTTTGATAGTATTTTAAGTACACCAAACCTGCACCTGTCCATGCTACCATTGCTTTGATAGTATTTCAAGTACACCAAACCTTTACCTGTCCATGCTACCATTGCTTTGGTATTTTAAGTACACCAAACCTGCACCTGTCCATGCTACCATTGCTTTGATAGTATTTCAAGTACACCAAACCTTTACCTGTCCATGCTACCATTGCTTTGGTATTTTAAGTACACCAAACCTGCACCTGTCCATGCTACCATTGCTTTAGTATTTTAAGTATACCAAACCTGCACCTGTCCATGCTACCATCGCTTTGATAGTATTTTAAGTACACCAAACCTGCACCTGTCGATGCTACCATTGCTTTGGTATTTCAAGTACACCAAACCTGCACCTGTCCATGCTACCATTGCTTTGGTATTTTAAGTACACCAAACGTTCACCTGTCCATGCTACCATTGCTTTGATAGTGTTTTAAGTACACCAAACCTTCACCTGTCCATGCTACCATTGCTTTAGTATTTTAAGTACACCAAACCTGCACCTGTCCATGCTACCATTGCTTTGATAGTATTTTAAGTACACCAAACCTTCACCTGTCCATGCTACCATCGCTTTGATAGTATTTTAAGTACACCAAACCTGCACCTGTCGATGCTACCATTGCTTTGGTATTTCAAGTACACCAAACCTTCACCTGTCCATGCTACTATTGCTTTGGTATTTTAAGTACACCAAACCTGCACCTGTCCATGCTACTATTGCTTTGATAGTATTTTAAGTACACCATACCTGCACCTGTCCATGCTACCATTGCTTTGATATTTTAAGTACACCAAACCTTCACCTGTCCATGCTACCATTGCTTTGATAGTATTTTAAGTACACCAAACCTTCACCTGTCCATGCTACCATTGCTTTAGTATTTTAAGTACACCAAACCTTCACCTGTCCACGCTACCATCGCTTTGATAGTATTTTAAGTACACCAAACCTTCACCTGTCCATGCTACCATCGCTTTGATAGTATTTTAAGTACACCAAACCTGCACCTGTCCATGCTACCATCGCTTTGATAGTATTTTAAGTATACCAAACCTTCACCTGTCCATGCTACCATTGCTTTTATATTTTAAGTACACCAAACCTTCACCTGTCCATGCTACCATCGCTTTGATAGTATTTTAAGTACACCAAACCTGCACCTGTCCATGCTACCATTGCTTTGATAGTATTTTAAGTACACCAAACCTGCACCTGTCCATGCTACCATCGCTTTGATAGTATTTTAAGTACACCAAACCTTCACCTGTCCATGCTACCATTGCTTTAGTATTTTAAGTACACCAAACCTTCACCTGTCCACGCTACCATCGCTTTGATAGTATTTTAAGTACACCAAACCTGCACCTGTCCATGCTACCATCGCTTTGATAGTATTTTAAGTATACCAAACCTTCACCTGTCCATGCTACCATTGCTTTTATATTTTAAGTACACCAAACCTTCACCTGTCCATGCTACCATCGCTTTGATAGTATTTTAAGTACACCAAACCTGCACCTGTCCATGCTACCATTGCTTTGATAGTATTTTAAGTACACCAAACCTGCACCTGTCCATGCTACCATCGCTTTGATAGTATTTTAAGTACACCAAACCTTCACCTGTCCATGCTACCATTGCTTTAGTATTTTAAGTACACCAAACCTTCACCTGTCCACGCTACCATCGCTTTGATAGTATTTTAAGTACACCAAACCTTCACCTGTCCATGCTACCATCGCTTTGATAGTATTTTAAGTACACCAAACCTGCACCTGTCCATGCTACCATCGCTTTGATAGTATTTTAAGTACACCAAACCTTCACCTGTCCATGCTACCATCGCTTTGATAGTATTTTAAGTACACCAAACCTGCACCTGTCCATGCTACCATTGATTTGATAGTATTTTAAGTACACCAAACCTTCACCTGTCCATGCTACCATTGCTTTGGTATTTCAAGTACACCAAACCTGCACCTGTCCATGCTACCATTGCTTTGATAGTATTTTAAGTACACCAAACCTTCACCTGTCCATGCTACCATTGCTTTGATATTTTAAGTACACCAAACCTGCACCTGTCCATGCTACCATTGCTTTGGTATTTTAAGTACACCAAACCTTCACCTGTCCATGCTACCATTGCTTTGATATTTTAAGTACACCAAACCTTCACCTGTCCATGCTACCATTGCTTTTATATTTTAAGTACACCAAACCTTCACCTGTCCATGCTACCATTGCTTTGATAGTATTTTAAGTACACCAAACCTTCACCTGTCCATGCTACCATTGCTTTGATAGTATTTTAAGTACACCAAACCTGCACCTGTCCATGCTACCATTGCTTTGATATTTTAAGTACACCAAACCTTCACCTGTCCATGCTACCATTGCTTTGATAGTATTTTAAGTACACCAAACCTTCACCTGTCCATGCTACCATTGCTTTGATATTTTAAGTACACCAAACCTGCACCTGTCCATGCTACCATCGCTTTGATGGTATTTTAAGTATATCAAACCTTCACCTGTCCATGCTACCATCGCTTTGATAGTATTTTAAGTACACCAAACTTTTACCTGTCCATGCTATCATCGCTTTGATAGTATTTTAAGTACACCAAACCTGCACCTGTCCATGCTACCATTGCTTTGGTATTTTAAGTACACCAAACCTTCACCTGTCCATGCTACCATTGCTTTGGTATTTCAAGTACACCAAACCTGCACCTGTCCATGCTACCATTACTTTGATAGTATTTTAAGTACACCAAACCTTCACCTGTCCATGCTACCATTGCTTTGATATTTTAAGTACACCAAACCTTCACCTGTCCATGCTACCATCGCTTTGGTATTTTAAGTACACCAAACCTTCACCTGTCCATGCTACCATTGCTTTGATATTTTAAGTACACCAAACCTTTACCTGTCCATGCTACCATTACTTTGATAGTATTTTAAGTACACCAAACCTGCACCTGTCCATGCTACCATTGCTTTGATAGTATTTTAAGTACACCAAACCTTTACCTGTCCATGCTACCATTGCTCTGATAGTATTTTAAGTACACCAAACCTGCACCTGTCCATGCTACCATTGCTTTGATAGTATTTTAAGTACACCAAACCTTCACCTGTCCATGCTACCATTGCTTTGATAGTATTTTAAGTACACCAAACCTGCACCTGTCCATGCTACCATTGATTTGATAGTATTTTAAGTACACCAAACCTTCACCTGTCCATGCTACCATTGCTTTTATATTTTAAGTACAACAAACCTGCACCTGTCCATGCTACCATTGCTTTGATAGTATTTTAAGTACACCAAACCTTCACCTGTCCATGCTACCATTGCTTTGATAGTATTTTAAGTACACCAAACCTTCACCTGTCCATGCTACCATTGCTTTGATAGTATTTTAAGTACACCAAACCTTCACCTGTCCATGCTACCATTGCTTTGATATTTTAAGTACACCAAACCTTCACCTGTCCATGCTACCATTGCTTTTATATTTTAAGTACACCAAACCTTCACCTGTCCATGCTACCATTGCTTTTATATTTTAAGTACACCAAACCTTCACCTGTCCATGCTACCATTGCTTTGATAGTATTTTAAGTACACCAAACCTTCACCTGTCCATGCTACCATTGCTTTGATAGTATTTTAAGTACACCAAACCTGCACCTGTCCATGCTACCATTGCTTTGATATTTTAAGTACACCAAACCTTCACCTGTCCATGCTACCATTGCTTTGATAGTATTTTAAGTACACCAAACCTTCACCTGTCCATGCTACCATTGCTTTGATATTTTAAGTACACCAAACCTGCACCTGTCCATGCTACCATCGCTTTGATGGTATTTTAAGTATATCAAACCTTCACCTGTCCATGCTACCATCGCTTTGATAGTATTTTAAGTACACCAAACTTTTACCTGTCCATGCTATCATCGCTTTGATAGTATTTTAAGTACACCAAACCTGCACCTGTCCATGCTACCATTGCTTTGGTATTTTAAGTACACCAAACCTTCACCTGTCCATGCTACCATTGCTTTGGTATTTCAAGTACACCAAACCTGCACCTGTCCATGCTACCATTACTTTGATAGTATTTTAAGTACACCAAACCTTCACCTGTCCATGCTACCATTGCTTTGATATTTTAAGTACACCAAACCTTCACCTGTCCATGCTACCATCGCTTTGGTATTTTAAGTACACCAAACCTTCACCTGTCCATGCTACCATTGCTTTGATATTTTAAGTACACCAAACCTTTACCTGTCCATGCTACCATTACTTTGATAGTATTTTAAGTACACCAAACCTGCACCTGTCCATGCTACCATTGCTTTGATAGTATTTTAAGTACACCAAACCTTTACCTGTCCATGCTACCATTGCTCTGATAGTATTTTAAGTACACCAAACCTGCACCTGTCCATGCTACCATTGCTTTGATAGTATTTTAAGTACACCAAACCTTCACCTGTCCATGCTACCATTGCTTTGATAGTATTTTAAGTACACCAAACCTGCACCTGTCCATGCTACCATTGCTTTGATATTTTAAGTACACCAAACCTGCACCTGTCCATGCTACCATTGCTTTGATATTTTAAGTACACCAAACCTGCACCTGTCCATGCTACCATTGCTTTGATATTTTAAGTACACCAAACCTGCACCTGTCCATGCTACCATTGCTTTGATATTTTAAGTACACCAAACCTGCACCTGTCCATGCTACCATTGCTTTGATAGTATTTTAAGTACACCAAACCAGCACCTGTCCATGCTACCATAGCTTTGATAGTATTTTAAGTTCACATAAATGCATGAATGCATGTTAGCCAAAAACAAAATTGCTTTGATAGTATTTTAAGTACACCAAACCTGCACCTGTCCATGCTACCATCGCTTTGATAGTATTTTAAGTATACCAAACCTTCACCTGTCCATGCTACCATTGCTTTTATATTTTAAGTACACCAAACCTTCACCTGTCCATGCTACCATCGCTTTGATAGTATTTTAAGTACACCAAACCTGCACCTGTCCATGCTACCATTGCTTTGATAGTATTTTAAGTACACCAAACCTGCACCTGTCCATGCTACCATCGCTTTGATAGTATTTTAAGTACACCAAACCTTCACCTGTCCATGCTACCATTGCTTTAGTATTTTAAGTACACCAAACCTTCACCTGTCCACGCTACCATCGCTTTGATAGTATTTTAAGTACACCAAACCTTCACCTGTCCATGCTACCATCGCTTTGATAGTATTTTAAGTACACCAAACCTGCACCTGTCCATGCTACCATCGCTTTGATAGTATTTTAAGTACACCAAACCTTCACCTGTCCATGCTACCATCGCTTTGATAGTATTTTAAGTACACCAAACCTGCACCTGTCCATGCTACCATTGATTTGATAGTATTTTAAGTACACCAAACCTTCACCTGTCCATGCTACCATTGCTTTGGTATTTCAAGTACACCAAACCTGCACCTGTCCATGCTACCATTGCTTTGATAGTATTTTAAGTACACCAAACCTTCACCTGTCCATGCTACCATTGCTTTGATATTTTAAGTACACCAAACCTGCACCTGTCCATGCTACCATTGCTTTGATATTTTAAGTACACCAAACCTTCACCTGTCCATGCTACCATTGCTTTTATATTTTAAGTACACCAAACCTTCACCTGTCCATGCTACCATTGCTTTGATAGTATTTTAAGTACACCAAACCTTCACCTGTCCATGCTACCATTGCTTTGATAGTATTTTAAGTACACCAAACCTGCACCTGTCCATGCTACCATTGCTTTGATATTTTAAGTACACCAAACCTTCACCTGTCCATGCTACCATTGCTTTGATAGTATTTTAAGTACACCAAACCTTCACCTGTCCATGCTACCATTGCTTTGATATTTTAAGTACACCAAACCTGCACCTGTCCATGCTACCATCGCTTTGATGGTATTTTAAGTATATCAAACCTTCACCTGTCCATGCTATCATCGCTTTGATAGTATTTTAAGTACACCAAACCTGCACCTGTCCATGCTACCATTGCTTTGGTATTTTAAGTACACCAAACCTTCACCTGTCCATGCTACCATTGCTTTGGTATTTCAAGTACACCAAACCTGCACCTGTCCATGCTACCATTACTTTGATAGTATTTTAAGTACACCAAACCTTCACCTGTCCATGCTACCATTGCTTTGATATTTTAAGTACACCAAACCTTCACCTGTCCATGCTACCATCGCTTTGGTATTTTAAGTACACCAAACCTTCACCTGTCCATGCTACCATTGCTTTGATATTTTAAGTACACCAAACCTTTACCTGTCCATGCTACCATTACTTTGAAATAATTTAAGTACACCAAACCTGCACCTGTCCATGCTACCATTGCTTTGATAGTATTTTAAGTACACCAAACCTTTACCTGTCCATGCTACCATTGCTCTGATAGTATTTTAAGTACACCAAACCTGCACCTGTCCATGCTACCATTGCTTTGATAGTATTTTAAGTACACCAAACCTTCACCTGTCCATGCTACCATTGCTTTGATAGTATTTTAAGTACACCAAACCTGCACCTGTCCATGCTACCATTGCTTTGATATTTTAAGTACACCAAACCTTCACCTGTCCATGCTACCATCGCTTTGGTATTTTAAGTACACCAAACCTTCACCTGTCCATGCTACCATTGCTTTGATATTTTAAGTACACCAAACCTTTACCTGTCCATGCTACCATTACTTTGAAATAATTTAAGTACACCAAACCTGCACCTGTCCATGCTACCATTGCTTTGATAGTATTTTAAGTACACCAAACCTTTACCTGTCCATGCTACCATTGCTCTGATAGTATTTTAAGTACACCAAACCTGCACCTGTCCATGCTACCATTGCTTTGATAGTATTTTAAGTACACCAAACCTTCACCTGTCCATGCTACCATTGCTTTGATAGTATTTTAAGTTCACATGAATGCATGTTAGCCAAAAACAAAATTGCTTTGATAGTATTTTAAGTACACCAAACCTGCACCTGTCCATGCTACCATAGCTTTGATAGTATTTTAAGTACACCAAACCTTCACCTGTCCATGCTACCATTGCTTTGATAGTATTTTAAGTACACCAAACCTTCACCTGTCCATGCTACCATTGCTTTGATAGTATTTTAAGTTCACATGAATGCATGTTAGCCAAAAACAAAATTGCTTTGATAGTATTTTAAGTACACCAAACCTGCACCTGTCCATGCTACCATTGATTTGATAGTATTTTAAGTACACCAAACCTTCACCTGTCCATGCTACCATTGCTTTTATATTTTAAGTACAACAAACCTGCACCTGTCCATGCTACCATTGCTTTGATAGTATTTTAAGTACACCAAACCTTCACCTGTCCATGCTACCATTGCTTTGATAGTATTTTAAGTACACCAAACCTGTACCTGCCCATGCTACCATTGCTTTGATATTTTAAGTACACCAAACCTTCACCTGTCCATGCTACCATTGCTTTTATATTTTAAGTACACCAAACCTTCACCTGTCCATGCTACCATTGCTTTGATAGTATTTTAAGTACACCAAACCTTCACCTGTCCATGCTACCATTGCTTTGATAGTATTTTAAGTACACCAAACCTGCACCTGTCCATGCTACCATTGCTTTGATATTTTAAGTACACCAAACCTGCACCTGTCCATGCTACCATCGCTTTGATAGTATTTTAAGTATATCAAACCTTCACCTGTCCATGCTACCATCGCTTTGATAGTATTTTAAGTACACCAAACTTTTACCTGTCCATGCTATCATCGCTTTGATAGTATTTTAAGTACACCAAACCTGCACCTGTCCATGCTACCATTGCTTTGGTATTTTAAGTACACCAAACCTTCACCTGTCCATGCTACCATTGCTTTGATATTTTAAGTACACCAAACCTGCACCTGTCCATGCTACCATCGCTTTGATAGTATTTTATGTACACCAAACCTGCACCTGTCCATGCTACCATTGCTTTGATAGTATTTTAAGGTACACCAAACCTTCACCTGTCCATGCTACCATTGCTTTGATATTATTTTAAGTACACCAAACCTGCACCTGTCCATGCTACCATTGCTTTGATATTTTAAGTACACCAAACCTTCACCTGTCCATGCTACCATTGCTTTGATAGTATTTTAAGGTACACCAAACCTTCACCTGTCCATGCTACCATTGCTTTGATATTATTTTAAGTACACCAAACCTGCACCTGTCCATGCTACCATTGCTTTGATAGTATTTTAAGTACACCAAACCTTTACCTGTCCATGCTACCATTGATTTGATAGTATTTTAAGTACACCAAACCTTCACCTGTCCATGCTACCATTGCTTTGATATTATTTTAAGTACACCAAACCTTCACCTGTCCATGCTACCATTGCTTTGATATTATTTTAAGTACACCAAACCTGCACCTGTCCATGCTACCATTGCTTTGATAGTATTTTAAGTACACCAAACCTTTACCTGTCCATGCTACCATTGATTTGATAGTATTTTAAGTACACCAAACCTTCACCTGTCCATGCTACCATTGCTTTGATATTATTTTAAGTACACCAAACCTGCACCTGTCCATGCTACCATTGCTTTGGTATTTTAAGTACACCAAACCTGCACCTGTCCATGCTACCATTGCTTTGATAGTATTTTAAGTACACCAAACCTTCACCTGTCTATGCTACCATTGCTTTGATATTATTTTAAGTACACCAAACCTGCACCTGTCCATGCTACCATTGCTTTGGTATTTTAAGTACACCAAACCTGCACCTGTCCATGCTACCATTGCTTTGATAGTATTTTAAGTACACCAAACCTTCACCTGTCTATGCTACCATTGCTTTGATATTATTTTAAGTACACCAAACCTGCACCTGTCCATGCTACCATTGCTTTGGTATTTTAAGTACACCAAACCTGCACCTGTCCATGCTACCATTGCTTTGATAGTATTTTAAGTACACCAAACCTTCACCTGTCTATGCTACCATTGATTTGATATTATTTTAAGTACACCAAACCTTCACCTGTCCATGCTACCATTGCTTTGATATTATTTTAAGTACACCAAACCTTCACCTGTCCATGCTACCATTGATTTGGTATTTTAAGTACACCAAACCTGCACCTGTCCATGCTACCATTGCTTTGGTATTTTAAGTACACCAAACCTGCACCTGTCCATGCTACCATTGCTTTGATAGTATTTTAAGTACACCAAACCTTCACCTGTCCATGCTACCATTGCTTTGATATTATTTTAAGTACACCAAACCTGCACCTGTCCATGCTACCATTGCTTTGGTATTTTAAGTACACCAAACCTGCACCTGTCCATGCTACCATTGCTTTGATAGTATTTTAAGTACACCAAACCTTCACCTGTCTATGCTACCATTGATTTGATATTATTTTAAGTACACCAAACCTGCACCTGTCCATGCTACCATTGCTTTGATATTTTAAGTACACCAAACCTTCACCTGTCTATGCTACCATTGATTTGATATTATTTTAAGTACACCAAACCTGCACCTGTCCATGCTACCATTGCTTTGGTATTTTAAGTACACCAAACCTTCACCTGTCCATGCTACCATTGCTTTGATATTTTAAGTACACCAAACCTTCACCTGTCCATGCTACCATTGCTTTGATATTTTAAGTACACCAAACCTGCACCTGTCCATGCTACCATTGCTTTGATAGTATTTTAAGTACACCAAACCTGCACCTGTCCATGCTACCATTGCTTTGGTATTTTAAGTACACCAAACCTTCACCTGTCCATGCTACCATTGCTTTGATATTTTAAGTACACCAAACCTTCACCTGTCCATGCTACCATTGCTTTGATATTTTAAGTACACCAAACCTTCACCTGTCCATGCTACCATTGCTTTGATATTTTAAGTACACCAAACCTTTACCTGTCCATGCTACCATTGCTTTGATATTTTAAGTACACCAAACCTGCACCTGTCCATGCTACCATTGCTTTGATATTTTAAGTACACCAAACTTTCACCTGTCCATGCTACCATTGCTTTGGTATTTTAAGTACACCAAACCTTCACCTGTCCATGCTACCATTGCTTTGATATTTTAAGTACACCAAACCTGCACCTGTCCATGCTACCATTGCTTTGATATTTTAAGTACACCAAACCTTTACCTGTCCATGCTACCATTGCTTTGATATTTTAAGTACACCAAACCTTTACCTGTCCATGCTACCATTGCTTTGATATTTTAAGTACACCAAACCAGCACCTGTCCATGCTACCATTGCTTTGATAGTATTTTAAGTACACCAAACCTTCACCTGTCCATGCTACCATTGCTTTGATAGTATTTTAGGTACACCAAACCTGCACCTGTCCATGCTACCATTGATTTGATAGTATTTTAAGTACACCAAACCTTCACCTGTCCATGCTACCATTGCTTTTATATTTTAAGTACACCAAACCTGCACCTGTCCATGCTACCATTGCTTTGATAGTATTTTAAGTACACCAAACCTGCACCTGCCCATGCTACCATTGCTTTTATATTTTAAGTACACCAAACCTGCACCTGTCCATGCTACCATTGCTTTGATATTTTAAGTACACCAAACCTGCACCTGTCCATGCTACCATCGCTTTGATAGTATTTTAAGTACTCCAAACCTGCACCTGTCCATGCTACCATTGCTTTGGCATTTTAAGTACACCAAACCTTCACCTGTCCATGCTACCATTGCTTTGGTATTTTAAGTACACCAAACCTTCACCTGTCCATGCTACCATTGCTTTGATAGTATTTTAAGTACACCAAACCTGCACCTGTCCATGCTACCATTGCTTTGATAGTATTTTAAGTACACCAAACCTTCACCTGTCCATGCTACCATTGCTTTGATAGTATTTTAAGTACACCAAACCTGCACCTGTCCATGCTACCATTGCTTTGGCATTTTAAGTACACCAAACCTTCACCTGTCCATGCTACCATTGCTTTGGTATTTTAAGTACACCAAACCTTCACCTGTCCATGCTACCATTGCTTTGATAGTATTTTAAGTACACCAAACCTTCACCTGTCCATGCTACCATTGCTTTGGCATTTTAAGTACACCAAACCTTCACCTGTCCATGCTACCATTGCTTTGGTATTTTAAGTACACCAAACCTTCACCTGTCCATGCTACCATTGCTTTGATAGTATTTTAAGTACACCAAACCTGCACCTGTCCATGCTACCATTGCTTTGATAGTATTTTAAGTACACCAAACCTTCACCTGTCCATGCTACCATTGCTTTGATAGTATTTTAAGTACTGTAGAATACTTTATTTTCGCTTGGAATTTATTTTCGCTATTTTCGCTGAAGGGATGATTCCGTGAAAATAAAATTCAGTGAATATACTTTTTTTCCTATATTTTACATTAAACTCATCAAAAATCAGTGAAAATAAATTCCATACAAAATGCCCGAAAAGCCTTTTCAGCGAAAATTAATTCCAGCGAAAATAAAGTATTCCACAGTACACCAAACCTGCACCTGTCCATGCTACCATTGCTTTGATATTTTAAGTACACCAAACCTTCACCTGTCCATGCTACCATTGCTTTGATAGTATTTTAAGTACACCAAACCTTCACCTGTCCATGCTACCATTGCTTTGATAGTATTTTAAGTACACCAAACCTTCACCTGTCCATGCTACCATTGCTTTGATATTATTTTAAGTACACCAAACCTGCACCTGTCCATGCTACCATTGTTTTGATATTTTAAGTACACCAAACCTTCACCTGTCCATGCTACCATTGCTTTGATATTTTAAGTACACCAAACCTTCACCTGTCCATGCTACCATTGCTTTGATATTATTTTAAGTACACCAAACCAGCACCTGTCCATGCTACCATTGCTTTGGTATTTTAAGTACACCAAACCTTCACCTGTCCATGCTACCATTGCTTTGATAGTATTTTAAGTACACCAAACCTTTACCTGTCCATGCTACCATCGCTTTGATAGTATTTTAAGTACACCAAACCTTCACCTGTCCATGCTACCATTCCTTTGGTATTTTAAGTACACCAAACCTTCACCTGTCCATGCTACCATTGCTTTGATATTTTAAGTACACCAAACCTTCACCTGTCTATGCTACCATTGCTTTGATAGTATTTTAAGTACACCAAACCTTCACCTGTCCATGCTACCATTGCTTTGATAGTATTTAAGTACACCAAACCTGCACCTGTCCATGCTACCATTGCTTTGGTATTTTAAGTACACCAAACCTTCACCTGTCCATGCTACCATTGCTTTGATATTATTTTAAGTACACCAAACCTGCATCTGTCCATGCTACTATTGCTTTGATAGTATTTTAAGTACACCAAACCTTCACCTGTCCATGCTACCATTGCTTTGATAGTATTTAAGTACACCAAACCTTCACCTGTCCATGCTACCATTGCTTTGGTATTTTAAGTACACCAAACCTTCACCTGTCCATGCTACCATTGCTTTAGTATTTTAAGTACACCAAACCTTCACCTGTCCATGCTACCTTGTTTACAAGCCATTTATACAAGTGAATGTGCTTCTAATTTGCATTTTTTTCGTCCTTAAAAACTACATGCAAATAATATTGGTATGGCATTGTTGTACGATAGCCAATATACCACTCACTCAATCAATTTTCTCTCTTTGTCCAGCCATATTCCAGTTCATGTATTCTGCCCTCAACATTATACGAGCATAGACTGATAGATTATTATTAGTTTTTAGATGTCCAATTTTGCATTTCTCAGTAAACATTGTTTTATTTTAATAAGCATTTCATAAGCATCACTGTATTGGATTACGCTGGTCACTAGTTTTCAAAAAATATTTGAAACAATTAGAGAAGAATCATTTTGAAAAACTGTGACACATTTTTAATGTCCAAAATAAATTTGATACATTAGTGGTGTACCTACATATGGTCATCTGACACTGTAGATGCTCATGGAGCACTGCAGCTAAGAAACATGAGTTATATATTCACACTAGGCACTCATCTTTCATACCCATTTGTACCCATTGAATTAGAAAGAGATTTACAGTGAGGAACATTCCATAGTTGATAATCAAGACAGTTTATAGGTCAGTCAGCACGGGTACCATTTTCTTTTTAAGTACATGTAACTTTCATGGCCCTTTAAAGACAAACAAAACATTATATGATGTGAAGAGTACATAAAGTGTAAAGATCTTGAGTCCGCAATAGAGACTGTGCCCTCACGGATGAATTCACTCTGATGCAAACTTATCTTTAAATCCCGAAAAAATGAACACGGAAGTAAATTATTTTTTACATTTTTAGCATTCAGTGTCAATAGAATTCAATGTCAATTTCTCATGCACAACGTCATAATGTAATTGTAAACAAATTGTTTTAATACATATAATTGAATTGTCACTCTGTGTTCATGAAGTTACAATTTCACAAAGCCATGTTGTAATTTGAATTTGAGATAATATATATTACTTTCAAAATTATTTTATCACACCTAAATTATCTAACCATATGATATAAAACATACTTTTTAATTATTGATACCTTGTTCACAACTTGAATTAAACTGAGAAGAAACAAATGACATAGAGGTGTGTTTGATTACTATTTTTGGTAAATTAATAATAATAATAATAATCTTTAATTCAAAATCATATCCCTTTTTTAAATTGATTTAAGAAAAAAATTACAATTAAGATGAAGAACTGAGAAAGTAGCATACCTGGGGGCAAAAAATCGACCCTATAGTCAAGTAGGAACCATGAATAAAACAATCTGAGATGAACACTAACCCTTTGTTTTGTAGCCTCACTTATTTGTGTTTCTATGCAAAGAGAACACTAGAGAATACATGGACAGGGAACATTAGTCTTTTCTTTGTTGTATCATTCTTTTAAATTTGAATATTCAACACGCAAGATCATGTTAAAATATTCCAAACTGCATCACACATCAAAATCCAAGAAATTATGGAAAAATTTCAAAAACAATGCCTACACAACAGATTATTAGCAGTAAGACAAAGAATTTGAACAAATTTGATACATCATGTTATTGAAAAAAGGTTACAAAACTGCTTTGAGTGATTAGCAGAACAATTTCTCTGTGACTCAAAGCAAGTAATGGCTGTTGTAACACAATAGAACATGGTGCATTGTGAGATGTTGCACAGATTTTCTTTTCTTTGATGTTTGCCACAGTTGCCTGTTCCTGTATTCTCTAGTGATTACCCTTTCATTTTCTCAACATCAGAGATGTTCACATGTCTGAAAACATCTTTCTTTCTACTCCATCTCTGAGCTTCACATGTCTCAAAACATCTTTCTTTCTACTTCATCCCTGAGCTTTACATGTCTGAAAACATCCTTCTTTCTACTTCATCTCTGAGCTTCACATATCTTAAAACATCTTTCTTTCTACTCCATCTCTGAGCTTCACATGTCTCAAAACATCTTTCTTTCTACTTCATCTCTAAACTTCACATGTCTGAAAACATCTTTCTTTCTACTTCATCCCTGAGCTTTACATGTCTCAAAACATCTTTCTTTCTACTTCATCCCTGAGCTTTACATGTCTGAAAACATCCTTCTTTCTACTTCATCTCTGAGCTTCACATATCTTAAAACATCTTTCTTTCTACTTCATCTCTAAGCTTCACATGTCTGAAAACATCTTTCTTTCTACTTCATCCCTGAGCTTTACATGTCTTAAAACATCTTTCTTTCTACTTCATCTCAAAGCTTCACATGTCTTAAAACATCTTTCTTTCTACTCCATCTCTGAGCTTCACATGTCTCAAAACATCTTTCTTTCTACTTCACTCTAAGCTTCACATGTCTTAAAACATCTTTCTTTCTACTTCATCTCTGAGCTTCACATATCTGAAAACATCTTTCTTTCTACTTTATCTCAAAGCTTCACATGTCTGAAAACATCTTTCTTTCTACTTCATCGCTGAGCTTCACATGTCTTAAAACATCTTTCTTTCTACTTCATCTCTAAGCTTCACATATCTGAAAACACCTTTCTTTCTACTTCATCTCTAAGCTTCACATATCTGAAAACACCTTTCTTTCTACTTCATCTCTGAGCTTCACATATCTGAAAACATCTTTCTTTCTATTTTATCTCAAAGCTTCACATGTCTGAAAATATCTTTCTTTCTACTTCATCTTTGAGCTTCACATGTCTGAAAACATCTTTCTTTCTACTTCATCTCTGAGCTTCACATATCTGAAAACATCTTTCTTTCTACTTCATCTCTGAGCTTTACATGTCTGAAAACATCTTTCTTTCTACTTCATCTTTGAGCTTTACATATCTGAAAACATCTTTCTTTCTACTTTATCTCTGAGCTTTACATATCTGAAAACATCTTTCTTTCTACTTTATCTCAAAGCTTCACATATCTGAAAACATCTTTCTTTCTACTTCATCTTTGAGCTTCACATGTCTGAAAACATCTTTCTTTCTACTTCATCTCTGAGCTTTACATATCTGAAAACATCTTTCTTTCTACTTTATCTCAAAGCTTTACATATCTGAAAACATCTTTCTTTCTACTTCATCTCTGAGCTTCACATATCTGAAAACATCTTTCTTTCTACTCCATCTCTGAGCTTCACATGTCTCAAAACATCTTTCTTTCTACTTCATCTCTAAGCTTCACATGTCTGAAAACATCTTTCTTTCTACTTCATCCCTGAGCTTTACATGTCTCAAAACATCTTTCTTTCTACTTCATCCCTGAGCTTTACATGTCTGAAAACATCCTTCTTTCTACTTCATCTCTGAGCTTCACATATCTTAAAACATCTTTCTTTCTACTCCATCTCTGAGCTTCACATGTCTCAAAACATCTTTCTTTCTACTTCATCTCTAAGCTTCACATGTCTGAAAACATCTTTCTTTCTACTTCATCCCTGAGCTTTACATGTCTTAAAACATCTTTTTTTCTACTTCATCTCAAAGCTTCACATGTCTTAAAACATCTTTCTTTCTACTCCATCTCTGAGCTTCACATGTCTCAAAACATCTTTCTTTCTACTTCACTCTAAGCTTCACATGTCTTAAAACATCTTTCTTTCTACTTCATCTCTGAGCTTCACATATCTGAAAACACCTTTCTTTCTACTTCATCTCTAAGCTTCACATATCTGAAAACACCTTTCTTTCTACTTCATCTCTGAGCTTCACATATCTGAAAACATCTTTCTTTCTACTTTATCTCAAAGCTTCACATGTCTGAAAATATCTTTCTTTCTACTTCATCTGTGAGCTTCACATGTCTGAAAACATCTTTCTTTCTACTTCATCTCTGAGCTTCACATATCTGAAAACATCTTTCTTTCTACTTCATCTCTGAGCTTTACATGTCTGAAAACATCTTTCTTTCTACTTCATCTTTGAGCTTTACATATCTGAAAACATCTTTCTTTCTACTTTATCTCTGAGCTTTACATATCTGAAAACATCTTTCTTTCTACTTTATCTCAAAGCTTCACATATCTGAAAACATCTTTCTTTCTACTTCATCTCTGAGCTTTACATATCTGAAAACATCTTTCTTTCTACTTTATCTCAAAGCTTTACATATCTGAAAACATCTTTCTTTCTACTTCATCTCTGAGCTTCACATGTCTCAAAACATCTTTCTTTCTACTTTATCTCTGTGCTTCACATGTCTTAAAACATCTTTCTTTCTACTTCATCTCAAAGCTTCTCATGTCTTAAAACATCTTTCTTTCTACTCCATCTCTGAGCTTCACATGTCTGAAAACATCTTTCTTTCTACTTCATCTCTAAGCTTTACATATCTGAAAACATCTTTCTTTCTACTTCATCTCTAAGCTTCACATATCTGAAAACATCTTTCTTTCTACTTCATCTCTGAGCTTCACATGTCTGAAAACAATCTTTCTTTCTACTTCATCTCTAAGCTTCACATATCTGAAAACACCTTTCTTTCTACTTCATCTCTAAGCTTCACATATCTGAAAACACCTTTCTTTCTACTTCATCTCTGAGCTTCACATATCTGAAAACATCTTTCTTTCTATTTTATCTCAAAGCTTCACATGTCTGAAAATATCTTTCTTTCTACTTCATCTTTGAGCTTCACATGTCTGAAAACATCTTTCTTTCTACTTCATCTCTGAGCTTCACATATCTGAAAACATCTTTCTTTCTACTTCATCTCTGAGCTTTACATGTCTGAAAACATCTTTCTTTCTACTTCATCTTTGAGCTTTACATATCTGAAAACATCTTTCTTTCTACTTTATCTCTGAGCTTTACATATCTGAAAACATCTTTCTTTCTACTTTATCTCAAAGCTTCACATATCTGAAAACATCTTTCTTTCTACTTCATCTTTGAGCTTCACATGTCTGAAAACATCTTTCTTTCTACTTCATCTCTGAGCTTTACATATCTGAAAACATCTTTCTTTCTACTTTATCTCAAAGCTTTACATATCTGAAAACATCTTTCTTTCTACTTCATCTCTGAGCTTCACATATCTGAAAACATCTTTCTTTCTACTCCATCTCTGAGCTTCACATGTCTCAAAACATCTTTCTTTCTACTTCATCTCTAAGCTTCACATGTCTGAAAACATCTTTCTTTCTACTTCATCCCTGAGCTTTACATGTCTCAAAACATCTTTCTTTCTACTTCATCCCTGAGCTTTACATGTCTGAAAACATCCTTCTTTCTACTTCATCTCTGAGCTTCACATATCTTAAAACATCTTTCTTTCTACTCCATCTCTGAGCTTCACATGTCTCAAAACATCTTTCTTTCTACTTCATCTCTAAGCTTCACATGTCTGAAAACATCTTTCTTTCTACTTCATCCCTGAGCTTTACATGTCTTAAAACATCTTTTTTTCTACTTCATCTCAAAGCTTCACATGTCTTAAAACATCTTTCTTTCTACTCCATCTCTGAGCTTCACATGTCTCAAAACATCTTTCTTTCTACTTCACTCTAAGCTTCACATGTCTTAAAACATCTTTCTTTCTACTTCATCTCTGAGCTTCACATATCTGAAAACACCTTTCTTTCTACTTCATCTCTAAGCTTCACATATCTGAAAACACCTTTCTTTCTACTTCATCTCTGAGCTTCACATATCTGAAAACATCTTTCTTTCTACTTTATCTCAAAGCTTCACATGTCTGAAAATATCTTTCTTTCTACTTCATCTGTGAGCTTCACATGTCTGAAAACATCTTTCTTTCTACTTCATCTCTGAGCTTCACATATCTGAAAACATCTTTCTTTCTACTTCATCTCTGAGCTTTACATGTCTGAAAACATCTTTCTTTCTACTTCATCTCTGAGCTTCACATGTCTGAAAACATCTTTCTTTCCACTTCATCTCTAAGCTTCACATATCTGAAAACATCTTTCTTTCTACTTCATCTCTAAACTTCACATATCTGAAAACATCTTTCTTTCTACTTCATCTCTGAGCTTCACATGTCTGAAAACATCTTTCTTTCTACTTCATCTCTAAGCTTCACATGTCTGAAAACATCTTTCTTTCTACTTCATCTCTGAGCTTCACATATCTGAAAACATCTTTCTTTCTACTTCATCTTTGAGCTTTACATGTCTGAAAACATGTTTCTTTCTACTTCATCTTTGAGCTTTACATATCTGAAAACATCTTTCTTTCTACTTTATCTCTGAGCTTTTCATGTCTTAAAACATTATTCTTTCTACTCCATCTTTGAGCTTCACATATCTGAAAACATCTTTCTTTCTACTTCATCTTTGAGCTTTACATATCTGAAAACATCTTTCTTTCTACTTTATCTCAAAGCTTCACATATCTGAAAACATCTTTCTTTCTACTTCATCTTTGAGCTTCACATATCTGAAAACATCTTTCTTTCTACTTCATCTCCAAGCTTCACATGTCTCAAAACATCTTTCTTTCTACTTCACTCTAAGCTTCACATGTCTTAAAACATCTTTCTTTCTACTTCATCTCTGAGCTTCACATATCTGAAAACATCTTTCTTTCTACTTCATCCCTGAGCTTCACATGTCTTAAAACATCTTTCTTTCTACTTCATCTCTGAGCTTCACATATCTGAAAACATCTTTCTCTCTACTTCATTCCTGAGCTTTACATGTCTTAAAACATCTTTCTTTCTACATCATCTCTGACCTTCACATGTCTGAAAACATCTTTCTTTCTACTTCATCTCTGAGCTTCACATATCTGAAAACATCTTTCTTTCTACTTCATCTTTGAGCTTCACATATCTGAAAACATCTTTCTTTCTACTTCATCTCCGAGCTTCACATGTCTCAAAACATCTTTCTTTCTACTTTATCTCTGTGCTTCACATGTCTGAAAACATCTTTCTTTCAACTTCATCTCTGAGCTTCACATATCTGAAAACATCTTTCTTTCTACTTCATCTTTGAGCTTCACATGTCTGAAAACATCTTTCTTTCTACTTCATCTCTGAGCTTCACATATCTGAAAACATCTTTCTTTCTACTTCATCTCTGAGCTTTACATGTCTGAAAGCATCTTTCTTTCTACTTCATCTTTGAGCTTTACATATCTGAAAACATCTTTCTTTCTACTTTATCTCTGAGCTTTACATATCTGAAAACATCTTTCTTTCTACTTTATCTCAAAGCTTCACATATCTGAAAACATCTTTCTTTCTACTTCATCTTTGAGCTTCACATGTCTGAAAACATCTTTCTTTCTACTTCATCTCTGAGCTTTACATATCTGAAAACATCTTTCTTTCTACTTTATCTCAAAGCTTTACATATCTGAAAACATCTTTCTTTCTACTTTATCTCAAAGCTTTACATATCTGAAAACATCTTTCTTTCTACTTCATCTCTGAGCTTCACATATCTGAAAACATCTTTCTTTCTACTCCATCTCTGAGCTTCACATGTCTCAAAACATCTTTCTTTCTACTTCATCTCTAAGCTTCACATGTCTGAAAACATCTTTCTTTCTACTTCATCCCTGAGCTTTACATGTCTTAAAACATCTTTTTTTCTACTTCATCTCAAAGCTTCACATGTCTTAAAACATCTTTCTTTCTACTCCATCTCTGAGCTTCACATGTCTCAAAACATCTTTCTTTCTACTTCACTCTAAGCTTCACATGTCTTAAAACATCTTTCTTTCTACTTCATCTCTGAGCTTCACATATCTGAAAACACCTTTCTTTCTACTTCATCTCTAAGCTTCACATATCTGAAAACACCTTTCTTTCTACTTCATCTCTGAGCTTCACATATCTGAAAACATCTTTCTTTCTACTTTATCTCAAAGCTTCACATGTCTGAAAATATCTTTCTTTCTACTTCATCTGTGAGCTTCACATGTCTGAAAACATCTTTCTTTCTACTTCATCTCTGAGCTTCACATATCTGAAAACATCTTTCTTTCTACTTCATCTCTGAGCTTTACATGTCTGAAAACATCTTTCTTTCTACTTCATCTCTGAGCTTCACATGTCTGAAAACATCTTTCTTTCCACTTCATCTCTAAGCTTCACATATCTGAAAACATCTTTCTTTCTACTTCATCTCTAAGCTTCACATATCTGAAAACATCTTTCTTTCTACTTCATCTCTGAGCTTCACATGTCTGAAAACATCTTTCTTTCTACTTCATCTCTAAGCTTCACATGTCTGAAAACATCTTTCTTTCTACTTCATCTCTGAGCTTCACATATCTGAAAACATCTTTCTTTCTACTTCATCTTTGAGCTTTACATGTCTGAAAACATGTTTCTTTCTACTTCATCTTTGAGCTTTACATATCTGAAAACATCTTTCTTTCTACTTTATCTCTGAGCTTTTCATGTCTTAAAACATTATTCTTTCTACTCCATCTTTGAGCTTCACATATCTGAAAACATCTTTCTTTCTACTTCATCTTTGAGCTTTACATATCTGAAAACATCTTTCTTTCTACTTTATCTCAAAGCTTCACATATCTGAAAACATCTTTCTTTCTACTTCATCTTTGAGCTTCACATATCTGAAAACATCTTTCTTTCTACTTCATCTCCAAGCTTCACATGTCTCAAAACATCTTTCTTTCTACTTCACTCTAAGCTTCACATGTCTTAAAACATCTTTCTTTCTACTTCATCTCTGAGCTTCACATATCTGAAAACATCTTTCTTTCTACTTCATCCCTGAGCTTCACATGTCTTAAAACATCTTTCTTTCTACTTCATCTCTGAGCTTCACATATCTGAAAACATCTTTCTCTCTACTTCATTCCTGAGCTTTACATGTCTTAAAACATCTTTCTTTCTACATCATCTCTGACCTTCACATGTCTGAAAACATCTTTCTTTCTACTTCATCTCTGAGCTTCACATATCTGAAAACATCTTTCTTTCTACTTCATCTTTGAGCTTCACATATCTGAAAACATCTTTCTTTCTACTTCATCTCCGAGCTTCACATGTCTCAAAACATCTTTCTTTCTACTTTATCTCTGTGCTTCACATGTCTGAAAACATCTTTCTTTCAACTTCATCTCTGAGCTTCACATATCTGAAAACATCTTTCTTTCTACTTCATCTTTGAGCTTCACATGTCTGAAAACATCTTTCTTTCTACTTCATCTCTGAGCTTCACATATCTGAAAACATCTTTCTTTCTACTTCATCTCTGAGCTTTACATGTCTGAAAGCATCTTTCTTTCTACTTCATCTTTGAGCTTTACATATCTGAAAACATCTTTCTTTCTACTTTATCTCTGAGCTTTACATATCTGAAAACATCTTTCTTTCTACTTTATCTCAAAGCTTCACATATCTGAAAACATCTTTCTTTCTACTTCATCTTTGAGCTTCACATGTCTGAAAACATCTTTCTTTCTACTTCATCTCTGAGCTTTACATATCTGAAAACATCTTTCTTTCTACTTTATCTCAAAGCTTTACATATCTGAAAACATCTTTCTTTCTACTTTATCTCAAAGCTTTACATATCTGAAAACATCTTTCTTTCTACTTCATCTCTGAGCTTCACATATCTGAAAACATCTTTCTTTCTACTCCATCGCTGAGCTTCACATGTCTCAAAACATCTTTCTTTCTACTTCATCTCTAAGCTTCACATGTCTGAAAACATCTTTCTTTCTACTTCATCCCTGAGCTTTACATGTCTCAAAACATCTTTCTTTCTACTTCATCCCTGAGCTTTACATGTCTGAAAACATCCTTCTTTCTACTTCATCTCTGAGCTTCACATATCTTAAAACATCTTTCTTTCTACTCCATCTCTGAGCTTCACATATCTTAAAACATCTTTCTTTCTACTCCATCTCTGAGCTTCACATGTCTCAAAACATCTTTCTTTCTACTTCATCTCTAAGCTTCACATGTCTGAAAACATCTTTCTTTCTACTTCATCCCTGAGCTTTACATGTCTTAAAACATCTTTCTTTCTACTTCATCTCAAAGCTTCACATGTCTTAAAACATCTTTCTTTCTACTCCATCTCTGAGCTTCACATGTCTCAAAACATCTTTCTTTCTACTTCACTCTAAGCTTCACATGTCTTAAAACATCTTTCTTTCTACTTCATCTCTGAGCTTCACATATCTGAAAACACCTTTCTTTCTACTTCATCTCTAAGCTTCACATATCTGAAAACACCTTTCTTTCTACTTCATCTCTGAGCTTCACATATCTGAAAACATCTTTCTTTCTACTTTATCTCAAAGCTTCACATGTCTGAAAATATCTTTCTTTCTACTTCATCTGTGAGCTTCACATGTCTGAAAACATCTTTCTTTCTACTTCATCTCTGAGCTTCACATATCTGAAAACATCTTTCTTTCTACTTCATCTCTGAGCTTTACATGTCTGAAAACATCTTTCTTTCTACTTCATCTTTGAGCTTTACATATCTGAAAACATCTTTCTTTCTACTTTATCTCTGAGCTTTACATATCTGAAAACATCTTTCTTTCTACTTTATCTCAAAGCTTCACATATCTGAAAACATCTTTCTTTCTACTTCATCTCTGAGCTTTACATATCTGAAAACATCTTTCTTTCTACTTTATCTCAAAGCTTTACATATCTGAAAACATCTTTCTTTCTACTTCATCTCTGAGCTTCACATGTCTCAAAACATCTTTCTTTCTACTTTATCTCTGTGCTTCACATGTCTTAAAACATCTTTCTTTCTACTTCATCTCAAAGCTTCTCATGTCTTAAAACATCTTTCTTTCTACTCCATCTCTGAGCTTCACATGTCTCAAAACATCTTTCTTTCTACTTCATCTCTAAGCTTCACATATCTGAAAACATCTTTCTTTCTACTTCATCTCTGAGCTTCACATGTCTGAAAACATCTTTCTTTCCACTTCATCTCTAAGCTTCACATGTCTGAAAACATCTTTCTTTCTACTTCATCTCTGAGCTTTACATATCTGAAAACATCTTTCTTTCTACTTCATCTCTGAGCTTCACATGTCTGAAAACATCTTTCTTTCTACTTCATCTCTAAGCTTCACATGTCTGAAAACATCTTTCTTTCTACTTCATCTCTGAGCTTCACATATCTGAAAACATGTTTCTTTCTACTTCATCTTTGAGCTTTACAAGTCTGAAAACATGTTTCTTTCTACTTCATCTGTGAGCTTCACATGTCTGAAAACATCTTTCTTTCTACTTCATCTCTGAGCTTCACATATCTGAAAACATCTTTCTTTCTACTCCATCTTTGAGCTTCACATATCTGAAAACATGTTTCTTTCTACTTCATCTGTGAGCTTCACATGTCTGAAAACATCTTTCTTTCTACTTCATCTCTGAGCTTCACATATCTGAAAACATCTTTCTTTCTACTTCATCTCTGAGCTTTACATGTCTGAAAACATCTTTCTTTCTACTTCATCTTTGAGCTTTACATATCTGAAAACATCTTTCTTTCTACTTTATCTCTGAGCTTTACATATCTGAAAACATCTTTCTTTCTACTTTATCTCAAAGCTTCACATATCTGAAAACATCTTTCTTTCTACTTCATCTCTGAGCTTTACATATCTGAAAACATCTTTCTTTCTACTTTATCTCAAAGCTTTACATATCTGAAAACATCTTTCTTTCTACTTCATCTCTGAGCTTCACATGTCTCAAAACATCTTTCTTTCTACTTTATCTCTGTGCTTCACATGTCTTAAAACATCTTTCTTTCTACTTCATCTCAAAGCTTCTCATGTCTTAAAACATCTTTCTTTCTACTCCATCTCTGAGCTTCACATGTCTCAAAACATCTTTCTTTCTACTTCATCTCTAAGCTTCACATATCTGAAAACATCTTTCTTTCTACTTCATCTCTGAGCTTCACATGTCTGAAAACATCTTTCTTTCCACTTCATCTCTAAGCTTCACATGTCTGAAAACATCTTTCTTTCTACTTCATCTCTGAGCTTTACATATCTGAAAACATCTTTCTTTCTACTTCATCTCTGAGCTTCACATGTCTGAAAACATCTTTCTTTCTACTTCATCTCTAAGCTTCACATGTCTGAAAACATCTTTCTTTCTACTTCATCTCTGAGCTTCACATATCTGAAAACATGTTTCTTTCTACTTCATCTTTGAGCTTTACAAGTCTGAAAACATGTTTCTTTCTACTTCATCTTTGAGCTTTACATATCTGAAAACATCTTTCTTTCTACTTTATCTCTGAGCTTCACATGTCTTAAAACATCTTTCTTTCTACTCCATCTTTGAGCTTCACATATCTGAAAACATCTTTCTTTCTACTTCATCTTTGAGCTTTACATATCTGAAAACATCTTTCTTTCTACTTTATCTCAAAGCTTCACATATCTGAAAACATCTTTCTTTCTACTTCATCTTTGAGCTTCACATATCTGAAAACATCTTTCTTTCTACTTCATCTCTGAGCTTCACATGTCTCAAAACATCTTTCTTTCTACTTCATCTCTGAGCTTCACATGTCTTAAAACATCTTTCTTTCTACTTCATCTCCGAGCTTCACATGTCTCAAAACATCTTTCTTTCTACTTCACTCTAAGCTTCACATGTCTTAAAACATCTTTCTTTCTACTTCATCTCTGAGCTTGACATATCTGAAAACATCTTTCTTTCTACTTCATCCCTGAGCTTCACATGTCTTAAAACATCTTTCTTTCTACTTCATCTCTGAGCTTCACATATCTGAAAACATCTTTCTCTCTACTTCATTCCTGAGCTTTACATGTCTTAAAACATCTTTCTTTCTACATCATCCCTGAGCTTCACATGTCTCAAAACATCTTTCTTTCTACTTCATCTCTAAGCTTCACATATCTGAAAACATCTTTCTTTCTACTTCATCTCTGAGCTTCACATATCTGAAAACATCTTTCTTTCTACTTCATCTTTGAGCTTTACAAGTCTGAAAACATGTTTCTTTCTACTTCATCTTTGAGCTTTACATATCTGAAAACATCTTTCTTTCTACTTTATCTCTGAGCTTCACATGTCTTAAAACATCTTTCTTTCTACTTCATCTCTGAGCTTTACAAGTCTGAAAACATGTTTCTTTCTACTTCATCTTTGAGCTTTACATATCTGAAAACATCTTTCTTTCTACTTTATCTCTGAGCTTTACATATCTGAAAACATCTTTCTTTCTACTTCATCTCTGAGCTTCACATGTCTGAAAACATCTTTCTTTCTACTTCATCTTTGAGCTTTACAAGTCTGAAAACATGTTTCTTTCTACTTCATCTTTGAGCTTTACATATCTGAAAACATCTTTCTTTCTACTTTATCTCTGAGCTTTACATATCTGAAAACATCTTTCTTTCTACTTCATCTCTGAGCTTCACATGTCTGAAAACATCTTTCTTTCTACTTCATCTCTAAGCTTCACATGTCTGAAAACATCTTTCTTTCTACTTCATCTCTGAGCTTCACATATCTGAAAACATCTTTCTTTCTACTTCATCTTTGAGCTTTACAAGTCTGAAAACATGTTTCTTTCTACTTCATCTTTGAGCTTTACATATCTGAAAACATCTTTCTTTCTACTTTATCTCTGAGCTTCACATGTCTTAAAACATCTTTCTTTCTACTCCATCTTTGAGCTTCACATATCTGAAAACATCTTTCTTTCTACTTCATCTTTGAGCTTTACATATCTGAAAACATCTTTCTTTCTACTTTATCTCAAAGCTTCACATATCTGAAAACATCTTTCTTTCTACTTCATCTTTGAGCTTCACATATCTGAAAACATCTTTCTTTCTACTTCATCTCTGAGCTTCACATGTCTCAAAACATCTTTCTTTCTACTTCATCTCTGAGCTTCACATGTCTTAAAACATCTTTCTTTCTACTTCATCTCCGAGCTTCACATGTCTCAAAACATCTTTCTTTCTACTTCACTCTAAGCTTCACATGTCTTAAAACATCTTTCTTTCTACTTCATCTCTGAGCTTGACATATCTGAAAACATCTTTCTTTCTACTTCATCCCTGAGCTTCACATGTCTTAAAACATCTTTCTTTCTACTTCATCTCTGAGCTTCACATATCTGAAAACATCTTTCTCTCTACTTCATTCCTGAGCTTTACATGTCTTAAAACATCTTTCTTTCTACATCATCCCTGAGCTTCACATGTCTCAAAACATCTTTCTTCCTACTTCATCTCTAAGCTTCACATATCTGAAAACATCTTTCTTTCTACTTCATCTCTGAGCTTCACATATCTGAAAACATCTTTCTTTCTACTTCATCTTTGAGCTTTACAAGTCTGAAAACATGTTTCTTTCTACTTCATCTTTGAGCTTTACATATCTGAAAACATCTTTCTTTCTACTTTATCTCTGAGCTTCACATGTCTTAAAACATATTTCTTTCTACTTCATCTCTGAGCTTTACAAGTCTGAAAACATGTTTCTTTCTACTTCATCTTTGAGCTTTACATATCTGAAAACATCTTTCTTTCTACTTTATCTCTGAGCTTTACATATCTGAAAACATCTTTCTTTCTACTTCATCTCTGAGCTTCACATGTCTGAAAACATCTTTCTTTCTACTTCATCTTTGAGCTTTACAAGTCTGAAAACATGTTTCTTTCTACTTCATCTTTGAGCTTTACATATCTGAAAACATCTTTCTTTCTACTTTATCTCTGAGCTTTACATATCTGAAAACATCTTTCTTTCTACTTCATCTCTGAGCTTCACATGTCTGAAAACATCTTTCTTTCTACTTCATCTCTAAGCTTCACATGTCTGAAAACATCTTTCTTTCTACTTCATCTCTGAGCTTCACATATCTGAAAACATCTTTCTTTCTACTTCATCTTTGAGCTTTACAAGTCTGAAAACATGTTTCTTTCTACTTCATCTTTGAGCTTTACATATCTGAAAACATCTTTCTTTCTACTTTATCTCTGAGCTTCACATGTCTTAAAACATCTTTCTTTCTACTCCATCTTTGAGCTTCACATATCTGAAAACATCTTTCTTTCTACTTCATCTTTGAGCTTTACATATCTGAAAACATCTTTCTTTCTACTTTATCTCAAAGCTTCACATATCTGAAAACATCTTTCTTTCTACTTCATCTTTGAGCTTCACATATCTGAAAACATCTTTCTTTCTACTTCATCTCTGAGCTTCACATGTCTCAAAACATCTTTCTTTCTACTTCATCTCTGAGCTTCACATGTCTTAAAACATCTTTCTTTCTACTTCATCTCCGAGCTTCACATGTCTCAAAACATCTTTCTTTCTACTTCACTCTAAGCTTCACATGTCTTAAAACATCTTTCTTTCTACTTCATCTCTGAGCTTGACATATCTGAAAACATCTTTCTTTCTACTTCATCCCTGAGCTTCACATGTCTTAAAACATCTTTCTTTCTACTTCATCTCTGAGCTTGACATATCTGAAAACATCTTTCTTTCTACTTCATCCCTGAGCTTCACATGTCTTAAAACATCTTTCTTTCTACTTCATCTCTGAGCTTCACATATCTGAAAACATCTTTCTCTCTACTTCATTCCTGAGCTTCACATGTCTGAAAACATCTTTCTTTCTACTTCATCTCTGAGCTTCACATGTCTCAAAACATCTTTCTTTCTACTTCATCTCTAAGCTTTACATATCTTAAAACATCTTTCTTTCTACTTCATCTCTGAGCTTTACATGTCTTAAAACATCTTTCTTTCTACTTCATCTCCGAGCTTCACATGTCTTAAAACATCTTTCTTTCTACTTCATCTTTGAGCTTCACATATCTGAAAACATCTTTCTTTCTACTTCATCTCCGAGCTTCACATGTCTCAAAACATCTTTCTTTCTACTTTATCTCTGTGCTTCACATGTCTGAAAACATCTTTCTTTCAACTTCATCTCTGAGCTTCACATATCTGAAAACATCTTTCTTTCTACTTCATCTCTAAGCTTCACATATCTGAAAACATCTTTCTTTCTACTTTATCTCTGTGCTTCACATGTCTGAAAACATCTTTCTTTCAACTTCATCTCTGAGCTTCACATGTCTGAAAACATCTTTCTTTCTACTTCATCTCTGAGCTTCACATGTCTTAAAACATCTTTCTTTCTATTTCATCTCTGAGCTTCACATGCCTGAAAACATCTTTCTTTCTGCTTCATTCACAGCTAAAGTTGGTGCTAGTGACATTCCTGACTGGTAAGTGTGAATATTGGGTTAGCTACTATTTAACATGGATAAGGAGATTCTATAAATATCAAAAGCTGTAATATTATACTGAGCATGTTAACATTCTGAAAACTGCGCATCTAGCTTGCACCCTTCCTCAGGGTATTTGAGATATTATTAGGTTCCTCAGGAAATCATTTGGTTTTGTTTGAGACAAGCCCCCCAAGTTTCTTCTTCTTGTGTTTTTGCCTCTTACCTAGGGAGATTTATGTGACATATTTCCATGATTGCAATATGTATGACAATTTGGGGTGCTCACATGTGACTAGAGCTTTGTGAGTGATTGACAGATGATTATTACTCCCAAAATGTACTTCTTTTAGAAATCCAACAATATGTATAACAATTTGGGGTGCTCACATGAGACAAGAGATTTGTGAGTGATTGACAGATGATTATTACTCCCAAAATGTACTTCTTTCAGAAATCCAACAATATACATAACAATTTGGGGTGCCCACATGTGACTACAGATTTGTGAGTGATTGACAGATGATTAATTCTCCCAAAATGTACTTCTTTTAGAAATCCAACAATATGCATAACAATTTGGGGTGCTCACATGTGACTACAGATTTGTGAGTGATTGACAGAAGATTACTTCTTTTAGAAATCCAACAATAATCGTGAAACAAAATGTTGTATGGAAACTAAAGCTAGTTTTTATGTTCTATGTATGTCCATGCAAGCCTGAGATTTTGATGCTTGATTTTGATGATTTTTGAGCATGAAAATTGTCCTTAGCTGATCATATTGTATCATATCACTTCATGAATGTATGCTATGAAAATTGTCCTTAGCTGATCATATTGTATCATATCACTACATGAATGTATGCTATGAAAATTGTCCCTAGCTGATCATATTGTATCATATCACTGCATGAATGTATGCTATGAAATTTGTCCCTAGCTGATCATATTGTATCATATCACTACATGAATGTATGCTATGAAAATTGTCCCTAGCTGATCATATTGTATCATATCACTACATGAATGTATGCTATGAAAATTGTCCCTAGCTGATAATATTGTATCATATCACTACATGAATGTATGCTATGAAAATTGTCCCTAGCTGATCATATTGTATCATATCACTACATGAATGTATGCTATGAAAATTGTCCTTAGCTGATCATATTGTATCATATCACAACATGAATGTATGCTATGAAAATTGTCCCTAGCTGATCATATTGTATCATATCACTACATGACTGTATGCTATGAAAATTGTCCCTTGCTGATCATATTGTATCATATCACTACATGAATGTATGCTATGAAAATTGTCCCTAGCTGATCATATTGTATCATATCACTACATGAATGTATGCTATGAAAATTGTCCTTAGCTGATCATATTGTATCATATCACTACATGAATTTATGCTATGAAAATTGTCCTTAGCTGATCATATTGTATCATATCACTACATGAATGTATGCTATGAAAATTGTCCCTAGCTGATCATATTGTATCATATCACTACATGAATGTATACTATGAAAATTGTCCCTAGCTGATCATATTGTATCATATCACTACATGAATGTATGCTATGAAAATTGTCCTTAGCTGATCATATTGTATCATATCACTACATGAATGTATACTATGAAAATTGTCCCTAGCTGATCATATTGTATCATATCACTACATGAATGTATGCTATGAAAATTGTCCTTAGCTGATCATATTGTATCATATCACTACATGAATGTATGCTATGAAAATTGTCCTTAGCTGATCATATTGTATCATATCACTACATGAATGTATGCTATGAAAATTGTCCCTAGCTGATCATATTGTATCATATCACTACATGAATGTATGCTATGAAAATTGTCCCTAGCTGATCATATTGTATCATATCACTACATGAATGTATACTATGAAAATTGTCCCTAGCTGATCATATTGTATCATATCACTACATGAATGTATGCTATGAAAATTGTCCTTAGCTGTTCATATTGTATCATATCACTACATGAATGTATGCTATGAAAATTGTCCCTAGCTGATCATATTGTATCATATCACTACATGTATGTATGCTATGAAAATTGTCCCTAGCTGATCATATTGTATCATATCACTACATGAATGTATGCTATGAAAATTGTCCTTAGCTGATCATATTGTATCATATCACTACATGAATGTATGCTATGAAAATTGTCCTTAGCTAATCATATTGTATCATATCACTACATGAATGTATGCTATGAAAATTGTCCTTAGCTGATCATATTGTATCATATCACTACATGACTGTATGCTATGAAAATTGTCCTTAGCTGATCATTTTGTATCATATCACTACATGAATGTATGCTATGAAAATTGTCCTTAGCTGATCATATTGTATCATATCACTACATGAATGTATGCTATGTAAATTGTCCTTAGCTGATCATTTTGTATCATATCACTACATGAATGTATGCTATGAAAATTGTCCCTAGCTGATCATATTGTATCATATCACTACATGAATGTATGCTATGTAAAATGTCCTTAGCTGATCATATTGTATCACATCACTACATGAATGTATGCTATGAAAATTGTCCTTAGCTGATCATATTGTATAATATTACTACATGAATGTATGCTATGAAAATTGTCCCTAGCTGATCATATTGTATCATATCACTACATGAATGTATGCTATGAAAATTGTCCCTAGCTGATCATATTGTATCATATCACAACATGAATGTATGCAATGAAAATTGTCCTTAGCTGATCATATTGTATCATATCACTACATGAATGTATGCTATGAAAATTGTCCCTGCCTGATCATATTGTATAATATCACTACATGTATGTATGCTATGAAATTTGTCCCTAGCTGATCATATTGTATCAGATCACTACATGAATGTATGCTATGAAAATTGTCCCTAGCTGATCATATTGTATCATATCACTACATGAATGTATGCTATGAAAATTGTCCCTAGCTGATCATATTGTATCATATCACTACATGAATGTATGCTATGAAAATTGTCCCTAGCTGATCATATTGTATCATATCACTACATGAATGTATGCTATGAAAATTGTCCTTAGCTGATCATATTGTATCATATCACTACATGAATGTATGCTATGAAAATTGTCCCTAGCTGATCATATTGTATCATATTTCTACATGAATGTATGCTATGAAAATTGTCACTAGCTGATCATATTGTATCATATCACTACATGAATGTATACTATGAAAATTGTCCCTAGCTGATCATATTGTATCATATCACTACATGAATGTATGCTATGAAAATTGTCCTTAGCTGATCATATTGTATCATATCACTACATGAATGTATGCTATGAAAATTGTCCCTAGCTGATCATATTGTATCATATCACTACATGTATGTATGCTATGAAAATTGTCCCTAGCTGATCATATTGTATCATATCACTACATGAATGTATGCTATGAAAATTGTCCTTAGCTGATCATATTGTGTCATATCACTACATGAATGTATGCTATGAAAATTGTCCCTAGCTGATCATATTGTATCATATCACTACATGAATGTGTGCTATGAAAATTGTTCTTAGCTGATCATATTGTATCATATCACTACATGAATGTATGCTATAAAAATTGTCCCTAGCTGATCATATTGTATCATATCACTACATGAATGTATGCTATGAAAATTGTCCCTAGCTGATCATATTGTATCGTATCACTACATGAATGTATGCTATGAAAATTGTCCTTAGCTGATCATATTGTATCATATCACTACATGAATGTATGCTATGAAAATTGTCCCTAGCTGATCATATTGTATCATATCACTACATGAATGTATGCTATGAAAATTGTCTTTAGCTGATCATATTGTATCATATCATTACATGAATGTATGCTATGAAAATTGATCCTAGCTGATCATATTGTATCATATCACTACATGAATGTATGCTATGAAAATTGTCCTTAGCTGATCATATTGTATCATATCACTACATGAATGTATGCTATGAAAATTGTCCCTGCCTGATCATATTGTATAATATCACTACATGTATGTATGCTATGAAAATTGTCATTAGCTGATCATATTGTATCATATCACTACATGAATGTATGCTATGAAAATTGTCCTTAGCTGATCATATTGTATCATATCACTACATGAATGTATGCTATGAAAATTGTCCCTAGCTGATCATATTGTATCATATCACTACATGAATGTATGCTATGAAAATTGTCCCTAGCTGATCATATTGTATCAGATCACTACATGAATGTATGCTATGAAAATTGTCCCTAGCTGATCATATTGTATCATATCACTACATGAATGTATGCTATGAAAATTGTCCTTAGCTGATCATATTGTATCATATCACTACATGAATGTATACTATGAAAATTGTCCCTAGCTGATCATATTGTATCATATCACTACATGAATGTATGCTATGAAAATTGTCCCTAGCTGATCATATTGTATCATATCACTACATGAATGTATGCTATGAAAATTGTCATTAGCTGATCATATTGTATCATATCACTACATGAATGTATGCTATGAAAATTGTCCCTAGCTGATCATATTGTATCATATCACTACATGAATGTATGCTATGAAAATTGTCCCTAGCTGATCATATTGTATCATATCACTACATGAATGTATGCTATGTAAATTGTCCCTAGCTGATCATATTGTATCATATCACTACATGAATGTATGCTATGAAAATTGTCCCTAGCTGATCATATTGTATCATATCACTACATGAATGTATGCTATGAAAATTGTCCCTAGCTGATCATATTGTATCATATCACTACATGAATGTATGCTATGAAAATTGTCCCTAGCTGATCATATTGTATCATATCACTACATGAATGTATGCTATGTAAATTGTCCCTAGCTGATCATATTGTATCATATCACTACATGAATGTATGCTATGAAAATTGTCCCTAGCTGATCATATTGTATCATATCACTACATGAATGTATGCTATGTAAATTGTCCTTAGCTGATCATATTGTATCATATCACTACATGAATGTATACTATGAAAATTGTCCTCAGCTGATCATATTGTATCATATCACTACATGAATGTATGCTATGTGCATAAGTATGACTGTGTAAAGTCTAGGAGTAATCAGCAGTAAGTCAACTGAATCAGACCCATAAAACAAAGTGCTTGACAAAATTGCTCCCATTCAACTATCTTGAATCAGATCACAAAACATATGTGAAATTTGAATGTGAATGGGCAAGGATAGTCCTTGTTAGAATTTATATGTGAAATAGCAATATGTTAGTTAATTTTAATACTGTAGGAGCTATGTAGAAGCTGGTCTTCAGTTTGATTATGGGAATGTTCCAACTTTAGATGTTTATGCAGCAATGTTGTCAAGATCTCCAATTAAGTACATTGACAAGGTAATAACTATATGATCTCATTAAAAACTGACACCTGTACCCATATTACTGTACACCCCAAAAACTATGACACTTGTACCCATATTGGTGGACACCCCAAAAACTATGACATCTGTACCCATATTGGTGGACACCCCCAGAAGCTATGACACCTGTACCCATATTGCTGTACACCCCCAGACACTATGAAACCTGTACCCATATTGGTGGACACCCCCAGAAGCTATGACACCTGTACCCATATTGCTGTACACCCTCAGAAATTATGACACCAGCATCCATATTGCTGTACAACCCCAGACACTATGAAACCTGTACCCATATTGCTGGACACCCCCCAGAAGCTATGACACCTGTACCCATATTGCAGTACACCCCAAGAAATTAAGACACCAGCATCCATATTGCTGGACACCCCCAGATATTATGACATCTGTTCCCATATTGGTGGACACCCCCAAAACTGACACCTGTACCCATATTGCTGTACACTCCCAGAAATTATGACACCACCACCCATATTAGTGGACACCCCCAGACACTATGAAACCTGTACCCATATTGCTGTACACCCCCAAAACTGACACATGTACCCATATTGCTGTACACCCCCAAAAACTGACACCTGTACCCATATTGCTGTACACTCCCAGAAATTATGACACCAGCACCCATATTAGTGGACACCCCCAGACACTATGAAACCTGTACCCATATTGCTGTACACCCCCAAAACTGACACCTGTACCTATATTGCTGTACACCCCCAAAACCGACACCTGTACCCATATTGCTGTACACCCCCAAACCTGACACCTGTACCCATATTAGCAGACACTATGACATCAGTACCCATATTGCTGGACATCTCCAGACACTTTGACATATGTACCCATATTGCTGTATACCCCCCAAAACTGACACCTGTACCCATGTTGCTGTATACCGCCAAAACTGACACCTGTACCCATATTGCTGTACACCCCCAAAACTGACACCTGTACCCATATTGCTGTACACCCCCAAAACTGACACCTGTACCCATATTGGCAGACACTATGACATCAGTACCCATATTGCTGGACATCTCCAGACACTTTGACATATGTACCCATATTGCTGTATACCACCCAAAACTGACACCTGTACCCATATTGCTGTATACCCCCCAAAACTGACACCTGCACCAATATTGCTGGACACCCCAGACACTATGACATATGTATTGAACAGGATATGATTTCAATAAGGCATTACTTACTTATGTACCCATATTGATGGACATCAATACAAAACAGACATCAGTACCCATATTGCTGGACACCCATAGAAACTATGATACCTGTACCCATATTGCTGTACACCCCCAGAAACTATGACATATGTATCCATATTGCTGGACACCTCAATATACTACAACTCTAACAGTATTGCCAGTAATATTGTCTGATCACATTTGTTCACTTTTTTTGCATAATGTATATATTGTAAATAATTGAAAATAATTTTTGTCATACAGAATGATGTAATGATCCACTCGATTCCAGAAAATGAAATACCGCAGTCCTGCGTATCTGTGATGTGATTTTTTTGACAAATATGATTCTGATTACGAATATCTGTTTATCTTTCTCATACTATAGATGATTACACCAACATTGATTTTGTTGGGTGCTGTTGATATCAGAGTGCCACCTAAACAAGGTCATGAATTGTATAAAGCTTTAAAGTCAAGAGGAGTTAAAACTAAGTAAGACTATACTGTATCATTGAGGAATATACACACCGATTTAATGATTCACATTATCCCAATATCAAATGAACATTTTGAAATTATGTGTATGTATGTATGTGTGTGTTAGTGTGATTGCGAGTGGGTGTATGTTGTGTGTGTGTTTGTGTGATTGCGAGTGGGTGTATGTTGTGTGTGTGTTTGTGTGATTGCGAGTGGGTGTACGTTGTGTGTGTGTTTGTGTGATTGCGAGTGGGTGTATGTTTTGTGTGTGTTTGTGTGATTGCGAGTGGGTGTATGTTGTGTGTGTGTTTGTGTGATTGCGAGTGGGTGTATGTTGTGTGTGTGTTAGTATAGAAGTAAAAGTGGAGCCAGTGGTTCGGACACACACCAACAAAGTGGAGCCTTTTGTACAAGTGGAGCCTCAAACATTTCGCTGTTCAGTCAAGTGATATTCAACTTAATTAAAATGCAATTCTACGTTGTATTGCATTGGAAAACTCTAATTAAAACGCAACCTTATATAGGAACGCATTATAATCATGTTCATATCGCAACTATATTAAAAGTTAATCCAATGTGTGGCTTCACAACTACGGATACCCTTGCATGTGTGTGTGTTTGTATAGAAGTAGAAGAGGAGCCTCAAACATGGGGAGTCACAATATTTCATAAATTATGTTAATATTTAATCGATTTAATCAAGTTTGCGAAGCTTAGGTTTAGTAAAGGGGGAAGGTATGGTTCAATTTATATTAATATTAATATAATTGTACCATACCTTCCCCTGTTACTAAACCTAAGGCCAGACCTTTATAATCCTTTGTTTCACAAACCCGGCGAATGAATAGAAGCTGAAAATGAAATAAAAAAATGAATAAAGCGTAATTTCTGGGAGTATCATGATAAAAGCACCGAAGTCTCGCGCTGATGAGAAACAAGGTTATACATGGAATAACATTTTTTTTTTCTCTCCGATCAATGATCTCACTTAAAAATGTTTGAGAATCACACAAATCTAATGGAAAAAAAGAATTAATTTTTTTATTTTCCGCCCTTCTCAAAAAAATTGCCTTATGAAAACTCAAGAAACAAGGAATAAAAAAAGTCAGGCCTAAGCTTCGCAAACATTTCTATGTTCAGTCACGAGATATTCAACTTTTATTTAATTAAACTTAATTAAAATGCAATTCTATGTTGTATTGCATTGTAATTGAGTTTAACTAAACTGCATTTTAATCAAGTTCATATCGCAACTATATTAAAAGTTAATCCAATGTGTGGCGTTACAACTACAGTTACACCTGCATGTGTGTGTGGGGAGAGGGGTTTTTGCTTGCTTGTTTTGCAAGCTAGAAATCATCTCCATTCTTGCTGCCATTGTTCAAGGCAACTTTCTATCTTTTTCAAGCAGTATGCTGTAAAGTACTATCACAGTTGTTTAGAATGTTCTCCATTTTTTCTTGTATTAGGTTACTGCTTTACCCAGATAACAATCACCCAATAGCAAAAGTGGATGCAGAAGCTGATGCGTTCATCAACACTTATCAGTGGTATATGGAAAATATCTAAGTCATAAAGCACTTGAAGACAAATGTGTGGGGCGGGGTCATTTTGGTATAATTTCAATGTCAAAACACAGCCAATAAAATATAGTTAAGCTTTTCCAAAAGTCAATTTTAGTCAAACAAAATAAACCTGCACATTTTTTTCCCCAACTATAGTTAATTGGTTCCAAAATTAATGAAGAAATGATAAAATATGCATAAAATTATACACAATGTTGCATCCAAAGTAAATTATGAAGAATTTACATGTTAATTGTCATCATTGCATGACACCATACGGATGAAGAATTTACATGTTAATTGTCATTATTGTATGACGCCATACGAATGGAAGAATTTACATGTTAATTGTCATCATTGCATGACACCATACGGATGGAAGAATTTACATGTTAGTTGTCGTCATTGCATGACACCATACGGATGGAAGAATTTACATGTTAATTGTCATCATTGCATGACACCATACGGATGGAAGAATTTACATGTTAGTTGTCATCATTGCATGACACCATACGGATGGAAGAATTTACATGTTAATTGTCATCATTGCATGACACCATACGGATGGAAGAATTTACATGTTAATTGTCATCATTGCATGACACCATACGGATGGAAGAATTTACAGGTTAATTGTCATCATTGCATGACACCATACGGATGGAAGAATTTACATGTTAATTGTCATCATTGCATGACACCATACGGATGGAAGAATTTACATGTTAATTGTCATCATTGCATGACACCATACGGATGGAAGAATTTACATGTTAATTATCATCATTGCATGACACCATACGGATGGAAGAATTTACATGTTAATTGTCATCATTGCATGACACCATACGGATGGAAGAATTTACATGTTAATTATCACCATACGGATGGAAGAATTTACATGTTAATTGTCATCATTGCATGACACCATACGGATGGAAGAATTTACATGTTAGTTGTCGTCATTGCATGACACCATACGGATAGAAGAATTTACATGTTAGTTGTCATCATTGCATGACACCATACGGATAGAAGAATTTACATGTTAGTTGTCATCATTGCATGACACCATACGGATAGAAGAATTTACATGTTAATTGTCATCATTGCATGACACCATACGGATAGAAGAATTTACATGTTAGTTGTCATCATTGCATGACACCATGACACCATAGGGATGTTGCAAAGATTGAAATTTTATGAAATGTTCACAAATAAAATGTACATCTATAGAAAATTACTGTTTTAAAAATTCTTACTGAATTGTTTTGGTAAGTGAAATATGAGTGACAGACCACATTTCTCTCTCAATATTTCAGCCTTCTAGATCTTGTTTACATTTCCAGTCAAAATTCCAGCCTTCCACATATATACAGGAAAGAGATATAGCTGTGTGGCTGGGAAGAACAATTTTTTGTCTAGTTACAATTAGTTTCTTGGGTTTGTTGACAAGTTTATTTGAAAGGCTCGATTCCTGTCTTGCAAAAAACATGTCTTGAAAAAGAAGGTTGGGTGAGTAGAAATGATTGGTAAGGCAGAAGAATGGCATGGAATTTACAATGGGATATGCACAATTGACTCACAAAGATTTTCTGCAACACAAAATAGTTGTGTTAATACACTAGTACATCATTGTTGCAACAGAAAATCATATATTGATATAGTGATCTTGAAAAACATCTTAAATGGACTTTTGTAATTTGACAAAATTCACATCACAAATCAGGGTAACAACATATTTGTTTGTGTCTCACGTTACCCATATAGCCACATACATAGTAGTCAATAAGCAACTCAACTTGTCTTTTAGGGATTCTAGTTTGAATCAGTATTCCTACAAAATCAGTCCTGTTAAAAGGCACAAGTTTTGAACGTGAACAAAGTTAGAACATTTTTCTTGGAAGCAAGGAAAGTATTTTTGAAAGGCTGACGAGTTATTTACTTCATCTAGAAGCTTTTTCTAGCATCTCAAGTTGAACGGAAAAGCGTGCGCATGGTTTGAACATCATTTACCCCGCCCTCTTGTGGTGGCTTATAACTCTGGCATCTCTTTGTTTTTTGGGCTCAAAGGGAAAAACGTACTTCAATCAGTCGTTTGCTAGAATGTTATATTTTAAAACGACGAAAGTTGATTTCATTATTGCAAGAACGAAAAATCGTCTACAAAATCAGAAACTTCAACGCTCTCAAATTTGTTCTGAAAGAATAGAATTGAAGGGTAGATACGGTGGTATCATGAACGTCGAAGAGATTCCATGAGAGGGGCTTGGAAATCTTCAAGAAAGTTGTATTGAACGTCGGCATTTGTCTAGAAAGTCCTAAATTTAGTTTGCAGATACATGAATATGATAATTTGTTGAAAAGTTCAAAGTGTTCTTTGCATAGACGGAATGTTGCTTGGCAAATCGAGAATGTTTGAAAAATAGTTTTGACAAAGAAAATATTTGTATTTACAAATTCGAAACTTGGAAGTGTTGTGATAAAAATATTATATGTGATTACGTGAAAGTTGTCGGGAACGACGTCCACAAAGTGAAGAAAGATAGTTTGGATGACGCGTAAGATAGTTGCCTGGGATTTCTAAATTGTTTCGACACGAACGCAATTGAAAGTGATTAGAAAAAAGTAGCTTATGAATACTGGATCGTCTTCTGCAAAGTTCGGTGAAATAAGTAGCTTATAAAGACTAGATCGTCTTCCAAGTTTGAAGAAAAATCTTTGCAAAGTAAGAGATTTAAATTGGAATGTCAGAAATGTTGCTTGGAATGACACATTCAGAACTCTCGGGATTATGCAGTTGACTGCCCCGTTTTTTTCTCCAGAAAATTTCCAGATAACTTCAAGTAGATAATGTTTTCGACTTCCGATATAACTTGCTGTACTAGGAAATTTCAAACATTTTCCCGATGTTCCAAATAACATTTCCTGGGAGCGGTTTTCTCGTCTATGCGTTGGAAATCTGAACAGTATTTTCCAAAAGATAGAGAAATCGTGGTGAATATACAGAATAGTCGTCCACAGAGTTTGCTACTAAGAAGTCTGTGTATTTATGAAGTTGCTTTGGAAGAAGAGGCAGTTTTATGGGAAGTAGAAAAACACGGCACATTATAAAATGTGTCTCTAAAAATGGGAATTTGAAGTCGGCAGGCTGTAGGAAGTCACGGTTGAACGACAAATACTCTAGGACAAATTAGGGAAAATTTAGTTTATTTGCTTAAATCTTGTTCATCAGTTATATTAGAATTAGGTTCTGATGTTTTCAAGGAAAGCCGGTAAATGGCCGCACAAGACAAGTCCTGTTGGTATTGCAGTATGATAATGGAAATAATGTTAACCAAATCATCGTACACAGCTTGTGACGTCACATTAAAACAGTAGCGGCACGAAATGTTCTTGTTTTTATTTTTATATGTACAATTATGATTAAAAAAAAAAATGAAGAACGGAGGCATAAAGAAATTGATTTCATAGCTAGATAAATTTAATAGAAATGTATTTTTTGGAACAATATACATGCGTACAATTACTATAAATCTTTTTTGGACGCCGTGGTCGTTGTATCACGCATGTTGAAATTTTGTATTCTGAACACAGAGGAAATCAATGTTTATCACGTCACTGTAAGCTATGTACAAGTGAAATGTTTTCATAGCATGACAATTTGCAAACAACTTTTATAACTGTTCTTTTTGGCATTGTCAAAGGATAAACACCATTCTCTTGCATGTTACAAATTGGATAAATACTATGAAAAAGACAAGCTATTTTGAGGCCAGTTCAATAGAATTGAGCGACCGTGCACATTCACCTTATTTTGTAGAATTTTTTAAAAATAATCCAAGAAACGGTGAATGACGGGTAATTTTATTAACACATATTATGTTGAACGTTATAGATAACATGGCTTCCATGCTGAGAGGTATGAATGCATCTTTCGAATAAGCATTTTCTTGAACAGGTCAAAAATGTAACTTCTCTCTGTCGGTGCCACAGTACTAGTAATATGGCGCACTTACTACCAGTGTCATGTTGACCAGAGGAAGGCGCAATGCATGTCGCAACGTCGTACATGTATTTTTTGCCGTAATCGGCACGTGTTGGCGATACATGTTCAAAAAAAGTATACTGTATTTACTATATACGTACAACCAGACAATGTGGTGCCCAGTTTATTTATTTAGATTCGCGCATTATGATAGCAGAAATATAACAATTCACGTTAAAAACCAAAATATGCGTGGTGCGCTAATTCAGTGCAGATCGACAAATCATCCTCAAAGTGATTGAGCTGGTAACGTGACCACGGATATCATGAATGACATGAACTGGGGTATCGGCGGTACACAAAACCTACCACGTTTATCATACTATTCGAAACCCAATAGCAAATTATCAAAATATGCATTTTTGTATTGGTTTCTATATTATTTCATCATATCTCGAAATGTTTCTTCTTGGATGAAAAAGTCATACTAGTATATTATTGATAAAAGCAATAATACTGCTGTACATTTGACAAAAAAGAAAGGAAATAGAGCGCCACCCACTATTATATGACAAGCAGGTTCATTTTAATTGATTATTGTTCGAAACGATTACCAATACAAACTTGATGAAACCGCTAGGACCGATAAATATAATAATAGGTTCTAATGCAGATGCCCTCAGTCGTCTGCCATCATACCAGTGCAAACAATGTGGACAGATGCATATATATTAGACGTTTTGGACAAATTACTGTTTTCAAAGTATTATATTCATTTCTATCATTGAGAAGAGTGATCTTATTCGAAACGTCTGGCTGCATAGAATAATTACCTAGGACTACGATTACTTACTACCATTTTCTGCGAATACAAAATTGCCCAATCTCAATCTGTTCTTAGGGACAGACAGATGATTCTTGGCCAAACATGTTAAAGAAAAAAAATCACTTTCCATTAGCCGAGATTCCCATCTTTCAAGTTCCGGATTTATTTAACACGTCTCACATTACATCTTCATCATATCAGCTCATTTAAAAAATATGAAAGGCGCGTCTCATCTTTTTTTATTACACACGTTTTAACAAATAGGCGTTGCTTTTAGACATCATAACGGCAATCTAGATTATTTATTGCAAAACTGACGACAGTGTGTCCTGCGATTCAAGCCTTACTGATTGACTTGAATGTATATTTTTGCACGAGAAAATCATAATTCATAAAACACGACGTTTAATTTTTGATTAGAATGTGTGCTGACGTTTCAATTTTAACAAAATATATACTGAGTAGATATTGTAATTTATTCATTTCAAACAGTACATTCATGATTGTTTTTCATGCACATCATGGAGATTAAAAATTAAAGGGCGGTGGTCGTCGCGCCGCGTCATGTTCGATATGGGATTCGCAGCGACGTACACAACGCATGTAAAATCAATTGTTTGTTTACATGAAATTCGAATGCGAGGACCACTATCCTTTAATATAAAATTAAACAAGCTATATAGTGCAAAAAAGACGAAAACGTTGATCGACACCAAAGTAAAAATGCATGAATGGAGTAAAAGTTAATTGAAAACAAAATAGTAAAATACAGATTTAAAAATCAAAATTGTGTTCATTTATTGAACAATTTACAATCAAATAACTAGAATTTGGCGGGAATTATGTAGCTGTAATGGTAAAATAAAGCCGGTTATTGGACATGCGTGGTGAATACTCTACAATGTCATGAACATGATAATTACCTAAACATTGAAACGAAATGTAATTTCACATTTAATTAAAACAAAATGAAAATATAGCTGCATAGCAGCAATCACCGGTTTTCAAGACCATGGCACATGGCGAAGTCACATGCAATGCATGGCCATGTATGACTGTTTGCAATAGCCCTCAAAATTAACGTTGGTTCCATGTTTGTATATGTGATAGTGTCCGAGATATTATAGCCATGCATATTTAATGAGTTCCATGACCATATATAGTCATCGGGTATGTTTGTCAATTCTCTTGTCCAATGTCTTTAATATAGCATTGATTCAATGTTCCTACTTGCAACAGTGTCTAAGATATTAGAGACTTGCATATTTAATGAGTTCTATGACCATATATGGTCATTTAAAATGTTGGTCAATTCTTTTGTCCAATGCCTTTAGTATAGGTTTGGGTACATGTCTCTATCTTTAAAAGTACTCGAGATATTATGGATATGCATATTTAATGAGTTCTTTGACCATATATGCTCATCATCTATGTTGGTCAATTCTTTTGTCCAATGTCTTCAATATAACATTGGTTCCATATTTGTGTTTGCAATAGTGCCTGAGATAAAACGGGGACTTATGGTTTGCCCTGTGTGCGTCCGTGAGTCTGTGATCACCTGTATCTCGAACATGCATGGACCGATTAAGTTCAAACTTCACTCATACATCACACAATTTTTTTTTCATGATCCGATTAACGATAGCCGAATAGCGGCCATTTTAAGGCCGAAAATGCATCAAAATCGCACATTTTCACCATTCCGGACCCGGATCTCAGTTATGCATGGACGGATTTTGTTCAAATTTGGTACATACATTAAACATAATAGGACCTTGATGCACGTCATTTTTTTTGGATCGGGTTTGAAATGGCCAACTGGCGGGCATTTTGTTTTAAAGAATTCAGTTCTGGATCCGTATCTGAGACATGCCTGGATTGATCGAGTTCAAACTTCACACACACATGGTACATCATGTCACAAATAGATATGTGCATTTGTGTCATGATCCGCTTAACAATAGCTGAATGATGGCCATTTTAAGGCCGAAAATGCATCAAAATCACGTATTTTCACAATTCCGGAACCGGATCTCAGTCATGGACGGATTTTGTTCAGATTTAGTACAATGTGTTGTACATATGCAAGTGCATTTCGGATCAGACCACTGAAAGTGGTCTGAGATTTCGGTCATGATCTGCTTTGAATGTATATGTCACTCAAATATGAACGGAATGGGGACGTGTCAATGACTTGTTGCTTTGATACTTGATGTATATATACACCTTGGGCTTTTATTCATTTGGTTATGATATCTTCAATTCTCTAATTTTGATAGATAATTTTGTAATTTTGGGTAAAAAGTGATATTTTCGACTTCTTGTTAAAAACTGCAAGTCTGTTTGCTTTGATACTATACATATTGGTACCCCAGGTAGGCCTCTCTTATATTTGTTCATTTCAAGATGATATCTTCAATTCTCTAATTTTGATTAATATTTTTGTTATTCTTCTTGTTAAAACCGCAAATACGATTGCGTTGATGTGATACATGTAGATACCTCAGATAGACCTCTTCCAGATGTGTTCATTGTCTAATGATATCTTCCGTTCCTTAGTTGAAATGTGATTTGCTTACAGCGGAGCTATCTCAGGTGAGAGGCTGCTGTTGTTATACGTGTTAGCATGTCGGACCCTCTATGAACTACATGTACTCACATTGTAACTTGTATTAACTTGGAATAATCCAAATGCAAATGTTGTCCTGAGTATGTTAATGAGTAAATATACAATGCATTATGAGATAATTTCTACTAAATATAATGAAATGTAAGAAATCGCGCCAATAAATTAAATATTATAATTTGAAAAATGTTAACATTATTAGGATTGATATAACAGTATAATAATATGATATAACTTGTTAGCCCATGCCACTAAGCCTGATTTGGAAACCATAGAAACCAATGCACATATTATCATTTCCGACTCGCTGATACTATAAATAATATCCACTTATGTGAGTGAATACGAAATTAAAAAAAATGTATGGAAAGTTGATAAATCTGTGAGGGCGTCCTTGTCACTCTTTTTTGTGATATTTAGTTTCAGAAAAGCAGTCTTTTTACCACTGTGTCTTTGAAGACGATTTCATAATTTATTAAAATTTTATTTTACAAGCAGACATAATTTATCTTTTCATACGTTGTCAAGGAGATGTCACATCTTCATGACCCTTCACCCAAGTCTTTCCTGGCACTCATCCAATGGCCGACCTTGAAGTCTGCACGCACGCACTGCAGCGCATTATATCTGCTGAATAGTACGTGTGCATGGAATGTTCACATGTCTTCGTCTCTGATTTGATTAACAGTAAAGTAGCATTTTTTCTTCCTTTTTTCACAATTCATGTCGGTATTTGAATGTGTCTTGGGCGCGGGTCTCAGCAGACCGTGCGAATTTGCCAGCCCCAAGGCCCCAGATATATAAATGGGGCCACCGCAAAGTGACACTCTATGTTTCGATAAAAGCTTCACTTTATTTGATCGAATGTACGCTGTATTTCGGCGTTTTGTATTAAACAGAAGCAGACCATGTTTTCAAAAAGGCGCAATTCATAAATATGCGCCCCCTATTGCCGAGAATGGGAACAGTTTCTCCCAACTTAGAGTCCTCATTTGAATCGGTTACGGCTCCCTGTCTGTGGTTAATAGACATTAATACCTATGCCAGATATATAGCCTAGTACCAGCCCTGGGACCAGACAGCTTGCATGGTTCCAGCCCAGATGTACCAGACATACAAGTTCCTTTCAGCCCTGGGCACCAGACTGATTGGTTCTAGTCCAGGATACCAGAAAACCTGTTGGTTGCCTACTAGCTACTCTCTATTATAGTCTGCATATTCTGTTAAATTTTTCACTCATTATAACCATGTAAATTTATTACAATGTCATGTAGAATCAGCAGCCACACTTTTGTTGCTCAGTTGATATAGCACATGGTATAAATAATAATAATAATAATTTCATTTATTTTAAAAAGAGAAACAGTAACAAAAATAGAAGTTAAAGAAAATTAAGATAAATGCAGTTTAAAATGGCAAATTAGCCTGAGATAGTGTGGTGATATACAATTATGTATGATAAGTACATGTCTATGTGTCATGTTTCTTGAAACAAAGTTTTAAGTATTCAGTCACATGCTTGATTAATTTACCTTCTTTTGTATTAATAATAGTTTTGAATTTGCTTATATTGTTTTCTGATTGAAAAGTGGGGAGTACATTTGTGAATTCTGTATAAAGTATTTCTCTTTCAGTATTATAAATGTCTTCCATTGTTCCAAATTAACATATTCAGATTAGTAGCATGCTATCATCCAATCAACGTCTTGGTCAATCACTGACAAGAGAGACAACATTTTAGTAAACTCTTCAGACTTTAGAGGTCTGGGTGTCCAGTGGATCAGAAGTCTGGTACATAATTGGATATATGTAAGCAGCAAAATGGTGAAATTATGTTGATTCTCCATATTAATATTTGTACTATGCCCAGATTTCTAGCCATAAATGTATGATTAATATGGGTACCATTTATTTTCTATTGGCCAAGACTTGTATATTTGTTTACTCCTCTGTGTTATTAGGATAATTGCTGATACTACTATTTTGATACTTTCAACCATGCATTCATGTGTTTTTGTTTATGATGGCAATTATGTTTTTTTTTTATTTTGTTCTATTAAATCATGATTGGTGTTTTTAAGGATCTGTCATATTGTCACTAGAGGGCGCAATTCCATCGCTGAAAAAGCATATAAATGGTATCAAAATTGACAAATTTATTTTTTATTTTGTTGAGTGTCAGGATAAAACTTCTATAATATATTATCTACAACAAAAGACTATTTCAGTATGTGTGTTAAAAACTGTTTTAGGAATTGGCAAAAAGGTTTGTATGAACATTTTGTTTGTGTATGGAGGTGGGTTTAAAATGTAATTTTTGGTTTATCTATTGAAGATACACTTCTATTAGAGAAAATACATAAAAACATATTAAAACAAAAAAATATGAGACTCTGTTTATTTATTTAAACTAAATCCCCCCAAAATTGTTTCATTTTCTAATTTGTGTATTTGAAACTGTTTCCTCCTGTAATCAGGGTGAAATAAATGCATTTTTTTGGAAATCTTTTATTTTACAGCTGACCATATACAAAGAATCTTCATTTATCAATGTTTAATCTTTTAATTTTATTCAGGTTATGCCTTGAGCTGAATCGTAGTCATGGCAACAGCAAGAGGATTGTCATAAAAAGGTAATTCAAAAATCAAATTTCACTAATAGAATAGAATAGAATAGAATAGAATAGAATAGAATAGAATAGAATAGAATAGAATAGAATAGAATAGAATAGAATAAAAATCATGATACTGACCCAATAAACAATAGGATTATCTATGGTTTGGTAAAGCCAATATTTGATTCTGAATTACAAAGTTTGAATATTTTTGCGTATTGGAAAAGTCTTGTCCTAATTTTTATTAAATCTTAAGTTGTTGCAGTGCTAGTTTTCTTTGATTCAACCCTCTAATTGCCAAATACATTGATTAAATTTTTTGATCAAAAACTATAAGTAATTTCACATTTGTTTTTTTGGTCTAAAATAAGATTGAATTCAGTGAAAATTATAATAATAATTGAACAAATTACCGCTAATTTGAGCAGGAAAAAAATTAGTGCTTAAAAGGTGTTTTTTTCTGTATACGCACAGAGTTGGTTCAGATTAAACTGGGAATAATGTATGGCTAAAATAATACTTGTGTCAAAAGTAGCAATAATTATAATTGTATTATTCTATAGAAGAAAATTAAAATAATAACTATATTCAATGATAGTTCTGTATTTCAATTGATCACTCACTGTGATTATCAAACCTCTGTCATATTTTCATATATTTTTTTTAAAGAAGAAAGCAATGAAATATTAAGACATTCAGTGTTTTGCCTTTCAGTCAATTTTGCTAGGTATGCTGATTGTGAAAGTGTGAAGCAATCTCGCCAATGCTAGGAGCTGCAGAACAACCATAAAACAAATCACTCAATGCAAGACAAATTACCCATAATTCCTTGACCTTTCCATGATATAGTTGTTTTCAAGGACAGTTGTCTCTTTTCAGTGCTATTATTAATGAATGTTGCTAGGAGAGAGACGCCACTGGAATCAAAATCTCACTCACTGTGTTTCAAAGAAAACACGGCTACAGTTCGGCCTTTGTATTGCTTCTGTGAAGTATTATTTTACTGTTGGATCATTGTGTCCTCAGAAGGAATATTTTTGTTGTTATTTCACTACCACCTCTATCTACTTCTGTATTTGTCATAATAGATCTGTTTCCTAACAGCTGTGGTTTACAAATTGCCCTTAATTATTTATGTCAACTTTTCTGTCATTTGTTTCAAATACCATATTCGTTTTATTAGTTGGGCCCATGTGAATTGTGGAGGTGCCAGAGATATGTTTTACTGTTGTATTTAACAGGAGTTAGAAGATATATGGATATTCTTTCAAAGTAAATATTCAAATTTACACAAAAGATTCCTCGATATTTATCTGTCACAAGTTTAATGCTTGTGTTAAGCTCCAAGTAGGGATTTGTCATTGATTGCCGAGGTCATGATCTCTCAAAACAATAATCACATATTTAAAGGGTATGAAGAGCTCTATAATGAGTAGTTTCACATTAGGGCCCTCGTGAGACAATTCTCTACAGAAAGTGTTTTGTCAATTATAAGCAGTTAAGTGCATGTGTATTCTTTATACTAAGCAGTAACTATGCTGTCATTAAAGCGTTCCCAATTGTTGTGTGTTGTACACATTATTTAAAACCCATACATAAGGAAAACTTCCCATTATGGTACAGAGGTAAAGTTCATTGATCTAATTATGTGACATTTAAATTTCACTAAAATTATGATTTTTTTTTTTTTTTTTTTAAATAACCTTAACAGAGAAAATACTTATTTTTAATGAGGATGGCCAAAAATGAAATTATTTGTCAACACATTTGACAACAATTCAAAAGATATATAAATGCCACAGTGAAATACAATAAGCAGAGTAAGTTTTATTGAGAAAATAAAATGTTTATGATTGCTCACACAGTGTACATGGCTGGGTATCGCTGTCTGGTTTTAATGTTCTAGACAGAGATACAAATAGAAGCCAGACGGTCCACTCATATGACCTATTGTATTGTATATTATGTGAGTCAGTGAAGTAATGGCAGACAAAGCCAAAAGGTTACAGCGTTTAAAGTTACGAGCTCTCATAACTAAACTATATAAGGTTTCGGCGGTCTGTTTGAAAGGTAGCAATTATAGCGTGCTCGTTCAGTTTTGGTTTGTGTCAGGCGATTATAGGCGCCATTGAACAGTTACAATCAGGTATTACAATAGTATGTATGTGTGCTACTTACAGAAAACATCTACTACACTAGTATATACTGTATATATAGGATATTGTCAAAGACAGTTAAGGACAAATTTAATTGCTCAATTTGTCTTTGTTCAATATTTTGTATTTTATTTTATTTTATTTTATTGTTTTTTTAGTATGGTAACTATTTTTGTATATTTTATACTTCTACATCTGATGCTTGTAATGATTTGGGACTATTATATTGTCAGAATGGATTTATTGCTTGACAGCAAGATGGGTTGAAACAAATAAACTGGAGTTGGTTAAAACTGATTTTTATTAACTTATAAACATTAATCAATATTTGCTTGAACTTGTAGCAATGTGAGTCACTCTGAGAATCTGATTTTTTGCCCTATAAATTTTGCACATGGAAAAAGATGCCCAGTTGATGCTTCAACCAAACTTATACAGATACTGAGATATTATAAACATTACACATAATTAGATTTATATCTTTCATTTTACTCCTGTTGATTTCATGAACTCTTTCTAGTTTGCACTTGGCATTGTAGAGCACCAAATGGAAGTTATGGAAGTCATGTCATCAATTTGTCCATTGCATCACACTATTCTCATAGATATTTTACAATTATATCAAAGTACATGTCTTTTTTGTTGCATGGCAATATATCAGTGCATTTTTAGTAGTTAATCATGGTTTTGATTTCAATTCTGTTTCAGACAGATTAGCTATTTATATTTTTGCCTGAAGATCATTGTAAAAATATTGTGGCACCACTGTGTATCATATTGCCAAATGAACATGAAAGAATGGGCAAACATTCAAAACATTCATCATGATATTGCATTACTTTGCGTTTTTGTCGTGCCATACATTCCGTCCCTCAATTATGTTTCAAAGACTGCAGTCACACAGATATAAACAGAACATTGAAAACTTTGTCGTGAAATTCACATGCAGTATTAAAAGTTACGTTTTCAGATTCCCTCAAATTTGTTTTTGACTCCCGTGTGCGATGCACAAAAAGTCTTTGCAGTTAGTGTGTGTGTGTGTGTGTGTCCGTCTGTTCCACTGATATCTCAAGAACCATACATCAGTTTTTGATGAAACTTGGTGCATAGATGCTCTGGGCCAATGTGCAGATTTGATTAGGTTTTGGTTAATTACCTAATTTGCATGATAATTAGCTGATTTTTAGCTGTTCCATGACTGTTCCACTGATATCTAAAGAACCACTCATTGGATTTTGATGAAACTTGGCACACAGATGCTCCAAACTAATGCGCAGATTTGATTAGTTTTGGGTAAAAATCTGTGCAATATTAATTACCTAATTTGCATAATGATTAATCAATTTTTGGCTTTTCCACTGATATCTCAAGTACTAATCATCACATTTCAATAAAACTTGGTACATAGATGTCATAGGACACTGCACAAACCTGATAGTTTTTAGGGTATTATCAGTATATATTAATTAGCTAATTTTCATAATCAATTAATTTTCAGCTATTGACATTTCAAGTAGTAATCATCACATTTCAATGACACTTGGTACATAGATGTCATAGGACATTGCACAGACCTGATAGTTTTTAGGGTAATACGAGTACATATTAATTACCTAATTAGCATAATTAATTAATTTTCAGCTTTTAATATTTCAAGTAGTAATCATCACATTTCAATGAAATTTGGTACATAGATGTCATAGAACACTGTACAGACCTGATAGTTTTTAGGGTAATATCAGTATATATTAATTAGCTAATTTGCATAATTAATTAATTTTCAGCTTTTGATATTTCAAGTAGTAATCATCACATTTCAATGACACTTGGTACATAGATGTCATAGGACACTGCACAGACCTGATAGTTTTAGGGTAATATGAGTACATATTAATTGCCTAATTTGCATAATTAATTAATTTTCAGCTTTTGATATTTCAAGTAGTAATCACATTTCAATAACATTTGGTACATAGATGTCATAGCACACTGCACAGACCTGATAGTTTTTAGGGTAATATGAGTACATATTAATTACCTAATTTGCATAATTAATTTTCAGCTTTTGATATATCAAGTAGTAATCATCATATTTCAATGAGACTTGCTACATAGATCTTCTAGAATTATGCAGACACCTGATTAGTTTTTGGTAAATATTTATGCTTATTAATCATCTAATTAACATAATTAATTAACACTGATATCTCAATTACTGATCATCACATTTGAATAAAATTTGGTACGTAAATGCTCTAGGACAATAGACAGGCCTGATTAATTTTGATTAATATTAATTCTCTAATTAGCATAATAATTCATAATTTTTTTGTTCTGTTCTGTTCATATTAGTTACCTGATTTACATAATTAGTTTTCAGCTTTTCCATCAATATCTCATGTACAAGTAATTTTGAATTAATTTTTAATGTGTCTTCATTACTCTCAGCACAGGGGAGTTCTTTCTAAGCTTTCTTTGATTACCTTTGTTACCTATTCCCACATACCCTGGGAATCTTTGCTGGTATTTTCACTCTGTAACACAAGGGCCATAAGACTTGATGCAGGATGCAGGTCGTTTGGATCGTACGATTTCTTTTGTCTCAAGTTCATTGTATGCCTAGAAACATGGCATCGTTGTTATTTAAAAGATTTTGATATGCCAATCGAACAAATCCGTATTGGAACGTCTCCAGTATAAAAAGTCCTCTACTCTCCGAAATTTGACAATGGCACTAGCCCAAAATGAACTTCCTTTTCAACGCGTCTTGAATATAATCACATTGTTGAGGGACTGTGATGTAATCGATAATGTTGACGTCACCGTACGTAAAAAAACAGTCTCGAACTTGACAACATTCAATCTCAGACAACTAAACAAATGAATGGAAATATCAGTTAAATCAATAATGAAGACTGATGATTCGATTGATGTCATTCTCAATTTCTATGTGTAAAATATCGCTGGTATGGACAGTGAAGGCTGACAGACTATTTTGATTCTATAAGCTTTCTTGACACGGGCAACTGACTTTTTTACACTGACAAGTAAGTAAACGATCCGGTGCATAGTCAACATGCGACTCTGCATAACAGGTAGGACCTGAAGGTAGCGTCAACATACAGCATTAATGGGCATGTGACAATCCTTTTTTTTTTTAAATCTTGTTTACTAGGATTCCCGCATGAAGTAACGCATTATCATTATATCAAGAAAAAATAAAAATTTCTTTTGTCCTGCTTGTATAATGGATTCTTTAATAAATATATCATGGGTATTTTTGTAAAGTGTACCTTTATGTATTACCGATAAAACATGCACACCATAGTACACATACAGAGTAAACAAAATTATCGAGAATGATTTTGGATTACTGGTAGTTAAAATTTTGCCAACATGATGTGACATTGTATATAATTGGTGGTGGGAATTACTGGTAAGCCATTTCATAATGTAGAGTGACCCCTCACTAATCAGAATCCAAACAAAAAACGTGACATATCAGGATTCGTGAGGGGAGATTCATGCATTGAAAACGGATAACTAGCACATATACACAGATGTGTTCTTTATTGAAAAACATCACAGCTTCCATGCCCACATGGATTCAACTCATTGTAGTGAATTTTATAGAGCTATATCAAAGGCAGACCAGCCAAGAAGTACGTAAAGTCACGATTTGACACCCTGTGAACACCTTGAGTCAGGTGGCTGTCACCCTTTGTATCTCAGTAATTGACGGACTGTAAGTGTTAAATTGTCTCCTCCAGCCCTTTTATGACCAGTTAAATGCAAGATGCAACGAAACATTAGTTCTTTCACTTACTGGGATGTAACTTTTACTTACTTCTGTTACATCCGAGTTAACATATACCAATTTTACAACTTACAAAATATTTATAGACTATTGTAAAGTAATATGAGAGGGCGTACTAGAAACTAGCTAGGATATATACATCCCAGTTAGGGACGACGTCAAAAGATCAGTGTCGGATAAAAAACTTAATTCCTTTTGTTTTTTTCCAAACCCCCCTACCCCCCACTGAAACTTAATTGATAAATATTGGTCATGGCGTCAGACTACATTCACCATTAAATACAAATTGATAATCGGACAGTAGTATTGCATTGCAGTTGGTTGTCGGGTGGGTGTAAAAAGATTTTACAAATGCACCTCATTTGACGCACAGATTTACACTCGAACCAAACCATTTTTCTGTTTTTTTTCCCTTTTCGGTTATTTCTGTCCATGATTGGATAGAAAAAAAACGAACTACAAATACTCCTAGATTTTTTTGACTTCATTAAAAAATAAAATCGTTTTTGTAGGATGGAAACTTTTTGAGGTCAAAACCCCCCACCCCCAAAATAAAGGAAATAAGTTTTTTATCCGACATCGATCTTTTGACGTCGTCCCTTAATGTATATGCATTCTTACTACCTTATACTAAAATATGAAGTTACACCGATATGTCTCATAGCATGGAAAAATAATGCTTTTTTTTGTCCAGGTTATATGATAAATATTTTGAGTGTGAACAAAGTTATGTGAATTTGCATAGGTGGTGAACAAATATTTTCAAAAATAACACTAAATCTCATTAAGGTGTATCATTATGCATATAATTACATATCTCATATACTTTGTATCATTTTGATTATACATGGTATTCCCAGATTAACACCGGTTGTTAATGACACATACAACATTAGATTCTCAACTCTGATGAAAAGACAAGTATCTGCCACTCACCATGAAAGCCAATCATTGCAAAGCTACTAGTATTAATATTAATATAATTGTACCATACCTTCCTCCGTTAATAAACCTAAGGTACGCAAACATTTCTATGTTCAGTCACGGGATATTCAACTTTTATTTGATAATTAAAACGCAATTCTACATTGTATTGCACTGTAATTTAGTTTAATTAAACTCCAATTAAAAGGCTTTTAATCAAGTTCATATCACAACTGTATTAAAAGTTAATTCAAACCGGTCACTGGTAGCATAGTGGTTGTCACATCAGACTCATGATTGGTAGACTCAAGTTCAAATCCTACCTCAGGCTGAACATCCAAAGGGTTGACCCCTACCCTGGGTGAGTGTGTTGACGCAGGATAGTGCATTAAACTGCCATTTGATAGGAAGATGACCGTACAGCCCTGTCATGTAGTCCCAAACATGAATAGAACTTCTGTGGCAAAAATGCACTAATGTATCAGCACTAGCAGGAGAAACAACAGTGACATTCAATGTTCGGAACTATTAAAAGTTAATCCAATGTGTGTCGTCAAAACGATGGTACGATCTGTCTGTCTGTTCCACTGATATCTCAAGAACCTTATGTTAGTTTTTAATGAAACTTGGTGCATAGATGCTCTTGGCTAATGCGCAGATTTTATTGGGTAAAAATCTATACATAATAATTACCTGACTTGCATAATGGTTATTATCACATTACAATGAAACTTAGTACATAGATGTCACAGGACAATGCACTTGCCTGATAGGTTTAATATTAATTAAATATTATTTATCTACTTTGCATAATTAGTAAAAAATATACAGACCTAAATCTATGCATAATAATTGCTTAATTTGTATAATAATTCATTTGGTTCATTGGGGTAATCCATGATTAGTTTAATGTTGAAAAACATGCATATTCTTGAATATCGGCCAGTTTTCTTTCCAGTTTATCACAATCTGCTGGACTGAAACTGGCCTCGAGTTCAGTTATGCAACAACTGTTTATTCTTTCCGCTCGAAGAGGCCGTGCACCAAGGGGCTAACGAATGCTCCAAATTGGGATTTGTCGTTGGTCCTAGCGGCGTTACGACACCCCCCCCCCTTTGAGCCTATGGATAAGGCGGACATGGAGTATGCCACTGTGAAAACAGTTTTTCATTTGGCTCTGGCGCCAGGTAGGCAGTGTTCAGAGATAAGGGCACTGTCCTTTAATGACGGATATGCCTCTTCTATAAACTCACAAATTATTTTGAAGACTCAGATGGGCTTTCTTGTCAAGAATCAAATCCCAGGGCATGGACCCTGAACCAATTGTCATCCCATGCCTCACTAACATAGTGGGCAAGGAAGACCGTCAGGAGCGAGCTCTGAGCTGGTATTGTGACCACACCGAGGTGTCTCGGGGCAGCGAGAAGCGCATGTTTGTCTGTTATGGGCTGGGCAAGCACCATTTCTCGGTTGATTGTCGTTACAGCCATGGAAGCATATAATTTAACGGCTTCTTCAACGACCAGTTTGGAGTGTCATGAAGTGCGTGGAGCAGGGTTCTGGAGATCTCAAAATGTCTTCATAAACTTACCTGCGAGACCTGCAAGCGTTGGAGGAGGGTCTCTACAGTTTTGGATCAGTGGTGACAGGTCAGACAACATTCGTGGACCCAGCCCACACCACCAAGGGGCGCGAAAGCGTTAGCACAATAGCGTCTTCAGCCGAAACCAGCCTCTTTTTGCTTGACGTGCCTGGCTTTGATCTGTGCTATCGAACCCAACCAATATACTGTTTTAATGCATTAAAATTGTTTGGGCCCTATTTTATTGTTCAGGCAGCCGGCTTCAGTAGTCTCCCTAAATTTGGGGGGGGGGGGCTACTCTCGGGTACCCGGTCTCTAAAGAGTCACCTGTTTGGTTGTATCCCAGGACAAGACTTCTTGCCTTTTTGTGTCAAAAAATGTACATTTCAGCGTTCGGAGCTTCCCCACCTCCGATGAGCGTGCTACTCTGCCTAAAGAGTAATAAATGAAATTTATTATTTCCACAGATTTTCTGGTAGGTGATGTAGTAAACTATTAGGGTTGTTTGTTTATCTAATCATACCTACCAGAAAATTTGTGGAACCCACCCACCTCCCCACAAGCTTCAATTAGAACATCTGTTTAGTTTAGAACAGTGTGTTACAGAGCTGTTCAGTTTAGAACAGTGTGTGACAGAGCTGTTCAGTTTAGAACAGTGTGTTACAGAGCTGTTCAGTTTAGAACAGTGTGTTACAGAGCTGTTCAGTTTAGAACAATGTGTTACAGAGCTGTTCAGTTTAGAACAGTGTGTGACAGGGCTGTTCAGTTTAGACCAGTGTGTGACAGAGCTGTTCAGTTTAGAACAGTGTGTGACAGAGCTGTTCAGTTTAGAACAGTGTGTGTTACAGAGCTGTTCAGTTTAGAACAGTGTGTTACAGAGCTGTTCAGTTTAGAACAGTGTTACAGAGCTACTCAGTTTAGAACAGTGTGTTACAGAGCTGTTCAGTTTAGAACAGTGTGTTACAGGGCTGTTCAGTTTAGAACAGTGTGTTACAGAGCTGTTCAGTTTAGAACAGTGTTACAGAGCTGTTCAGTTTAGAACAGTGTGTTACAGAGCTGTTCAGTTTAGAACAGTGTGTTACAGAGCTGTTCAGTTTAGAACAATGTGTTACAGAGCTGTTCAGTTTAGAACAGTGTGTTACAGAGCTGTTCAGTTTAGAAGTGTGTGTTACAGAGCTGTTCAGTTTAGAACAGTGTGTTACAGAGCTGTTCAGTTTAGAAATGTGTTACAGAGCTGTTCAGTTTAGAACAGTGTGTTACAGGGCTGTTCAGTTTAGAACAGTGTGTTACAGAGCTGTTCAGTTTAGAAGTGTGTGTTACAGAGCTGTTCAGTTTAGAACAGTGTGTGACAGGGCTGTTCTGTTTAGAAGTGTGTGTTACAGAGCTGTTCAGTTTAGAACAGTGTGTGACAGAGCTGTTCAGTTTAGAACAGTGTGTTACAGAGCTGTTCAGTTTAGAAGTGTGTGTTACAGAGCTGTTCAGTTTAGAACAGTGTGTTACAGAGCTGTTCAGTTTAGAAGTGTGTTACAGAGCTGTTCAGTTTAGAACAGTGTGTGACAGGGCTGTTCAGTTTAGACCAGTGTGTGACAGGGCTGTTCAGTTTAGAACAGTGTGTAACAGAGCTGTTCAGTTTAGAACAGTGTGTTACAGAGCTGTTCAGTTTAGAACAGTGTGTTACAGAGCTGTTCAGTTTAGAAGTGTGTGTTACAGAGCTGTTCAGTTTAGAACAGTGTGTTACAGAGCTGTTCAGTTTAGAACAGTGTGTTACAGAGCTGTTCAGTTTAGAACAGTGTGTTACAGAGCTGTTCAGTTTAGAAGTGTGTGTTACAGAGCTGTTCAGTTTAGAACAGTGTGTGACAGGGCTGTTCTGTTTAGAAGTGTGTGTTACAGAGCTGTTCAGTTTAGAACAGTGTGTGACAGAGCTGTTCAGTTTAGAACAGTGTGTTACAGAGCTGTTCAGTTTAAAAGTGTGTGTTACAGAGCTGTTCAGATTAGAACAGTGTGTGACAGGGCTGTTCAGTTTAGACCAGTGTGTGACAGAGCTGTTCAGTTTAGAACAGTGTGTGACAGAGCTGTTCAGTTTAGAACAGTGTGTGACAGAGCTGTTCAGTTTAGAACAGTATGTTACAGAGCTGTTCAGTTTAGAAGTGTATGTTACAGAGCGGTTCAGTTTAGAACAGTGTGTGACAGGGCTGTTCAGTTTAGACCAGTGTGTGACAGAGCTGTTCAGTTTAGAACAGTGTGTGACAGAGCTGTTCAGTTTAGAACAGTGTATTACAGAGCTGTTCAGTTTAGAAGTGTGTGTTACAGAGCTGTTCAGTTTAGAACAGTGTGTGACAGGGCTGTTCAGTTTAGACCAGTGTGTGACAGAGCTGTTCAGTTTAGAACAGTGTGTGACAGAGCTGTTCAGTTTAGAACAGTGTGTTACAGAGCTGTTCAGTTTAGAACAGTGTGTTACAGAGCTGTTCAGTTTAGAAATGTGTGTTACAGAGCTGTTCAGTTTAGAAATGTGTGTTACAGAGCTGTTCAGTTTAGAACAGTGTGTGACAGAGCTGTTCAGTTTAGAAGTGTGTGTTACAGAGCTGTTCAGTTTAGAACAGTGTGTGACAGAGCTGTTCAGTTTAGAACAGTGTGTTACAGGGCTGTTCAGTTTAGAACAGTGTGTGACAGGGCTGTTCAGTTTAGGCCAGTGTGTGACAGAGCTGTTCAGTTTAGAACAGTGTGTGACAGAGCTGTTCAGTTTAGAACAGTGTGTTACAGAATCCTGTAAATGCCTCCAATACTATTGTGAATAATAGGGTGAATCCTGTGAATGCTTCCAATACTATTGTTAATAATAAGGTGAATCCTGTGAATGCTTCCAATAATATTGTGAATAATAGGGTGAATCCTGTGAATGCTTCCAATACTATTGTTAATAATAAGGTGAATCCTGTGAATGCTTCCAATACTATTGTGAATAATAGGGTGAATCCTGTGAATGCTTCCAATACTATTGTTAATAATAAGGTGAATCCTGTAAATGCCTCCAATACTATTGTGAATAATAGGGTGAATCCTCTAAATGCCTCCAATACTATTGTGAATAATAGGGTGAATCCTGTGAATGCTTCCAATACTATTGTTAATAATAAGGTGAATCCTGTGAATGCTTCCAATACTATTGTGAATAATAGGGTGAATCCTGTGAATGCTTCCAATACTATTGTTAATAATAAGGTGAATCCTGTAAATGCCTCCAATACTATTGTTAATAATAAGGTGAATCCTGTAAATGCCTCCAATACTATTGTTAATAATAGGGTGAATCCTGTGAATGCTTCCAATACTATTGTGAATAATAGGGTGAATCCTGTGAATGCTTCCAATACTATTGTGAATAATAGGGTGAATCCTGTAAATGCTTCCAATACTATTGTTAATAATAGGGTGAATCCTGTGAATGCTTCCAATACTATTGTGAATAATAGGGTGAATCCTGTAAATGCTTCCAATACTATTGTTAATAATAGGGTGAATCCTGTGAATGCTTCCAATACTATTGTGAATAATAGGGTGAATCCTGTGAATGCTTCCAATACTATTGTTAATAATAGGGTGAATCCTGTGAATGCTTCCAATACTATTGTTAATAATAAGGTGAATCCTGTGAATGCTTCCAATACTATTGTGAATAATAGGGTGAATCCTGTGAATGCTTCCAATACTATTGTTAATAATAAGGTGAATCCTGTGAATGCTTCCAATACTATTGTGAATAATAGGGTGAATCCTGTAAATGCTTCCAATACTATTGTGAATAATAGGGTGAATCCTGTAAATGCTTCCAATACTATTGTGAATAATAGGGTGAATCCTGTGAATGCTTCCAATACTATTGTTAATAATAGGGTGAATCCTGTGAATGCTTCCAATACTATTGTGAATAATAGGGTGAATCCTGTGAATGCTTCCAATACTATTGTGAATAATAGGGTGAATCCTGTAAATGCTTCCAATACTATTGTTAATAATAGGGTGAATCCTGTGAATGCTTCCAATACTATTGTGAATAATAGGGTGAATCCTGTGAATGCTTCCAATACTATTGTTAATAATAAGGTGAATCCTGTGAATGCTTCCAATACTATTGTGAATAATAGGGTGAATCCTGTGAATGCTTCCAATACTATTGTGAATAATAGGGTGAATCCTGTGAATGCTTCCAATACTATTGTGAATAATAGGGTGAATCCTGTGAATGCTTCCAATACTATTGTGAATAATAGGGTGAATCCTGTGAATGCTTCCAATACTATTGTGAATAATAGGGTGAATCCTGTGAATGCTTCCAATACTATTGTTAATAATAGGGTGAATCCTGTGAATGCTTCCAATACTATTGTGAATAATAGGGTGAATCCTGTGAATGCTTCCAATACTATTGTGAATAATAAGGTGAATCCTGTGAATGCTTCCAATACTATTGTGAATAATAGGGTGAATCCTGTGAATGCTTCCAATACTATTGTTAATAATAGGGTGAATCCTGTGAATGCTTCCAATACTATTGTGAATAATAGGGTGAATCCTGTGAATGCTTCCAATACTATTGTGAATAATAGGGTGAATCCTGTGAATGCTTCCAATACTATTGTTAATAATAAGGTGAATCCTGTGAATGCTTCCAATACTATTGTGAATAATAGGGTGAATCCTGTGAATGCTTCCAATACTATTGTTAATAATAAGGTGAATCCTGTAAATGCTTCCAATACTATTGTGAATAATAGGGTGAATCCTCTAAATGCCTCCAATACTATTGTTAATAATAAGGTGAATCCTGTAAATGCTTCCAATACTATTGTGAATAATAGGGTGAATCCTGTGAATGCTTCCAATACTATTGTTAATAATAAGGTGAATCCTGTGAATGCTTCCAATACTATTGTGAATAATAGGGTGAATCCTCTAAATGCCTCCAATACTATTGTTAATAATAAGGTGAATCCTGTAAATGCTTCCAATACTATTGTGAATAATAGGGTGAATCCTGTGAATGCTTCCAATACTATTGTTAATAATAAGGTGAATCCTGTGAATGCTTCCAATACTATTGTGAATAATAGGGTGAATCCTGTAAATGCTTCCAATACTATTGTTAATAATAAGGTGAATCCTGTGAATGCTTCTAATAATATTGTGAATAATAGGGTGAATCCTGTAAATGCTTCCAATACTATTGTGAGTAATAAGGTGAATCCTGAGAGCCGGCCACCGGCCATATGGCCTGCTATAAGCCCAAATTGGCCACTCTCTGCCTACGCCGGCCTCGCTGTGCAGCACTTTGCACTGCTGAGAGCCTTTTTAATAGTTCCTGTTCGGACGCAGTCCGAAAACAGGGACTTACGTTTTGACCTCTGTGCGTCCGTGAAATGCCTGGAAATGCCTGGACCAATCACAATCAAACTTCACACATACATCATACATGATATTATACATATGCACATCATTTTGTTCCACGATCTGATTCAAGATGGCCAAATGGCAGCCATTTTGTGCTAAAAAATCATCAAAATCAAGCATTTCTCGGCTGTTTACAGATGGATTTTGTTCAAACTTTGTATATACTTTGGACATTATAGAACCTTGATGCACATCATTTTGTTTTTCAGATAAGATTGAAAATGGCTGACTGGCGGTCATTTTGTTTTAATAAATGTGGTTCTAGTGCCATATCTCTGGCTTGATGTAACTGATTATGTTCAAATTTTAAATATTCATTATACATTATGTCACAGATATACAGATATATTGGATTGACGATCCTATTAAAAATGGCCGAATGGTGGCCATTTTTGTGCTAAAAAATCATCAAATATCAAGCATTTATGGATAGATTTTGTTCAAACTTGGTAAATACATTAGACATTACGGGTTCCTGATGCACGTTATTTTATTTTTTAGATCAGATTCAGAATGGCTGAATAATGGCCATTTTGTTTTAATGATTGGACTTCTAGAGCCATATCTCTGACATGCTTTGACTGACTATGTTCAAATTTTATGTATTCATTATACATGTATTCAAAATGACTGATTTTGTTTTAATTAATGCTGTTCCAGAGCAACATCTCTCGATACTTGTTTGACAATCAGATACAAATGTCAATTATTTAAATGTTAAACAATCATCATAATCATATTCCTGACATGTTTATATTCCAGCTATATTACTATTAACAAAACTATATATCTTCATTTCATACTAACGAGGACTGTGCCATGCATGGCTTGTTTTTGTCTGTTTTTACAGGATGATGGCCTGCTATTAAGTGCAATTGTGAAACCCCTGATAAATGCTTCCAATAATATATATGTATATGTCATGTAACTACCAAACATATTTCTCATATAATTTATCCTTTTGATGACCTTTGTTATATGCTTGGTAGGATCGAGTCAGTGAGTAGAATCACACAAATTGAGTAGCATACATCAAAGACTTATTGTGCCTGCAAGCTATCAATATATAACTATACACAGCATGAATACAAAAATGGAATTAAAAAAACGACACCATTTCTTGTAATGATATGCTATCCATAAATATAAAAGTAGGTGTTCAAAGCAATTATACGTTTCAGTCCCTCAATTAGAACCCTATCTACCCTAAATTGAATTGTTTCATCCTAACATGACCTTAGTTGACCTTGGCTATGACAACTGGCCATACAATTTAGTTATTATGTATATCCCCCGCAGGTTTATTTGTTCTCCTACAAATCCTTAACTACTTGATTTAATAGCATGCTAATAGAGTATCATTCAACACTGTTGTACTTGCATCCAATTTCCTTTTCTTCTCTGCTCTAGTGTTATTTTTAGTTTTTGTCACCTGCACAGTTAAGTATTACAGCCTTTGTTGAATTCTGAGGAGAAACTCCATTTGCTCATTTTGTAGATTGATTCTGATATGGAAAATTCATTAAATCTTTCACATGTATTTCTTTGAATTGTATTGATCAGCCTATATTAGAGAATTAAAGAGGTATCCGTTACTTAATTACTGTGGAAAGGCTTTACAGTAAAAAACACATCACAATAATTGGGGTTGATTACAGTGATAAGTTAAGTCACATTATGGAGCTGTTGTATTTCATTCAAATCATATCGCTTGGCTGTGATATTCCAGTTAAATCGTATCTCTTGGCTGTGATATTCCAGTTAAATCATATCTCTTGACTGTGATATTCCAGTTAAATCATATCTCTTGGCTGTGATATTCAAGTTAAATCATATCTCTTGGCTGTGATATTCCAGTTAAATCATATCTCTTGGCTGTGATATTCAAGTTAAATCATATCTCTTGGCTGTGATATTCCAGTTAAATCATATCTCTTGGCTGTGATATTCAAGTTAAATCATATCATTTGGCTGTGGTATTCCAGTAAAATCATATCCCTTGGCTGTGATATTCAAGTTAAATCATATCTCTTGGCTGTAATATTCAAGTTAAATCATATCTCTTGGCTGTGATATTCCAGTTAAATCATATCTCTTGGCTGTGATATTCAAGTTAAATCATATCTCTTGGCTGTGATATTCCAGTTAAATCATATCGCTTGGCTGTGATATTCCAGTTAAATCATATCGCTTGGCTGTGATATTCCAGTTGAATCATATCTCTTGGCTGTGATATTCAATATCATTTGGCTGTGATATTCCAGTTAAATCATATCATTTGCCTGTGATATTCAATATCATTTGGCTGTGATATTCCAGTTAAATCATATCATTTGCCTGTGATATTCAATATCATTTGGCTGTGATATTCAAGTTAAATCATATCGTTTGGCTGTGATATTCAATATCATTTGGCTGTGATATTCAAGTTAAATCATATCTCTTGGCTGTGATATTCCAGTTAAATCATATCGCTTGGCTGTGATATTCCAGTTAAATCATATCGCTTGGCTGTGATATTCCAGTTGAATCATATCTCTTGGCTGTGATATTCAATATCATTTGGCTGTGATATTCCAGTTAAATCATATCATTTGCCTGTGATATTCAATATCATTTGGCTGTGATATTCCAGTTAAATCATATCATTTGTCTGTGATATTCAATATCATTTGGCTGTGATATTCAAGTTAAATCATATCGTTTGGCTGTGATATTCAATATCATTTGGCTGTGATATTCAAGTTAAATCATATCGCTTGGCTGTGATATTCCAGTTAAATCATATCATTTGCCTGTGATATTCAATATCATTTGGCTGTGATATTCCAGTTAAATCATATCATTTGCCTGTGATATTCAATATCATTTGGCTGTGATATTCAAGTTAAATCATATCGTTTGGCTGTGATATTCAATATCATTTGGCTGTGATATTCAAGTTAAATCATATCGTTTGGCTGTGATATTCAAAACTAAATATCAATCAGGGAAACCAAACACAGCAATTAAAGTGTAGTGTTTAACCCCATTTTTGCGGCCATTTTGTATTAAAAAATGTACAAAATGCAAACAATTTGGGTTCATAATTCAAACACTAGTTTGACTAACCTTATGTTTGCTTCAGAATTCAAAATAGGCAAGCACAAAAAATAAGTTATCTAATTTTATGAAGATCATGTCCCAAAAAGTTAGCTGCGACCATCTGTTATTTCTGTGAAGTTAAAATGCAGGAAAATGTATATGATCAGTGTAACGTATGCTAATTACTGGTAATTCAATAAATAACTAAATTTACTTTAATGCATGTCAAAGCATTTTCATTTTGAAGATGAAGAGCTTACATGTAATTATGAATATTTTTCTGGACATGGAGCCACAATGACTTGTGCAAAATGTTGTCCTTGCAAACACAATAAAATTGTAGCAAATATTTCTACCATATTTTATTCTACTTCAATTGAGATTGCGGGGACTGCCACAAACAGTAGAGTCTTTAAATCTCACTAGATAGACTGTAGATACATCAAGCAGTAGACGGTATACCAATGTGCAATGTTCTAATAGTGATCACGCATTTATTCGGTTATACAGGAGCAAGATAAAGCTAGTTGAAAAACTACATATGCAAGGACGATTAAGAACAATGTATCACTTGAAGTACAAAGAATGAATTTAACACTCTTTGTCTATTTAAAGACAGGGATGGATTCACACCTAAGAATTTTAATCTTAGGCGGCAATTAATCTGATTGGTTGTTTTAATTGAGCCAATCAGGGAGAACACACATATATAAACTGATATAAATGCCAAAGTGCGTTTCTTCGTGTCATGAAAACAGCATAAATAGATAGGAAATGTGGCTACTCAATCTTGATAATATAACTGGAGGCAATAAACACTGACAATTACATATAATGAAATAAATCTGATAAAAATAACATGAAAATATATGTGTCCACATGGTAATACCGATAGAAATACTTGTTAGAATACAAAGTATCACATTATTAGTTCCGATCGGCTGAAGTACGAAACAGGAACTTTTTGGTTTTGTCAGTCTGACATCATGCCTGAACCAATATGCATGTTTGTTTTTGGATCGATTTTTGTCTAAAAAATACAGAAAATCGAAATTTAATGTGTTGTCAACCATTTCTCAGGTATTTGGTAGGTTACTGATGAACATTACTGATATATAGTTTTGCGATTTGATTCTAAATGTCAGACTTGTGGATATTTTTTAGTCCCCGTTCGGAGGCAGTTTGAAAATGGGGATTTGTGGTTTGACCTTGTGTGTTCCTGTGTTCGGATATCTTAGACATGCCTGGACTGATTCCATTCAAACTTCACACATACATCATATTATACATATGTGAGGGCACAATTCTGTGTTATAACCATTAGTCTCCGCGCATGCGCACTTCTTTCGTTTTCCGCCATATTTGTTTACCAAAAGATTTTACCAACTTTATTGCAAGATTATATCCGCTGTAATGTAATTGTCATCTTTGCCATCCAGCCGTATTATTGTTGAATTTGTATCTGGTTTCTGTAGTATATCTTTGTTATATACACACAGAATTAGGAAATAAAAAGAACCGGATATGTGATTGGACTCTATATGTTGTCTATGTGTCTTATATCCCAGCGTTACACATATGCACATCAATTTGTTTCACGGTCTGATTCAAGATGGCTGAATGGATTCCATTTTTGTGCTGTAAAATCGTCAAAATCAAGTAATTATGGATGGATTTTATTCAAACTTGGTTCTTACGTTGGACATTATGGGACCTTGATACACATCATTTTGTTTTTCAGATCAAATTCAAAATGGCCGACTGGCAGCCATTTAGTTTTAATGAATGCAGTTCTAGTGCCATATGTCTGCCATGCTTTGAACGATTATGTCAAAATTTTTATATTCACTATAGATCATGTCATAGATGTACAGATATATTTGTTTGACTATCTGATTCAAATGGCCAAGTGGCGGCCATTTTTGTGCTAAAAAACCTCAAAAATAAAGCATTTCTAGCATTGTGGAACCGGATCTTGGTCGTTTATGGATGGATTTTGTTCAAACTTGATACATACATGAGACATTATGGGTCCCTGATGCATAGTGTTGCAGAAGGATAGTTGAATATTGTTTATTGAAATTAATAATCTCAAGAACAATTTTCCAATGTAGATAAAAAACAAATATAGTACGAAACAAATGTATAACTCATTCTCAGCAATTAAATAAAGGAATGTATTATATATTTTAATTATTATTAATGTGTTAAAATACAACTACATGTAATTAAAATAAAAAGAAATTGCAATATTTCATCAGTGGCATTTCTCGAGGGCGTATTTCGCAGTCAGTGTTATTTTCAAAAATATTTGTTCAAACAGAAGCGAACATTGTTATCCAATGTTTGGAATTTATTATATAACCTGGACAACAGAAATCAATATTTTGCCTTGCCATAATGAATCCCTTCATACAAAAATCCTAATAAATGAGATTTCACAACTGGCACTTTAGCAATATTAGGGATTGTCAACTTGTCCTAAAAATATTTTATTCACTGATATTTATTTTGTATTACATTGTTATCTAATTTTCAATAATTTCTGGGGTTGTCATTAATTCAGCCCATTTATTTGTTAGAGGCACCCAGGAACCAAAGATTTGGGATGTGAATCGTAAAACAAGAAAAACATGGTGACAAAGGTAAAAAAAAATTGTTATGCTAATGGAGTTTGTTTTTGTAATTGCAATAGCTATATAAATTGGAGCAAAAAGGCAAAATTCCAGGGACGACAGTGGCGACCACCAAAATGCAATTAAAAGCAAATAAACATGTGAAGCATAAAAAAACTTGTGAGTCTTAGTGTGAAGTAGGGGACTATGTATACCATTGTTTACTCTTAAGGAAAATGGAAATTACTTGCTTTTCATAGTCATAATAAGCGAGGGTGAAAACCATTTTTATGCTATCAAAAAGTGAAGACCTTGAACGTACTTTATGTACTTTAGTACAAAGTCATTTTTTGTTTGATTGCCTAACGCTTTTAGGTTTAGGTGCTGCAAGTTAGATAATAATAATAATAGTTTATTACACAACTGTAATTTGCTGTGGATACAGAAAGGTAAAAATAGTGTAAAATAAAATATAAGTAATACAACTAAAAATAACTACAAATTTAAAAGGTCTAATAACTACAAATAAATCAGAAAGTAATAAAAATACAGTAAGTAAATCAAAATAAAGGTTCTCCCTACCCAGGGGTTTCACAGGCGGTGCTTTGTATATGGTATTTTTTAGATATAGTGAAAAAGCAATGTTATTTTTCATAATTTTTAAGAACATTACGTCTTTGTTCTCTTGTAAGATTTTTATTTTATTTTCAAAATATGAGCAGCTCAAAAGTAAATATTTTTCATCTTCAATATCGCCTTGATCACATTTTTTACAGACTCTTTCTGCTGCAGGTAGTTTTGGTTTTCTTCTTCTCTTCAGTTCAATTTCCAAAATGTGAACAATGAACCTGAATTTTGATAAAGTTTTTTATTTCATTTAGGTAATTTTAAATTACATTTTAAGTTCATAGTTTATTTTAAATTTTTTGTATGTCCTACGTTTATTGCCTTCATTTTTGTCACTACTAGTGAATGAGTTTAGCTGCTCCTATCATAACTGTTTGTATTGCTCTCTTAATTTCACTTTCATGATGTTTGAAAACTGGCTAATATTGTCTACATTGTACTGTTCTTTAGCTTTATCCAGTTTCTCGTGACCATACCTAAGTGGCCGTCCCTCAGCAAATGATTTAGCCCAGGCATTTCTGTGTCGAAATTGCAAAACTATCCACTTTTTACACAATCTAGGGCGACAATACAGGGCGACAAAATTAAAATATCCAAGAACCAACATAGTTTATTTGTATCATTTTTACACACAAAATTAGCTTAAGATTGTATTCTTTTTTTCATTTATGGGAATTGAAACAATATTTTAAACCAGTGTAATTGTTGGTTGCTTTCATATTTTTCAGTCAGTTGAAAGGTTTCTTATTTATATCTTTGATTATTTTTTTTTTAATTTTCATGATTGAATTTGTCTAATTTTTTTAAAGCTTAGTTTGTCTTTATGAGACTAACATACACACTTTCAGTCATTTTGTTTTTATGTTTTATTATCTTCTTGAAAACTACTCTTTATTAGATTCGTTCATTTCAATATATGATAATATGAAAATTGAATAAGTTTAGATACAAGTCATTTTATTAAGTCATTTGGATATCTTGACATTCAGAGCAGTTTGTTAAACAGTCATCTATGCATCAGCCATTTCTCACATCAACTGTTTGGTTTAATTCACCTCTATCTATAAGCCAACTCAGTCACATCCAAAGGAGACGCTATAAGCATATAAATCTATAATGCTATGAAAAATATTACTATTTCAAAGTTAAGTAGTCATAGTATATCTAAAATCTTTGAGTTTTTGTGGTTATTTCATGTCTGTACACGATGAATAATTAAGTTACGTGGAATAATACAGAAAGATTGTTTGCTCTATGATGCTATGTTATGCTATGCTATATGACACCACAGACCCCCACATAAATTTTCTCGTAATTTTAACCAACCTAGTAACTTCCCCGAGTGTACTCATAGTTCCCGACCTTCACAGCGACAGTTCTGGACATTAAGTGTCACTGTTGTCCTCCTGACTTTTTTTTGTAAGTGGAAATTACAAGTGCTAGTGTTGAGGAACTTGGTGTATAGTGTATTTTGCCACTACATGAGAGGGCTGTGTGGCCATCTTTCTATCAAATGTCAATTTTAATGCGCTATCCTGGTATCAACCAGGCTCTGTCGAACACAAGCACCTGCGAACCTTAACCAAGGTTCCCCCAAAGTCGCATTGGTTAGTGAATGAATCTTGGCCAGTGGAATTGGCCTTCCCATTGAGTCTGAGGCACACTCACCCAGTGTAGGAGTCAACCCTTTTGATGTTCAGCCTAAGGTAAGATTTGAACTTAGGTCTTTCAATCATGAGTCTGATGCAACAACCACTATGCTACCAGTGATCTTAGAAGTAAATATATTCTAAAATATTATTAAGAACATCCATCCCACTTAAAATTTTCTTTGCTGATGCAATCCAATAACATAATTATTCTGCGCAACCTCACTAAATTTATCGTTCTTGCAATGAAAAAAAGAGTGAGCATTTTGTCCTAATTGCCTGATTAGTTTTTGGCAAAATATTTGTGCATATTAATCACCTAAATTGCATAATTAGTTATTTTTCAGCTTTTTCACTGATATCTAAAGTACTAATCATCACAAACTATAGGGACGTTTGGGGTAATAATTGACTCACTAGGTCTTCGTTGATTGACATGTAATTTTAGGATTTTCAAGGTCTTGGTTGTTATAATACCAATACCTTGTTCACATGTGTGCCAAAAACCTGGTTTGAAGACCATGCTGATTCAAATCAAGCCCTCAATGTCAGTCTTGCTCTGGAGTTCCATTCATTGCAAGTATTTTAAAGAAACATGGAGGCTGATAACAAATCGGCTCAGTTTAGTATGTATGACTAGAGGACCAATTAAAATCACTGACAATGATTGTTTACCAAGTTGTTCAAGCTCTTATTTACTTAATTTGAACGGTGAAAATAAAAAAATGTTCACTAAATTCAGGGTTAGCGATCATAGTTTAGCTATTGAAAAAGGCAGACATTCTATCCTTAAAGTACCAATAAATAACAGACTTTGTCAATTTTGTAATAACTGCATTGAAGATGAGATCCATTTCCTTTTAGATTGTCAAAAATATGAACAGCAGAGATCTCAACTGTTACATAAAATTAAAGTCCCGGCTGACAATAACATTTCTTGTTTCACATATTTACTTTCACATCAAGATAAATTAGTTCAACAAGAGATATCGAACTTTATTTTAGCTGCGACCAAAATTAGAGATTAGATTTCTTTAATAATTTATTTGTGTATTTATTTTTATACATATTTATTTATTTGTGAATTTTAAGTACATTCATTCAAGTTATTTTCAAAATATTGTCTTGTTAACAAAAACTCTTTATTGTTGCAAACACCCTATGTAACCTACTCTTTTTTTACACGGGAACAATAAAGTTTATTCATTCATACATACATGTAAACACAGTTTTAGGAAACCATAGATTGGTAGACACCATGTTAGAATTACTTCACTTGTTATTTTTTTAAAAATAAGTAAACAAGACTTGCATGAAATAAAGGATTGACTATCAATGTGATTCTTTTTCTTGCTATGATTAATTTTGGTGATATAACTAGTATCAGTATCTGCATCTATTGTGGTGAAAACATTCAAAATACTGGGCGATGTATATATAGGCAAATTAGAAATATATGTAGGTCGTGAGCATTATTATGTTGTGCACACACATACACAACTCTTTGTTGAAGCAATTGTTGCGCTCTAGACACATTAATTTCCATCAACTTCCAGGGGCCCTGCAAGGTGTGGTTGCTTTGAAAAACTTTAGTGCCATGGCAACATCTTGTCTCCATGGAAACCAATTAATGTGGCACTTTCTCTGTCAGGCTAATGGATAATGTTGTGGTTATTAAACAAATCAATTATTTTAAAATTATGTTTCATATCTTGTGTATTTCATCGGGTCAAGTATGAGTAACCTTCGGTGTCTGGTCTGTATGCTAATCTTTCTCCATCCTGCTCCTTTTGGGATAATGTATTTTGCTGTTATTTTTGTTCCTAATCTACTCTGCCATTAATGTAATGTATTGGACTCTCCTATACAGGTGATCTGTAATCGGTTAAAGTAGTACAGGAAATGAATGCTGGACAAAAAATAAGATAAATAGATATTCCTTATTTACTATTAAATTCATCCAAATATAAATGTAGAAATTTGATTACTGTATTTAAAACAAAAATTCAATTAAAAGATGCCGTGATATGTAGCAGGCAGTTGACCATATTAGTAACACTTGGTGAGGAGTATGTGAACTCCTGTCAGCAGGCTGAATACATTGACCAAACACATTCAACACAAATCACCCAAAAAAGCCACAAACTGGCTTCAGTTTGTATCATGATTTGCCAAATGAGTGTCATAATTGATGACATGAATGTCTTGTTTCTTCTGACATACCACCAGCAAGAATTAACTCTAACACTACTCTACTGAGGCAATATAACATTATACTAACCATGCCAACTTCAAATGGCACATTTGAATTGGTTATTGCTTTTTTTTTGTGCAACTGCATGAAATGTTCCCTCCCCTCTTTATGACTCATAAAAGATCACTTTGAAAATTAAGTACAAACAGAAATGTTTTTCAATGATTTGTAAAGTATGACTTGTTTTGGCTATATACTCACCTCTGTCATTTACATATAAAGCATATGCAATATTAATAGAGCAAATATACTATAGTCACTATAAAAATGTTTTCATGGAATTACGGTGCAGTATTAATTCTAGCAGATTTGCTTTATTGGTTCTGTTTGTAAAAGTTTTAGGAATTAGTGTTTAATCTTGCAGTAACATATTTATTATACATATAATTGCCAAGTATATAATTAAAAGACTCTTTAATTGTAAGTAAGCACATGTCTACTTGTGAAGACATATTATTTTCCAATTTGTGATCAAGCATTTTGTTCTTCCTATCTGACTTGACAGTGATAAGCGCTTGTCCACTTATCTACATTTACCACTTATCTACTTACCATTGTCCAATCAGAGATGAGTTTATTAAATGCCATTATCCAATTAGGTGCCTGTGACTTGCCATTGTCCAACCAGTGATGAGCACTTGTACACCTGTCTATGACTTGCCATGTTCAATCCATGGTGAGTGCTTGTCATCTTGTCTTAGACTTGACTTTGTCCAATCATTGATGAGCACTTGTCCACTTGTCTAACCATTGTCCAATCAGTGATGCATATTCACCTGTCTAAGCCTTGCCATTGTTCAATCCATGGTGAGTGCTTGTCTGTCTGCACCTGTCTAAGACTTGCAAATTTCCACCTTTCTAGGACTTCCTATTGTTCAATCAGTGATGAGCACTTGTGCACCTGTCTAAAACTCGCCAATTTCCACCTGTCTGAAAAAGTAATATACTTATCCAAAATGCACATTTCCCAAATTTGTTTGAACATTTAAAAATTATTGATCAAATTGTTCGAGATCAGTAAACAAAGAAACATTTTATAAAAGTGTCACCTTCATTTCTGATAGGTTATAAGTTATCTACAATACATTATCTGGCAGTCATCGTACCACTAATGATGTTGTGTTATCCAAAAGAGTAGAGCCATGCAATTTGTGTCATAATCCAAAGTAGAATGTAATCACCAAGAGTTGATTTCGTTTATCATTTATCAAAGTTTAGTTACTATGGTAACAGTATCAAGGACATTTTTATTCAATTCAATTAATAATAACAACGTAACGCATCTCATTTCATCCTGGTGCATGGTTAAAATATTTTTGGATGTTTAAACATTTTTTCTCTTCTCTTCCCTTATTTTCTGATTTCACATCACACTGATATAATATGATTACTAATATTGTGATATACATTTTTCTACCATATGTCCAACATTGTCTCTTATATCTTTTTTACTACCTTATACTAAAATATGTTTGGATATTTAGAGCACTAACAAAATTCCACTTCCGGCTCGGTTAGACTTAAAATACAACACTAATATTCACTTTTGAGATATAGTTTATGGTATGTGTTGATTCTTGGATATTTCATCTTCGTCGTCCTGTACTTCATTTAGTAATTCGAACTTACGGAGAATATTGTGATTTTGACATCAAAAATGCCTTGGCTTGATTGTTTGCTGAGGAATGGTCGCTTAGGTACGTGCTCTGTAACTTAATAATAACAACGTAACGCATCTCATTTCATCCTGGTGCATGGTTAAAATATTTTTGGATGTTTAAACATTTTTTCTCTTCTCTTCCCTTATTTTCTGATTTCACATCACACTGATATAATATGATTACTAATATTGTGATATACATTTTTCTACCATATGTCCAACATTGTCTCTTATATCTTTTTTACTACCTTATACTAAAATATGTTTGGATATTTAGAGCACTAACAAAATTCCACTTCCGGCTCGGTTAGACTTAAAATACAACACTAATATTCACTTTTGAGATATAGTTTATGGTATGTGTTGATTCTTGGATATTTCATCTTCGTCGTCCTGTACTTCATTTAGTAATTCGAACTTACGGAGAATATTGTGATTTTGACATCAAAAATGCCTTGGCTTGATTGTTTGCTGAGGAATGGTCGCTTAGGTACGTGCTCTGTAACTTAATAATAACAACGTAACGCATCTCATTTCATCCTGGTGCATGGTTAAAATATTTTTGGATGTTTAAACATTTTTTCTCTTCTCTTCCCTTATTTTCTGATTTCACATCACACTGATATAATATGATTACTAATATTGTGATATACATTTTTCTACCATATGTCCAACATTGTCTCTTATATCTTTTTTACTACCTTATACTAAAATATGTTTGGATATTTAGAGCACTAACAAAATTCCACTTCCGGCTCGGTTAGACTTAAAATACAACACTAATATTCACTTTTGAGATATAGTTTATGGTATGTGTTGATTCTTGGATATTTCATCTTCGTCGTCCTGTACTTCATTTAGTAATTCGAACTTACGGAGAATATTGTGATTTTGACATCAAAAATGCCTTGGCTTGATTGTTTGCTGAGGAATGGCCGCTTAGGTACGTGCTCTGTAACTTGCAGCACATGAACCTAAAAAAGTTAGGTAATCAAATTCACAAGAAGTTGACTATCCCTGACACGGGTATTGCTAAATCGCTAGCTGTGAACTTCATCAGGATTCCCATATGAAGTTACACATCATTCTAGCAAGGAAAAATATTGATTACTTTTGTGCAGGTTATATAATATAATAAAATAATTTTAATTATTAAAATGAAATATTAAAATATTGCATTTTTGTTAGTGTATCTTTAATTTTATTCATTAAAATATGTACACATTATGGACTCCCGTGTGTGAAGCTCACAATGGGAGTCTTTGCATACCTACATAGATACATAGATGCATTGTGCACAGACATACAAGTGAAATATTAATTACCTAATTTGCATAATTAATAAATTTTTAGCTTTTAATATTTCAAGCACTATTACTTCATTACTTTTCAATTAAACTTGGTACATAGATGTTCTAGAACACTCCAAAGACCTGATTAATTTTAAGTAAAAATGTGTGCTTATTAATCAACAAATTTGCATAATTAGTTATTTTTTGGCTTTTACACTGATATTGCAAATACTAATTATCCCATTTCAATGAATCTTGGTACATAGATTTTCTAGGAAAATGCACAGACCTGATTAGTTTTGGATTAAAGTCAGCGCATATATATTACCTAATTTACATAATTAGCAAATTTTGTACTAATTATACTAATTACTTTTTAGCTTTCCACTAATTTAGTTAGAATTAATCATCACATTATAATGAAACTTTGTACATGTGCACCCTAAAACAATATACAGACCTAAATCTACGCATAATAATTGCTTAATTAGTATAATAATTCATTTTGTTCATTGAGGTAATCCACAGACATGATTAGTTTAATGTTGATAAACTTGCATATTGATTATCTATTATTAGCTCATCTAAAATAATCAGATTTAAATTGAATTCATCGCAGAGGTGCTCCGGAATAAATTAGACTAAAAACAATGGATGAAAAATCAATTGTATTTTCTGTATAAATTATAAATTTTGATACGATGAATCACATTTTTTTTCTGTTATGCATCTCAAATAGCAGACAAAAATTAGTTGCCAAGCTTCTCGTTTGAAAAGCAAATTTTGAATTAATTTTAATGTGTCTCCAATACTCTCAGCACATGCGAGTTCTTTCTAAGCTTTCTTTGATATCTAATTTGGGTGGGAATTGCCAAGCCAATTTATAAAATTATAAACAAATATTTTCTTAAATAACACTGACCGTGAAATACGCCCTTGATAAGTGTTACTGACGGAATATTTTATATTGCAATTTCTTTCAATTTTAATTAGTTGAATTGCAATGCATTAGTAACAATGTAAATATATACATTTCTTTATTTCATTGTTGATACTGAGTTATATCTTTGTTACATACTATAATTTATCTATATTGGAAAATGATTATGGGGATTATTAATTTTAATAAACAATATTAAACTATCCTTTGCAACACCAATAAGATCATAATGATAATGTTTCTCGGTCTTTGAAACTATGGGCATTATCAGAGCATAGGTCTTATTTTGGAACTCCGGCCAGAGCAACTGCACAAATCATGAGGGTAAATTAATAGCTTCTAAGGATGGTATTCCCAGAGTAGCGCAAGTTGTTAAAGAAACATAAAACTTTAATTCTCAACAACAATGAAAGGACCCGTTACTGTGACAAAGCTCTACTCCCCGCGAGACCCACCCAATACGAACCCACTTACCGCGAAAGCCACTTACTGCAAAGCTACTAGTGCTATGAGTAAAATACATTTACGGTATGTGTAAGTGATGACTGTACACACATACTATTTGCCTTCAAGACCATGTTTCATGTTTTTTGTCCCCATTCAGGCACAGCCTGAAAGAAGAAACTTTCTAAAACAGGTTTTGTCAGTGTTCATTTTTCATTTTCTGTTTTCCGTCTCCAACATTCTGCAGCAGATATCGATGAACAAGTCTCTGCCGAGTATGCACATAATTTTTTTTTCCAGATCTGAAAATCCTAAGTGGGTCTTTTTCAAGATTTTCATCCAAAATTACCTCTCCCTACTGCATGCTCAGAATAAATAATTAGCTTAGATTGTAATGCTCGGCGGTGTAGTTCGTATCGATCTTCTTGTATGAAATGCACTCGAACCCAGAAATCGATGGCAAATCGAGATGGTCTTGTCATGTAATTTTTTACCTTGTTCTTGACCGCAGTACGCTTGGCTATGAACTTCCACATACCCACCCTTATGGGAATAGTGCATCGTGGGTATTACTGCATTGATCAAGGTGAAACAAACTTGGCTGCCGTAATGCCTGTTGTTTGAATACATCGCTCGTGTTTCTCTTCCTGTCTTAGAGTTCTCTGTTTTCTTTGATTTTTTTATTTCAATTAAACAGCGATTTGGCTGTGACCATGCATTTAGTCATTGTCGACTGTTTTTCTCAAATTGGTTGATTGTCATAGTAACATACGCTAAGTACAATTAAACGTCCGGAGTTGAACAGTAGTCATTTCTAACATGATTATTAGTCCCCGTTCGGACGAAGTCCGAAAATGGGGACTTATAATTCGGTCTCCGTGCGTCTGTGCGCCTGTGTGTCCGTCCGGAGTCATATCTCAGAATCCCTTGGACCGATTCTGTTCATTCTTTGCATGTGCCTAGTACCTTATGTGGGACATATGCACATGCAGTGGTTTAGCGATTCGATTCAAAATGGCCGACTGGCAGCCATCTTGTTTTTTGAAAATGTTGTGTTTTGGACATGCTTTGTCAGTTGTCATTCAAACTTGGTACATAGATTATACATGTTAGGATACATGTCCATGACGATTTATTTCGCAATTTGATCAAAGATGGTCGACTGCCAGGCATCTTGTTTTTGTTTTTTTATGCGGTATCTTGGACGTGCTCTGTCAGTTTTCATTCAAATTTGGCACATACATGTACTTTATACATGTTAGGATGCATATTGTCCATGACAATTTGTTTCAAAATCTGGTCAAGGATGGCCGATTGACAGCCATCTGACTTTTTGGCCTTATTACTATATTTCCACAATTTATATACCATTTTCATTCGTATTTGGCACATACATCATATCATAATCAGATCAAAGATGGCCGAATAACGGCTGTTTTTATTTTGGCCATATTACTATGACACGAAACACGTGTTTTGATGTAAATAAACAATCTGTTGTATACGCCACTTGTTTAATTTAGTTTAATTCCTTCAGTTAAAAATTGAGTTTCCAAAATAAATAAATAATAATACGTACCCTCATGTATACTTCAAGTTTTCATTAAAACAGAGTCAAAGTTTTTGAAATTGCTTTTCTGCCTGTTCGCCAATCCATTGCTCCAAAACACACCTTTAAATACTATTATTTTCCCAGCATCGAGATGGCTCTGCCAACTCTTGTTAGTGATGTCATGACCTTGATCTGAATCAGTGACAGACAGGTCGTACCATTACCAATCTCAGTGGAAAATTTTGATGGGAATTATAGTGGTAATAATGAAACAAACCTAGGTCCTGGTAATACACAAAGACCTTAATTAACAAAGAAGGCAAGTTGTTATTAGTCCCCGTTCGGACGAAGTCTGAAAACGGGGACTTATAATTCTGTCTCCGTTTGTCCCTGTGTGCGTTCGTCAGTGCGTCCGTCTGGAGTCATATTTCAGAATCCGTAGGACCGGTTTCATTAATTCTTTATGTGGGACATATGCACATGCAGTGGTTTAGGGATTCGATTAGAAATGGCCAACTGGCAGCCATCTTGTTTTTTGAAAATGTCCTATTTCAAATTTGGCACATACTTTATACATCTTAGGATACATGTTCATGACAATTTGTTTCAAAATCGAATCAAGGATGGCCGATTGACAGCCATCTGACTTTTTGGCCTTACTACTATATTTCCAAGATTTATGTAACATTTTCATTCGTATTTCGCACATACTTCATACACGTCATTATGTTCCATAATCAGATCAAAGATGGCAGAATAACGGCTGTTTCTATTTTTGGCCATATTACTATATCCCTGTCACCTATGTATCATTTTCATTGATATTTAGCATGTCATAAATGGATACATGTACATGTCAATTCAATTTGCAGTTTGATCAAATATGGCCAGCAGTCGGCCATCTTGTTTGTTTAAAACGTGATAACTTGGACATGCTTTCACTTGTGATCTATGTTTTTCTTTGCTCTGTCATAAACTGGAGAGGTCGTCACGCAACATGTGTTTGAATTTTATGTAAATAAACAATATGTTGTATACGCCACTTTGGACTCACTTTGGACACGCTTGCGACAAGCCCTACACTTTAATATGGCAAGCACAAAGAGAACTTTCAAAAATTTAACGGGGACTGTGTCATTTTCAATGGCTTTTTAAAGGTACATCAAGGTTTACTCAGATTTATGAATGCAGTTTCTTGAGCATGTATGAGACGTAGTTTGGTTGCACTTGTGTAGTCTAAGATTTTGGACCCGGGTCAATGAAATTAGAGTACATATTAATTCAATTGTTTGCAGATGTTCCATGTATTATTTTAACACGTGTATGTTATAATTAAACTAGTAGCTTTGCGATTAGTGGCTTTCGCGATGATTGGCAAAAACTTGTCTTTTCATCAGAGTTGAGAATCTAATGTTGTATGTGTCATTAACAACCTGTGTTAATCTGGGAATACCATGCATAATTAGAATGATACAAAGAATATGAGATGTAATTGAGATGTAATTATATGCGTAAATGATACTACTAATGAGAAAACGCCATTCGCGTTAAGTGTTATTCACGAAAATATTTGATAAACTGGCTTTGAAATTCCCACCATCAATACAAATTTACTTAATTTTGTTTACTTTGCATGTGTACTATGATTGTATATTTTAATACGTACATACTCAAAATATTTATCATATAACCTGGACAACGGAAAGCATTATTTTTCCATGCTATGAGACATATCTGTGTAACTTCATATTTTAGTATAAGGTAGTAAACATTTACTTAATACACTAGGTACAGTGGCTTTTGCCTACTCATCAGGTTAGTGGTAAGTGACTTATTACCCTGGGTACAGTAGTTTCAGCCTCCCCATTAGGTCTGTGGTAAGAGAATTATTACTCTGGGTACAGTGGCTTTGGTCAACCTTCAGGTCTGTGGTTAAGAGACTTATTACACTAGGTACAGTGGCTTTTGCCTACTCATTAGGTCTGTGGTAAGAGACTTATTACACTGGGTACAGTAGCCTTAGCCTCCCTATCAGGTCAGTGGTAAGAGACTTATTACATTGGGTACAGTAGCCTTAGCCTCCCCATCAGGTCAGTGGTAAGAGACTTATTACTCTAGGTACTGTGGCTTTGGCCAACATTCAGGTCTGTGGTAAGAAACTCATTACACTGGGTACAGTGGCTTTGGTCTCCCCATCAGATTAGTGGTAAGTGACTTATTACACAAGCTTACATAGATTTGATGTATACTGCTAATTCAAGGCACCAGAAGTGTATGGACCAGTTTGGGTTTAAAACACTGTCTGTGAGCCATCTATCTTTCGGCCATTCTCTAGTAAATGATGCAGTGTATTCAACTCTGAACTATTACTATAAATAAACCTTTTCAACCATATAATGACCGCGTCATGTACTTCTGTACTGCACCAACTTGAGGTGTGGTGCCTTTGTATGTTTTCAGTTATGATGTTCAATTTGGCAATGTGCTGCATGGGAGAATTAAAGGCTACATGGTGCTGGTATATAGTGTCAAAATTGTGGCATAAAATCACTGGACCAGATGTAATATACATAGCCACATCATATCAAATTTGGGAATGTGTAACATGACATAAAATCCAATATTCAGATTGAAAGGAACTTCTGATCTTGTTTTTTTTTGTAGAGGGTCCATTAGAATAGAATAGAATAGAATAATGCTTTATTAATACCGTAAAGAAAGAGTTAACATTTCCTTTTAGGTTTTCAGATTAATAAAGTAAATAATAAAAGTACATGAAATATAAAAATTGATTTAAAAAGAATTCAACATTATAAACACTACAAAGACCAAATGGCTTTATAAAAACAATTTGAATTTTAGTATGATAATTGTTTTTGTACAATGAAGAGCAAGTAAGATTTAAAGTTGAATACTGTTCTTACTTAATTCTATTTCATCTCAGTTGCAAAAGTGACTAATTAATTAAGCAGTTTTCTTAAAATAACCAATAATCATTGAACCTGGTTTTAACCAGGCACAAAGAGCTATCAAACCATGATAGGATTTTGTGTTTCAGCCAAAGAATTTTACTAAACTCATGAGTTGCAATATTCAGCAATAAAATGAAATAATAAGATAAGTTATGATCTGTTTCTATCACAGTCTGTTTTATTTTCTGAGAATACATAATGGACTCTATAGCATAGTTACTGGAATCCAATTGAGCTGAGATAATATGTGCCCTGGAGGTAAGATATTACAATTTCTTTCCATGTCCAATTACTGGCACTATATGTAGCAAAAGTACTTGAGCATATCTTCAGGGTCCAAGAGATTGCAATCTAGAGTGAAAGTTAGCCTTATAAATTAACATACTGACTCTATGCAGTAATGCAAACAAAATGTTTGCTTAAAAGACAATTTAACCAACGTCACCTCATAGTGAATTGAAACTGCATGCAGAATTAAAGTTCAATAAGGGCGCCATCATGGTGACTCTGACCTTTAGACAACCTTACGAGTGACCTGTCAATGACCTTTTAATTGGCCACTTGGTTGCTACAACTACACTTGCGAAATATAAATGCAATTGCAATTATTGGGCATATGTTTATTATCATTGCAGACACATTCTGTTTAGAGTTTTGACTTAGACATTTGCAATACATGTAAATTGTGTTCAACACCCATTGCCTGCTGAAAGTGTTGGCAGGTGATATGTTAAACAGTGAATTTAAGTTCATCTATAAAACCCATAATTTTTTGTAACTAAAGTTTATACACACTCATATATCTTTTGTGTACCTTTGGGAAACTTGTTTGTTTTGCTCACATCACCACAAAGTATGTTGGATTCATGGCAATTTGTGAGTGTATTATTCCATATCCATATTATTCAGAAATTCATAATCTATATTGTTCATTACACCATAGACCATGCAATTGTAGGATCTAAGATTACAACCTTATACTAAAATATGTTTGGATATTTAGAGTAGTAACAAATTCTCACTGATCCAGTTAGACATAAAATATACCACAAATATTTACTTTTGAGATATAATTTTTGGCATGTGTTGGTTCTTGGATATTTCAGCCTTGTCGTCCTGAACTTCGTTTAGTAGTAATTTGGACTTCCCAGATTGCGTAAAAATGAATAGATGATATCCTCAAAAGCGAGTAATTGTCGTTCCTCTCAAAGGTAAACAATGGTTTATTTCTCTACTTTATGCTACAACTTGAAGCAGTTTTTATGCTTCACATGTTTATTTTCCTTCAATTATGAAGGAAAAAAAAGTGGTCTTCACTGCTTCTTCACTAAAAAGTGGTCTTCACTGCTGCCCCTTGAATCAATTTTCAAGGACGCAGGTCATTTGCATTGGACTGTTTCTTTTTTGACTCCCATGTGCGAAGCACAAAATGGGAGTCTTTGCAGTTAGTGTGTCTGTATGTATGTGTGTGTGTGTGTGTGTGTGTGTGTGTGTGTGTGTGTGTGTGTGTGTGTGTGTGTGTGTGTGTGTGTGTGTGTGTGTGTGTGTGTGTATGTGTGTCAGTGTGTATGTGTGTCCGACTGTTTCACTGCTATCTCAAGAACCATACATCTGTTTTTGATGAAACTTGGTGCATAGATGCTCTGGGCCAATGCGCAGATTTGATTAGGTTTTGGTAAAATTCCATGCTCGTTAATTACCTAATTTGAATGATAATTAGCTAATTTTTAGCTGTTCTATGACTTTTCCACTGATATCTAAAGAACCACTCATTGGATTTTGATGAAACTTGGTACATAGATGCTCTGAACATATGCGCAGATTTGATTAGTTTTTTGGTAAAAATCCGTGCATATTAATTAATTAATTTGCATGATAATTAGCTATTTTTTAGTGGTTCCATGACTGTTCCACTGATATCTAAACAACCACTCATTGGATTTTGATGAAACTTGGTACATAGATGCTCTGAACTAATGCTAGGTTTTGATTAGTTTTTGGTAATAATCCGTGGATACTAATTACCTAATTTGCATAATGATTAGTCAATTTTCGGTTTTTCCACTGATATCTCAAGTACTAATCATCACATTTCAATGAAACTTGGTACATAGATGTCATATGACACTTCACAGACCTGATAATTTTTATGGTAATATCAGTACATATAATTACCTAATTTACATAATTAATTAATTTTCAGCTTTTGATATAAGTAGTGAGCATTACATTTCAATGAAACTTGGTACTTACATTCTCAAGGACTATGCAGAGATTGATTGTTTTGGATAAATATTTGTGCATATTAATCACCTAATTTGCATAATTAGTTAATTTTCAGCTTTTCCACAGGTATCTCAAGTACTAATCATCGCATTTCAATGAAACTTGGTACATAGATCCTTTAGGACTATGCAGAGACCTGATTAGTTTCAGGGTAAATAATTGTGCATATTAATTACCTAATTTGCATAATTAATTTTCAGCTTTTCTACTGATATCTAAAGTACTAATCATCACATTTCAATGAATCTAGAATTATGCAGAGACCCAATTAGTTTTTGGTAAATATTTGTGCATATTAATTACCTAATTTGCGTAATTAACCAATTTCCAACTTTCACACTGATATCTCAGGTAATAATCATCACATATCAATGAATTTTTATACATGGATGCTGTAGGACAATAGACAGACCTGGATAATTGTGGGTTAAAATCTGTACATATTAATTACCCAATTTGCATAATTAACCAATTTTAAGCTTTCACACTGATATCTAAAGTACTAATTTCCATTTTAATGAAACTTAGTACAAAGATGCTCTAGGACAATGTACAAACCTAATTAGTTTGGGGTAAAACTCTGTTCATATTATTTCCCTAATTAGCATAATAATTCATAATTTTTTGGTTCTAATCACATTTCAATTAAACTTGGTACAATGAGTTTTTGTTACATTGCGCAGACCTAATTAGTTTTACAATCAAATCTGTTCATGTTAATTTTCTGATTTGCATAATTAGTTTTCAGCTAAGTAATTTCAAATTATATTTAATGTGTCTCCAATACTCTCAGCACATGGGAGTTCTTTCTAAACTTTCTTTGATTTTGTTTGAGTTCATTGTATGCCTAGAAACATGGCAACTTTGTTTTTTGGTGAATATAGAACATGTTCTGTTTCAATAAAAGATTTTGATATGCATAACATGAATCACAGGTAGGCCCTGAAAATAGTGCCATCATGCAGTATCCCATTAATGAACAAAATTTACATTACAATATTAAACTTAAAAATAATCTTATGTATTATGAGAATACAGTACTAGAAACTATGAAGTACACAATATAATCAAATCAGCATTGTCAATATTTTTTTTTACAAAATCCTGCAGCCAACATGGACAAGTTGACAATCTCTAATATGCTAAATCGTCAGTTGTGAACTTTAATTATTATTATTATTATTTAATTTATTAGGATTTTCACATGAAGTTACACAAATAGGGAAAAATGCATCATTATGGCAAGGAAATATATTGATTTCTTTTGTCAAGGTTATATAATAAATTCTCTAATTAATATTTCTTTTTTGTTAGTGTACATGTACCTGTATTTATTAAAATATGTACACATTATATCTAATTGGTGGTGGGAATTGCCAAGCCAGTTTATAAAATTGTAAATAACACTGACCACAAAATATACCTTCAAGAAGTATCACTGATAGAATATTTTATATTGCAATTTCTTTTAATTTTAATTAGTTGTATTGCAATACATTTAATAATATTCAAAATATATCTATACAGATCTTTATTTTATTGCTGAGAATGAGATATACATTTGTTTAGTACTATAATTTCTTATCTATATTGGAAAAATTGTTCTGGGGATTATTAATTTAAATAAACAATATTCAACTATCCTTCTGCAACACCAATAAGATTACTTACAGTGTGTCACTAAGAAGTATAAAAAGAATATATGATGCAAAGCCCATTCTATAAAATGTCAAATGTTTCTTAGTCTAAGAAACTAGGAGAATTATCAGAGCATGGGTCTTATTTAGGGATTCCTGCCAGAGCAATGGCACAAATCATAAAGGGCAAATTAATAGCACCTAAAGATGGTATTCCTAGAATAGCACCAGTTGTTAAAGACACATAAGTCTTTAATTCGCGAAGACTATGAAAGTCAGTTACTGCAACAATGCCCTACTCCCTGTGAAAGCTACTCGCTACAAAATCCACTTACTGCAAAAACCACTCATCGTGAAGCTACTAGTTATGCATACAAAATATTATAAAGCTAATAAATGTTGAATCAGAATAATAAATAACAATTTGCATAGAGTATCCAGGAACTTACAGCAAAAAGTGATCACAGTGATGATTTTCTGTTGATTGACTCTGAACTTGACAGTGTCTGTTAATATCTGAATGGTTTCAATTCCTGGTCAACACAGCTACAAAGATGTACTGGCAGTTCCTGAAGGGTGGTTGTCTGTGTTGGCACTAAGTCATTCTAACTGTGCTTGTCTGTGCTGGCACTAAGTCAGTCACATAGTGGTTGTCTGTGTTGGCACTAAGTCATTCTAAGGGTGCTTGTTTCATGAAAAAACATACATGTATAATCACATTTTACAGCTTGTAGAAGTATTGACAATGATCTAATTATACTTCATCATGCATACAGAGTAGAGAAATGATATGAATAGTTGCCACTTTTGAATAATTCACTACAAAGCATGCACTTAACTACAAAGTGTGCACTGAGCTACAAAGCATGCACTGAACTACAAAGTGTGCACTGAGCTACAAAGCATGCACTTAACTACAAAGTGTGCACTGAGCTACAAAGCATGCACTTAACTACAAAGTGTGCGCTGAGCTACAAAGCATGCACTTAACTACAAAGTGTGCACTGAGCTACAAAGCATGCACTTAACTACAAAGCGTGCACTGAGCTACAAAGCATGCACTGAACTACAAAGTGTGTACTGAGCTACAAAGCATGCACTGAACTACAAAGTGTGCACTGAGCTACAAAGCATGCACTTAACTACAAAGTGTGCACTGAGCTACAAAGCATGCACTGAACTACAAAGTGTGCACTGAGCTACAAAGCATGCACTGAACTACAAAGTGTGCACTGAGCTACAAAGCATGCACTTAACTACAAAGTGTGCACTGAGCTACAAAGCATGCACTGAACTACAAAGTGTGCACTGAGCTACAAAGCATGCACTGAACTACAAAGTGTGCACTGAGCTACAAAGCATGCACTGAACTACAAAGTGTGCAATGAGCTACAAAGCATGCACTTAACTACAAAGTGTGCACTGAGCTACAAAGCATGCACTGAACTACAAAGCGTGCACTGAGCTACAAAGCATGCACTGAACTACAAAGTGTGCACTGAGCTACAAAGTGTGCACTGAACTACAAAGCATGCACTTAACTACAAAGTGTGCACTGAGCTACAAAGCATGCACTGAACTACAAAGTGTGCACTGAGCTATAAAGCATGCACTGAACTACAAAGTGTGCACTGAGCTACAAAGCATGCACTGAACTACAAAGCATGCACTGAACTACAAAGCATGCACTTAAATACAAAGTGTGCACTGAGCTACAAAGCATGCACTTAACTACAAAGTGTGCACTGAGCTACAAAGCATGCACTTAACTACAAAGTGCACTGAGCTACAAAGCATGCACTTAACTACAAAGTGTGCACTGAGCTACAAAGCATGCACTTAACTACAAAGCGTGCACTGAGCTACAAAGCATGCACTGAACTACAAAGTGTGCACTGAGCTACAAAGCATGCACTGAACTACAAAGTGTGCACTGAGCTACAAAGCATGCACTGAACTACAAAGTGTGCACTGAGCTACAAAGCATGCACTGAACTACAAAGTGTGCACTGAGCTACAAAGCATGCACTGAACTACAAAGTGTGCACTGAGCTACAAAGCATGCACTGAACTACAAAGTGTGCACTGAGCTACAAAGCATGCACTGAACTACAAAGTGTGCACTGAGCTACAAAGCATGCACTTAACTACAAAGTGTGCACTGAGCTACAAAGCATGCACTGAACAACAAAGTGTGCACTGAGCTACAAAGCATGCACTTAACGACAAAGTGTGCACTGAGCTACAAAGTGTGCACTGAACTACAAAGCGTGCACTGAGCTACAAAGCATGCACTGAGCTACAAAGCATGCACTGAACTACAAAGTGTGCACTGAGCTACACAGCGTGCACTTAACGACAAAGTGTGCACTGAGCTACAAAGTGTGCACTAAGCTACAAAGCATACACTGATCTACAAAGCATACACTGAACTACAAAGCGTGCACTAAGCTACAAAGCATACACTGAACTACAAAGCATACACTGAACTACAAAGCGTGCACTGAACAATAAAGCATGCACTGAGCTACGATATTTTCCCCTTAGCTACACAGCGTGCACTTAACGACAAAGCGTGCACTGAGCTATAAAGCATGCACTGAACTACAAAGTGTGCACTGAGTTACACAGCGTGCACTTAACGACAAAGCGTGCACTGAGCTACAAAGTGTGCACTGAACTACAAAGCATGCACTGAGCTACAAAGCATGCACTGAACTACAAAGCATGCACTGAACTACAAAGTGTGCACTGAGCTACAAAGCATGCACTGAACTACAAAGTGTTCACTGAGCTACAAAGCATGCACTTAACTACAAAGTGTGCACTGAGCTACAAAGCATGCACTGAACTACAAAGTGTGCAATGAGCTACAAAGCATGCACTTAACTACAAAGTGTGCACTGAGCTACAAAGCATGCACTGAACTACAAAGTGTGCACTGAGCTACAAAGCATGCACTGAACTACAAAGTGTGCACTGAGCTACAAAGCATGCACTGAACTACAAAGTGTGCACTGAGCTACAAAGCATGCACTGAACTACAAAGTGTGCAATGAGCTACAAAGCATGCACTTAACTACAAAGTGTGCACTGAGCTACAAAGCATGCACTGAACTACAAAGCGTGCACTGAGCTACAAAGCATGCACTGAACTACAAAGTGTGCACTGAGCTACAAAGTGTGCACTGAACTACAAAGCATGCACTTAACTACAAAGTGTGCACTGAGCTACAAAGCATGCACTGAACTACAAAGTGTGCACTGAGCTATAAAGCATGCACTGAACTACAAAGTGTGCACTGAGCTACAAAGCATGCACTGAACTACAAAGCATGCACTGAACTACAAAGCATGCACTTAAATACAAAGTGTGCACTGAGCTACAAAGCATGCACTTAACTACAAAGTGTGCACTGAGCTACAAAGCATGCACTTAACTACAAAGTGCACTGAGCTACAAAGCATGCACTTAACTACAAAGTGTGCACTGAGCTACAAAGCATGCACTTAACTACAAAGCGTGCACTGAGCTACAAAGCATGCACTTAACTACAAAGTGTGCACTGAGCTACAAAGCATGTACTGAGCTACAAAGCATGCACTGAACTACAAAGTGTGCACTGAGCTACAAAGCATGCACTGAACTACAAAGCGTGCACTGAACAATAAAGCATGCACTGAGCTACGATATTTTCCCCTTAGCTACACAGCGTGCACTTAACGACAAAGCGTGCACTGAGCTACAAAGTGTGCACTGAACTACAAAGCATGCACTGAGCTACAAAGCATGCACTGAACTACAAAGCATGCACTGAACTACAAAGTGTGCACTGAGCTACAAAGCATGCACTGAACTACAAAGTGTTCACTGAGCTACAAAGCATGCACTTAACTACAAAGTGTGCACTGAGCTACAAAGCATGCACTGAACTACAAAGTGTGCAATGAGCTACAAAGCATGCACTTAACTACAAAGTGTGCACTGAGCTACAAAGCATGCACTGAACTACAAAGTGTGCACTGAGCTACAAAGCATGCACTGAACTACAAAGTGTGCACTGAGCTACAAAGCATGCACTGAACTACAAAGTGTGCAATGAGCTACAAAGCATGCACTTAACTACAAAGTGTGCACTGAGCTACAAAGCATGCACTGAACTACAAAGCGTGCACTGAGCTACAAAGCATGCACTGAACTACAAAGTGTGCACTGAGCTACAAAGTGTGCACTGAACTACAAAGCATGCACTTAACTACAAAGTGTGCACTGAGCTACAAAGCATGCACTGAACTACAAAGTGTGCACTGAGCTATAAAGCATGCACTGAACTACAAAGTGTGCACTGAGCTACAAAGCATGCACTGAACTACAAAGCATGCACTGAACTACAAAGCATGCACTTAAATACAAAGTGTGCACTGAGCTACAAAGCATGCACTTAACTACAAAGTGTGCACTGAGCTACAAAGCATGCACTTAACTACAAAGTGCACTGAGCTACAAAGCATGCACTTAACTACAAAGTGTGCACTGAGCTACAAAGCATGCACTTAACTACAAAGCGTGCACTGAGCTACAAAGCATGCACTGAACTACAAAGTGTGCACTGAGCTACAAAGCATGCACTGAACTACAAAGTGTGCACTGAGCTACAAAGCATGCACTGAGCTACAAAGCATGCACTGAACTACAATGTGTGCACTGAGCTACAAAGCATGCACTGAACTACAAAGTGTGCACTGAGCTACAAAGCATGCACTGAACTACAAAGTGTGCACTGAGCTACAAAGCATGCACTGAACTACAAAGTGTGCACTGAGCTACAAAGCATGCACTTAACTACAAAGTGTGCACTGAGCTACAAAGCATGCACTGAACTACAAAGTGTGCACTGAGCTACAAAGCATGCACTTAACGACAAAGTGTGCACTGAGCTACAAAGTGTGCACTGAACTACAAAGCGTGCACTGAGCTACAAAGCATGCACTGAGCTACAAAGCATGCACTGAACTACAAAGTGTGCACTGAGCTACACAGCGTGCACTTAACGACAAAGTGTGCACTGAGCTACAAAGTGTGCACTAAGCTACAAAGCATACACTGATCTACAAAGCATACACTGAACTACAAAGCGTGCACTAAGCTACAAAGCATACACTGAACTACAAAGCATACACTGAACTACAAAGCGTGCACTGAACAATAAAGCATGCACTGAGCTACGATATTTTCCCCTTAGCTACACAGCGTGCACTTAATGACAAAGCGTGCACTGAGCTATAAAGCATGCACTGAACTACAAAGTGTGCACTGAGTTACACAGCGTGCACTTAACGACAAAGCGTGCACTGAGCTACAAAGTGTGCACTGAACTACAAAGCATGCACTGAGCTACAAAGCATGCACTGAACTACAAAGCATGCACTGAACTGCAAAGCGTGCACTGAACTACAAAGCATGCACTGAACTACAAAGTGTGCACTGAGCTACACAGTGTGCACTTAACGACAAAGCATGCACTGAACTACAAAGCATGCACTGAGATTCAAAGCATGCACTGAACTACAAAGTTTGCACCAAACTACGAAGCATGCACTTAACTACAAAGCATGCACTGATCTACAAAACATGCACTTAACTACAAAGTGTGCACTGAACTACAAAGCGTGCACTGAGCTACAAAGCGTGCACTAAACTATAATGTATGCACTGAACTTTAATGTGTGCACTGAGCTACAGAGCATGCATGCACTGAACTACAAATCGTGCAATGAGCTACAAAGCGTGCACTGAGCTACAAAGCATGCACTGAACTACAAAGTGTGCACTGAGCTACAAAGCATGAACTGAACTACAAAGTGTGCACTGAGCTACAAAGCATGCACTGAACTACAGTGTGCGCTGAGCTACAAAGCATGCACTGAACTACAAAGTGTGCACTGATCCACAAAGCATGCACTGAACTACAAAGCGTGCACTAAGCTACAAAGCATTCACTGAACTACAAAGTGTGCACTGAGCTACAAAGCATGCACTGAGCTACAAAGCATGCACTGAACTACAAAGTGTGCACTGAGCTACACAGCTTGCACTTAACGACAAAGTGTGCACTGAGCTACAAAGCATGCACTTAACTACAAAGCGTGCACTGAACTACAAAGCATGCACTGAACAACAAAGTGTGCACTGAGCTACACAGCGTGCACTTAACTACAAAGTGTGCACTGAGCTACAAAGTGTGCACTGAGCTACAAAGTGTACACTAAGCTACAAAGCATGCACTTAACTACAAAGCGTGCACTGATCTAAAAAACGTGCACTTAACTACAAAGTGTGCACTGAACTACAAAGCGTGCACTGAGCTACAAAGCTTGCACTAAACTATAATGTACGCACTGAACTATAATGTGTGCACTGAGATACAGAGCATGCACTGAACTACAAATCGTACAATGAGTTACAAAGCATACACTTAACTACAAAGCGTGCACTGATCTAAAAAACGTGTACTTAACTACAAAGTGTGCACTGAACTACAAAGCGTGCACTGATCTAAAAAACGTGCACTTAACTACAAAGTGTGCACTGAACTACAAAGCGTGCACTGAGCTACAAAGCTTGCACTAAACTATAATGTACGCACTGAACTATAATGTGTGCACTGAGCTACAGAGCATGCACTGAACTACAAATCGTACAATGAGTTACAAAGCATACACTTAACTACAAAGCGTGCACTGATCTAAAAAACGTGTACTTAACTACAAAGTGTGCACTGAACTACAAAGTGTGCACTGAACTACAAAGCGTGCACTGATCTAAAAAACGTGCACTTAACTACAAAATGTGCACTGAACTACAAAGCGTGCACTGAGCTACAAAGCTTGCACTAAACTATAATGTACGCACTGAACTATAATGTGTGTTCTGAGCTACAGAGCATGCACTGAACTACAAATCGTGCAATAAGTTACAAAGCATGCACTGAACTACAAATCGTGCACTGAGCTACAAAGCATGCACTGAACTACAAAGCGTGCACTGAACTACGAAGCGTGCACTAAGGTACAAAGCATACACTGAGCTACAAAGCGTGCACTAAGTTAGAAAGAATACACTGAACTACAAAGCATACACTGAACTACAACGCATTCACAGAACTACAAAGCATGCACTGAACTACAAAGTTTGAACTGAACTACAAAGTGTGCACTGAACTACAAAGCATGCACTGAACTACAAATTGTGCACTGAGCTACAAAGCATGCACTGAACTACAAAGTGTGCACTGAACTACAAAGCGTGCACTAAGCTACGAAGCATACACTGAACTATAAAGCATACACTGAACTACAAAGCGTGCACTAAGCTACAAAGCATGCACTGAACTACAAAGCATGCACTAAGCTACGAAGCATACACTGAACTACAAAGCGTGCACTAAGCTACAAAGCATGCACTTAACTACAAAGCATGCACTTAACTACAAAGCGTGCACTGATCTAAAAAACGTGCACTTAACTACAAAGTGTGCACTGAACTACAAAGCGTGCACTGAGCTACAAAGCTTGCACTAAACTATAATGTACGCACTGAACTATAATGTGTGCACTGAGCTACAGAGCATGCACTGAACTACAAATCGTACAATGAGTTACAAAGCATGCACTTAACTGCAAAGCGTGCACTGATCTAAAAAACGTGTACTTAACTACAAAGTGCACTGAACTACAAAGTGTGCACTGAACTACAAAGCGTGCACTGATCTAAAAAATGTGCACTTAACTACAAAGTGTGCACTGAACTACAAAGCGTGCACTGAGCTACAAAGCTTGCACTAAACTATAATGTACGCACTGAACTATAATGTGTGTTCTCAGCTACAGAGCATGCACTGAACTACAAATCGTGCAATGAGTTACAAAGCATGCACTGAACTACAAATCGTGCACTGAACTACGAAGCGTGCATTAAGCTACAAAGCATGCACTGAACTACAAAGCGTGCACTGAACTACAAAGCATGCACTGAATTACAAAGTTTGCACGGAACTACAAAGTGTGCACTGAACTACAAAGCATGCACTGAACTACAAATTGTGCACTGAACAATAAAGCATGCACTGAGCTACGATATTTTCCCCTTAGCTACACAGCTTGCACTTAACGACAAAGCGTGCACTGAGCTATAAAGCATGCACTGAACTACAAAGTGTGCACTGAGTTACACAGCGTGTACTTAACGACAAAGCGTGCACTGAGCTACAAAGTGTGCACTGAACTACAAAGCATGCACTGAGCTACAAAGCATGCACTGAGCTACAAAGCGTGCACTGAACTACAAAGCATGCGCTGAACTACAAAGCATGCACTGAACTGCAAAGCGTGCACTGAGCTACAGAGCATGCACTGAACTACAAATCGTGCAATGAGCTACAAAGCATGCACTGAGCTACAAAGCATGCACTGAACTACAAAGCGTGCACTGAGCTACAAAGCATGCACTGAACTACAAAGTGTGCGCTGAGCTACAAAGCATGCACTGAACTACAAATTGTGCACTGATCCACAAAGCATGCACTTAACTACAAAGCGTGCACTGATCTAAAAAACGTGCACTTAACTACAAAGTGTGCACTGAACTACAAAGCGTGCACTGAGCTACAAAGCTTGCACTAAACTATAATGTATGCACTGAACTATAATGTGTGCACTGAGCTACAGAGCATGCACTGAACTACAAATCGTGCAATGAGTTACAAAGCATGCACTTAACTACAAAGCGTGCACTGATCTAAAAAACGTGTACTTAACTACAAAGTGTGCACTGAACTACAAAGTGTGCACTGAACTACAAAGCGTGCACTGATCTAAAAAACGTGCACTTAACTACAAAGTGTGCACTGAACTACAAAGCGTGCACTGAGCTACAAAGCTTGCACTAAACTATAATGTACGCACTGAACTATAATGTGTGTTCTGAGCTACAGAGCATGCACTGAACTACAAATCGTGCAATGAGTTACAAAGCATGCACTGAACTACAAATCGTGCACTGAGCTACAAAGCATACACTGAGCTACAAAGCGTGCACTAAGTTACGAAGAATACACTGAACTACAAATCATACACTGAACTACAACGCATTCACAGAACTACAAAGCGTGCACTAAGCTACAAAGCATGCAATGAACTACAAAGCGTGCACTGAACTACAAAGCATGCACTGAACTACAAAGTTTGCACTGAACTACAAAGTGTGCACTGAACTACAAAGCATGCACTGAACTACAAATTGTGCACTGAGCTACAAAGCATGCACTTTACTACAAAGTGGGCACTGAACTACAAAGCGTGCACTAAGCTACGAAGCATACACTGAACTATAAAGCATACACTGAACTACAAAGCGTGCACTAAGCTACAAAGCATGCACTGAACTACAAAGCATGCGCTAAGCTACGAAGCATACACTGAACTATAAAGCATGCACTAAGCTACAAAGCATACACTGAACTACAAAGCATACACTGAACTACAAAGTGTGCACTAAGCTACAAAGCATACACTGATCTACATAGTGTGCACTAAGCTACAAAGCTTGCACTAAGGTACAAAGCACACACTAAACTACAAAGCGTGCACTAAGCTATAAAGCATGCGCTAAGCTACAAAGCATACACTGAACTACAAAGTGTGCACTAAGCTATAAAGCATGCACTGAACTACTAAGCATATACTGAAATACAAAGCGTGCACTATGGTACAAAGCATACACTGAACTACAAAGCGTACACTTAGCTACAAAGCATACACTGATCTACATAGCGTGCACTAAGCTACAAAGCGTGCACTGAGATACAAAGCATGCACTGAACTACAAAGTTTGCACCAAATTACGAAGCATGCACTTAACTACAAAGCGTGCACTGATCTACAAAACGTGCACTTAACTACAAAGTGTGCACTGAACTACAAAGCGTGCACTGAGCTACAAAGCGTGCACTAAACTATAATGTATGCACTGAACTATGTGTGCACTGAGCTACAAATCGTGCACTGAGCTACAAAACATGCACTGAGCTCCAAAGCATGCACTGAACTACAAAGCATGCATCAAAGTACGAAGTGTGCACTGAACTACAAAGCTTGCACTGAGCTACAAATCATGCACTGAGCTACAAAGCATGCACTGAACTACAAAGCGTGCACTAAGCTACAAAGCATACACTGAAATACATAGCGTGAACTAGGCTACAAAGCGTGCACTAAGGTACAAAGCATACACTGATCTACAAAGTGTGCACTGAGCTACAAAGTGTGCACTGAACTACAAAGCATGCACTTAACTACAAAGTGTGCACTGAGCTACAAAGCATGCACTGAACTACAAAGTGTGCACTGAGCTATAAAGCATGCACTGAACTACAAAGTGTGCACTGAGCTACAAAGCATGCACTGAACTACAAAGCATGCACTGAACTACAAAGCATGCACTTAAATACAAAGTGTGCACTGAGCTACAAAGCATGCACTTAACTACAAAGTGTGCACTGAGCTACAAAGCATGCACTTAACTACAAAGTGCACTGAGCTACAAAGCATGCACTTAACTACAAAGTGTGCACTGAGCTACAAAGCATGCACTTAACTACAAAGCGTGCACTGAGCTACAAAGCATGCACTGAACTACAAAGTGTGCACTGAGCTACAAAGCATGCACTGAACTACAAAGTGTGCACTGAGCTACAAAGCATGCACTGAACTACAAAGTGTGCACTGAGCTACAAAGCATGCACTGAACTACAAAGTGTGCACTGAGCTACAAAGCATGCACTGAACTACAAAGTGTGCACTGAGCTACAAAGCATGCACTGAACTACAAAGTGTGCACTGAGCTACAAAGCATGCACTGAACTACAAAGTGTGCACTGAGCTACAAAGCATGCACTTAACTACAAAGTGTGCACTGAGCTACAAAGCATGCACTGAACAACAAAGTGTGCACTGAGCTACAAAGCATGCACTTAACGACAAAGTGTGCACTGAGCTACAAAGTGTGCACTGAACTACAAAGCGTGCACTGAGCTACAAAGCATGCACTGAGCTACAAAGCATGCACTGAACTACAAAGTGTGCACTGAGCTACACAGCGTGCACTTAACGACAAAGTGTGCACTGAGCTACAAAGTGTGCACTAAGCTACAAAGCATACACTGATCTACAAAGCATACACTGAACTACAAAGCGTGCACTAAGCTACAAAGCATACACTGAACTACAAAGCATACACTGAACTACAAAGCGTGCACTGAACAATAAAGCATGCACTGAGCTACGATATTTTCCCCTTAGCTACACAGCGTGCACTTAACGACAAAGCGTGCACTGAGCTATAAAGCATGCACTGAACTACAAAGTGTGCACTGAGTTACACAGCGTGCACTTAACGACAAAGCGTGCACTGAGCTACAAAGTGTGCACTGAACTACAAAGCATGCACTGAGCTACAAAGCATGCACTGAACTACAAAGCATGCACTGAACTACAAAGTGTGCACTGAGCTACAAAGCATGCACTGAACTACAAAGTGTTCACTGAGCTACAAAGCATGCACTTAACTACAAAGTGTGCACTGAGCTACAAAGCATGCACTGAACTACAAAGTGTGCAATGAGCTACAAAGCATGCACTTAACTACAAAGTGTGCACTGAGCTACAAAGCATGCACTGAACTACAAAGTGTGCACTGAGCTACAAAGCATGCACTGAACTACAAAGTGTGCACTGAGCTACAAAGCATGCACTGAACTACAAAGTGTGCACTGAGCTACAAAGCATGCACTGAACTACAAAGTGTGCAATGAGCTACAAAGCATGCACTTAACTACAAAGTGTGCACTGAGCTACAAAGCATGCACTGAACTACAAAGCGTGCACTGAGCTACAAAGCATGCACTGAACTACAAAGTGTGCACTGAGCTACAAAGTGTGCACTGAACTACAAAGCATGCACTTAACTACAAAGTGTGCACTGAGCTACAAAGCATGCACTGAACTACAAAGTGTGCACTGAGCTATAAAGCATGCACTGAACTACAAAGTGTGCACTGAGCTACAAAGCATGCACTGAACTACAAAGCATGCACTGAACTACAAAGCATGCACTTAAATACAAAGTGTGCACTGAGCTACAAAGCATGCACTTAACTACAAAGTGTGCACTGAGCTACAAAGCATGCACTTAACTACAAAGTGCACTGAGCTACAAAGCATGCACTTAACTACAAAGTGTGCACTGAGCTACAAAGCATGCACTTAACTACAAAGCGTGCACTGAGCTACAAAGCATGCACTGAACTACAAAGTGTGCACTGAGCTACAAAGCATGCACTGAGCTACAAAGCATGCACTGAACTACAAAGTGTGCACTGAGCTACAAAGCATGCACTGAACTACAAAGCGTGCACTGAACAATAAAGCATGCACTGAGCTACGATATTTTCCCCTTAGCTACACAGCGTGCACTTAACGACAAAGCGTGCACTGAGCTATAAAGCATGCACTGAACTACAGTGTGCACTGAGTTACACAGCGTGCACTTAACGACAAAGCGTGCACTGAGCTACAAAGTGTGCACTGAACTACAAAGCATGCACTGAGCTACAAAGCATGCACTGAACTACAAAGCATGCACTGAACTACAAAGTGTGCACTGAGCTACAAAGCATGCACTGAACTACAAAGTGTTCACTGAGCTACAAAGCATGCACTTAACTACAAAGTGTGCACTGAGCTACAAAGCATGCACTGAACTACAAAGTGTGCAATGAGCTACAAAGCATGCACTTAACTACAAAGTGTGCACTGAGCTACAAAGCATGCACTGAACTACAAAGTGTGCACTGAGCTACAAAGCATGCACTGAACTACAAAGTGCACTGAGCTACAAAGCATGCACTGAACTACAAAGTGTGCAATGAGCTACAAAGCATGCACTTAACTACAAAGTGTGCACTGAGCTACAAAGCATGCACTGAACTACAAAGCGTGCACTGAGCTACAAAGCATGCACTGAACTACAAAGTGTGCACTGAGCTACAAAGTGTGCACTGAACTACAAAGCATGCACTTAACTACAAAGTGTGCACTGAGCTACAAAGCATGCACTGAACTACAAAGTGTGCACTGAGCTATAAAGCATGCACTGAACTACAAAGTGTGCACTGAGCTACAAAGCATGCACTGAACTACAAAGCATGCACTGAACTACAAAGCATGCACTTAAATACAAAGTGTGCACTGAGCTACAAAGCATGCACTTAACTACAAAGTGTGCACTGAGCTACAAAGCATGCACTTAACTACAAAGTGCACTGAGCTACAAAGCATGCACTTAACTACAAAGTGTGCACTGAGCTACAAAGCATGCACTTAACTACAAAGCGTGCACTGAGCTACAAAGCATGCACTGAACTACAAAGTGTGCACTGAGCTACAAAGCATGCACTGAACTACAAAGTGTGCACTGAGCTACAAAGCATGCACTGAGCTACAAAGCATGCACTGAACTACAATGTGTGCACTGAGCTACAAAGCATGCACTGAACTACAAAGTGTGCACTGAGCTACAAAGCATGCACTGAACTACAAAGTGTGCACTGAGCTACAAAGCATGCACTGAACTACAAAGTGTGCACTGAGCTACAAAGCATGCACTTAACTACAAAGTGTGCACTGAGCTACAAAGCATGCACTGAACTACAAAGTGTGCACTGAGCTACAAAGCATGCACTTAACGACAAAGTGTGCACTGAGCTACAAAGTGTGCACTGAACTACAAAGCGTGCACTGAGCTACAAAGCATGCACTGAGCTACAAAGCATGCACTGAACTACAAAGTGTGCACTGAGCTACAAAGCATGCACTTAACTACAAAGTGTGCACTGAGCTACAAAGCATGCACTTAACTACAAAGCGTGCACTGAGCTACAAAGCATGCACTGAACTACAAAGTGTGCACTGAGCTACAAAGCATGCACTGAACTACAAAGTGTGCACTGAGCTACAAAGCATGCACTGAACTACAAAGTGTGCACTGAGCTACAAAGCATGCACTGAACTACAAAGTGTGCACTGAGCTACAAAGCATGCACTGAACTACAAAGTGTGCACTGAGCTACAAAGCATGCACTGAACTACAAAGTGTGCACTGAGCTACAAAGCATGCACTGAACTACAAAGTGTGCACTGAGCTACAAAGCATGCACTTAACTACAAAGTGTGCACTGAGCTACAAAGCATGCACTGAACAACAAAGTGTGCACTGAGCTACAAAGCATGCACTTAACGACAAAGTGTGCACTGAGCTACAAAGTGTGCACTGAACTACAAAGCGTGCACTGAGCTACAAAGCATGCACTGAGCTACAAAGCATGCACTGAACTACAAAGTGTGCACTGAGCTACACAGCGTGCACTTAACGACAAAGTGTGCACTGAGCTACAAAGTGTGCACTAAGCTACAAAGCATACACTGATCTACAAAGCATACACTGAACTACAAAGCGTGCACTAAGCTACAAAGCATACACTGAACTACAAAGCATACACTGAACTACAAAGCGTGCACTGAACAATAAAGCATGCACTGAGCTACGATATTTTCCCCTTAGCTACACAGCGTGCACTTAACGACAAAGCGTGCACTGAGCTATAAAGCATGCACTGAACTACAAAGTGTGCACTGAGTTACACAGCGTGCACTTAACGACAAAGCGTGCACTGAGCTACAAAGTGTGCACTGAACTACAAAGCATGCACTGAGCTACAAAGCATGCACTGAACTACAAAGCATGCACTGAACTACAAAGTGTGCACTGAGCTACAAAGCATGCACTGAACTACAAAGTGTTCACTGAGCTACAAAGCATGCACTTAACTACAAAGTGTGCACTGAGCTACAAAGCATGCACTGAACTACAAAGTGTGCAATGAGCTACAAAGCATGCACTTAACTACAAAGTGTGCACTGAGCTACAAAGCATGCACTGAACTACAAAGTGTGCACTGAGCTACAAAGCATGCACTGAACTACAAAGTGTGCACTGAGCTACAAAGCATGCACTGAACTACAAAGTGTGCACTGAGCTACAAAGCATGCACTGAACTACAAAGTGTGCAATGAGCTACAAAGCATGCACTTAACTACAAAGTGTGCACTGAGCTACAAAGCATGCACTGAACTACAAAGCGTGCACTGAGCTACAAAGCATGCACTGAACTACAAAGTGTGCACTGAGCTACAAAGTGTGCACTGAACTACAAAGCATGCACTTAACTACAAAGTGTGCACTGAGCTACAAAGCATGCACTGAACTACAAAGTGTGCACTGAGCTATAAAGCATGCACTGAACTACAAAGTGTGCACTGAGCTACAAAGCATGCACTGAACTACAAAGCATGCACTGAACTACAAAGCATGCACTTAAATACAAAGTGTGCACTGAGCTACAAAGCATGCACTTAACTACAAAGTGTGCACTGAGCTACAAAGCATGCACTTAACTACAAAGTGCACTGAGCTACAAAGCATGCACTTAACTACAAAGTGTGCACTGAGCTACAAAGCATGCACTTAACTACAAAGCGTGCACTGAGCTACAAAGCATGCACTGAACTACAAAGTGTGCACTGAGCTACAAAGCATGCACTGAGCTACAAAGCATGCACTGAACTACAAAGTGTGCACTGAGCTACAAAGCATGCACTGAACTACAAAGCGTGCACTGAACAATAAAGCATGCACTGAGCTACGATATTTTCCCCTTAGCTACACAGCGTGCACTTAACGACAAAGCGTGCACTGAGCTATAAAGCATGCACTGAACTACAGTGTGCACTGAGTTACACAGCGTGCACTTAACGACAAAGCGTGCACTGAGCTACAAAGTGTGCACTGAACTACAAAGCATGCACTGAGCTACAAAGCATGCACTGAACTACAAAGCATGCACTGAACTACAAAGTGTGCACTGAGCTACAAAGCATGCACTGAACTACAAAGTGTTCACTGAGCTACAAAGCATGCACTTAACTACAAAGTGTGCACTGAGCTACAAAGCATGCACTGAACTACAAAGTGTGCAATGAGCTACAAAGCATGCACTTAACTACAAAGTGTGCACTGAGCTACAAAGCATGCACTGAACTACAAAGTGTGCACTGAGCTACAAAGCATGCACTGAACTACAAAGTGCACTGAGCTACAAAGCATGCACTGAACTACAAAGTGTGCAATGAGCTACAAAGCATGCACTTAACTACAAAGTGTGCACTGAGCTACAAAGCATGCACTGAACTACAAAGCGTGCACTGAGCTACAAAGCATGCACTGAACTACAAAGTGTGCACTGAGCTACAAAGTGTGCACTGAACTACAAAGCATGCACTTAACTACAAAGTGTGCACTGAGCTACAAAGCATGCACTGAACTACAAAGTGTGCACTGAGCTATAAAGCATGCACTGAACTACAAAGTGTGCACTGAGCTACAAAGCATGCACTGAACTACAAAGCATGCACTGAACTACAAAGCATGCACTTAAATACAAAGTGTGCACTGAGCTACAAAGCATGCACTTAACTACAAAGTGTGCACTGAGCTACAAAGCATGCACTTAACTACAAAGTGCACTGAGCTACAAAGCATGCACTTAACTACAAAGTGTGCACTGAGCTACAAAGCATGCACTTAACTACAAAGCGTGCACTGAGCTACAAAGCATGCACTGAACTACAAAGTGTGCACTGAGCTACAAAGCATGCACTGAACTACAAAGTGTGCACTGAGCTACAAAGCATGCACTGAGCTACAAAGCATGCACTGAACTACAATGTGTGCACTGAGCTACAAAGCATGCACTGAACTACAAAGTGTGCACTGAGCTACAAAGCATGCACTGAACTACAAAGTGTGCACTGAGCTACAAAGCATGCACTGAACTACAAAGTGTGCACTGAGCTACAAAGCATGCACTTAACTACAAAGTGTGCACTGAGCTACAAAGCATGCACTGAACTACAAAGTGTGCACTGAGCTACAAAGCATGCACTTAACGACAAAGTGTGCACTGAGCTACAAAGTGTGCACTGAACTACAAAGCGTGCACTGAGCTACAAAGCATGCACTGAGCTACAAAGCATGCACTGAACTACAAAGTGTGCACTGAGCTACACAGCGTGCACTTAACGACAAAGTGTGCACTGAGCTACAAAGTGTGCACTAAGCTACAAAGCATACACTGATCTACAAAGCATACACTGAACTACAAAGCGTGCACTAAGCTACAAAGCATACACTGAACTACAAAGCATACACTGAACTACAAAGCGTGCACTGAACAATAAAGCATGCACTGAGCTACGATATTTTCCCCTTAGCTACACAGCGTGCACTTAATGACAAAGCGTGCACTGAGCTATAAAGCATGCACTGAACTACAAAGTGTGCACTGAGTTACACAGCGTGCACTTAACGACAAAGCGTGCACTGAGCTACAAAGTGTGCACTGAACTACAAAGCATGCACTGAGCTACAAAGCATGCACTGAACTACAAAGCATGCACTGAACTGCAAAGCGTGCACTGAACTACAAAGCATGCACTGAACTACAAAGTGTGCACTGAGCTACACAGTGTGCACTTAACGACAAAGCATGCACTGAACTACAAAGCATGCACTGAGATTCAAAGCATGCACTGAACTACAAAGTTTGCACCAAACTACGAAGCATGCACTTAACTACAAAGCATGCACTGATCTACAAAACGTGCACTTAACTACAAAGTGTGCACTGAACTACAAAGCGTGCACTGAGCTACAAAGCGTGCACTAAACTATAATGTATGCACTGAACTTTAATGTGTGCACTGAGCTACAGAGCATGCATGCACTGAACTACAAATCGTGCAATGAGCTACAAAGCATGCACTGAGCTACAAAGCATGCACTGAACTACAAAGTGTGCACTGAGCTACAAAGCATGAACTGAACTACAAAGTGTGCACTGAGCTACAAAGCATGCACTGAACTACAGTGTGCGCTGAGCTACAAAGCATGCACTGAACTACAAAGTGTGCACTGATCCACAAAGCATGCACTGAACTACAAAGCGTGCACTAAGCTACAAAGCATTCACTGAACTACAAAGTGTGCACTGAGCTACAAAGCATGCACTGAGCTACAAAGCATGCACTGAACTACAAAGTGTGCACTGAGCTACACAGCTTGCACTTAACGACAAAGTGTGCACTGAGCTACAAAGCATGCACTTAACTACAAAGCGTGCACTGAACTACAAAGCATGCACTGAACAACAAAGTGTGCACTGAGCTACACAGCGTGCACTTAACTACAAAGTGTGCACTGAGCTACAAAGTGTGCACTGAGCTACAAAGTGTACACTAAGCTACAAAGCATGCACTTAACTACAAAGCGTGCACTGATCTAAAAAACGTGCACTTAACTACAAAGTGTGCACTGAACTACAAAGCGTGCACTGAGCTACAAAGCTTGCACTAAACTATAATGTACGCACTGAACTATAATGTGTGCACTGAGATACAGAGCATGCACTGAACTACAAATCGTACAATGAGTTACAAAGCATACACTTAACTACAAAGCGTGCACTGATCTAAAAAACGTGTACTTAACTACAAAGTGTGCACTAAACTACAAAGCGTGCACTGATCTAAAAAACATGCACTTAACTACAAAGTGTGCACTGAACTACAAAGCGTGCACTGAGCTACAAAGCTTGCACTAAACTATAATGTACGCACTGAACTATAATGTGTGCACTGAGCTACAGAGCATGCACTGAACTACAAATCGTACAATGAGTTACAAAGCATACACTTAACTACAAAGCGTGCACTGATCTAAAAAACGTGTACTTAACTACAAAGTGTGCACTGAACTACAAAGTGTGCACTGAACTACAAAGCGTGCACTGATCTAAAAAACGTGCACTTAACTACAAAATGTGCACTGAACTACAAAGCGTGCACTGAGCTACAAAGCTTGCACTAAACTATAATGTACGCACTGAACTATAATGTGTGTTCTGAGCTACAGAGCATGCACTGAACTACAAATCGTGCAATAAGTTACAAAGCATGCACTGAACTACAAATCGTGCACTGAGCTACAAAGCATGCACTGAACTACAAAGCGTGCACTGAACTACGAAGCGTGCACTAAGGTACAAAGCATACACTGAGCTACAAAGCGTGCACTAAGTTAGAAAGAATACACTGAACTACAAAGCATACACTGAACTACAACGCATTCACAGAACTACAAAGCATGCACTGAACTACAAAGTTTGAACTGAACTACAAAGTGTGCACTGAACTACAAAGCATGCACTGAACTACAAATTGTGCACTGAGCTACAAAGCATGCACTGAACTACAAAGTGTGCACTGAACTACAAAGCGTGCACTAAGCTACGAAGCATACACTGAACTATAAAGCATACACTGAACTACAAAGCGTGCACTAAGCTACAAAGCATGCACTGAACTACAAAGCATGCACTAAGCTACAAAGCATACACTGAACTACAAAGCGTGCACTAAGCTACAAAGCATGCACTTAACTACAAAGCATGCACTTAACTACAAAGCGTGCACTGATCTAAAAAACGTGCACTTAACTACAAAGTGTGCACTGAACTACAAAGCGTGCACTGAGCTACAAAGCTTGCACTAAACTATAATGTACGCACTGAACTATAATGTGTGCACTGAGCTACAGAGCATGCACTGAACTACAAATCGTACAATGAGTTACAAAGCATGCACTTAACTGCAAAGCGTGCACTGATCTAAAAAACGTGTACTTAACTACAAAGTGCACTGAACTACAAAGTGTGCACTGAACTACAAAGCGTGCACTGATCTAAAAAATGTGCACTTAACTACAAAGTGTGCACTGAACTACAAAGCGTGCACTGAGCTACAAAGCTTGCACTAAACTATAATGTACGCACTGAACTATAATGTGTGTTCTCAGCTACAGAGCATGCACTGAACTACAAATCGTGCAATGAGTTACAAAACATGCACTGAACTACAAATCGTGCACTGAACTACGAAGCGTGCACTAAGCTACAAAGCATGCACTGAACTACAAAGCGTGCACTGAACTACAAAGCATGCACTGAATTACAAAGTTTGCACGGAACTACAAAGTGTGCACTGAACTACAAAGCATGCACTGAACTACAAATTGTGCACTGAGCTACAAAGCATGCACTTTACTACAAAGTGTGCACTGAACTACAAAGCGTGCACTAAGCTACGAAGCATAAACTGAACTATAAAGCATACACTGAACTACAAAGCGTGCACTGAACAATAAAGCATGCACTGAGCTACGATATTTTCCCCTTAGCTACACAGCGTGCACTTAACGACAAAGCGTGCACTGAGCTGTAAAGCATGCACTGAACTACAAAGTGTGCACTGAGCTACACAGCGTGCACTTAACGACAAAGCGTGCACTGAGCTACAAAGTGTGCACTGAACTACAAAGCGTGCACTGAGCTACAAAGCATGCACTGAGCTACAAAGCATGCACTGAACTACAAAGTGTGCACTGAGCTACACAGCGTGCACTTAACGACAAAGTGTGCACTGAGCTACAAAGTGTGCACTAAGCTACAAAGCATACACTGATCTACAAAGCATACACTGAACTACAAAGCATGCACTAAGCTACAAAGCATACACTGAACTACAAAGCATACACTGAACTACAAAGCGTGCACTGAACAATAAAGCATGCACTGAGCTACGATATTTTCCCCTTAGCTACACAGCGTGCACTTAACGACAAAGCGTGCACTGAGCTATAAAGCATGCACTGAACTACAAAGTGTGTACTGAGTTACACAGCGTGCACTTAACGACAAAGCGTGCACTGAGCTACAAAGTGTGCACTGAACTACAAAGCATGCACTGAGCTACAAAGCATGCACTGAGCTACAAAGTGTGCACTGAACTACAAAGCATGCGCTGAACTACAAAGCATGCACTGAACTGCAAAGCGTGCACTGAGCTACAGAGCATGCACTGAACTACAAATCGTGCAATGAGCTACAAAGCATGCACTGAGCTACAACGCATGCACTGAACTACAAAGCGTGCACTGAGCTACAAAGCATGCACTGAACTACAAAGTGTGCGCTGAGCTACAAAGCATGCACTGAACTACAAATTGTGCACTTATCCACAAAGCATGCACTTAACTACAAAGCGTGCACTGATCTAAAAAACGTGCACTTAACTACAAAGTGTGCACTGAACTACAAAGCGTGCACTGAGCTACAAAGCTTGCACTAAACTATAATGTATGCACTGAACTATAATGTGTGCACTGAGCTACAGAGCATGCACTGAACTACAAATCGTGCAATGAGTTACAAAGCATGCACTTAACTACAAAGCGTGCACTGATCTAAAAAACGTGTACTTAACTACAAAGTGTGCACTGAGCTACACAGCGTGCACTTAACGACAAAGTGTGCACTGAGCTACAAAGTGTGCACTAAGCTACAAAGCATACACTGATCTACAAAGCATACACTGATCTACAAAGCGTGCACTAAGCTACAAAGCATACACTGAACTACAAAGCATACACTGAACTACAAAGCGTGCACTGAACAATAAAGCATGCACTGAGCTACGATATTTTCCCCTTAGCTACACAGCGTGCACTTAACGACAAAGCGTGCACTGAGCTATAAAGCATGCACTGAACTACAAAGTGTGCACTGAGTTACACAGCGTGCACTTAACGACAAAGCGTGCACTGAGCTACAAAGTGTGCACTGAACTACAAAGCATGCACTGAGCTACAAAGCATGCACTGAACTACAAAGCATGCACTGAACTACAAAGTGTGCACTGAGCTACAAAGCATGCACTGAACTACAAAGTGTGCACTGAGCTACAAAGCATGCACTGAACTACAAAGTGTGCACTGAGCTACAAAGCATGCACTGAACTACAAAGTGTGCAATGAGCTACAAAGCATGCACTTAACTACAAAGTGTGCACTGAGCTACAAAGCATGCACTGAACTACAAAGTGTGCACTGAGCTACAAAGCATGCACTGAACTACAAAGCGTGCACTGAGCTACAAAGCATGCACTGAACTACAAAGTGTGCACTGAGCTACAAAGTGTGCACTGAACTACAAAGCATGCACTGAACTACAAAGTGTGCACTGAGCTATAAAGCATGCACTGAACTACAAAGTGTGCACTGAGCTACAAAGCATGCACTGAACTACAAAGCATGCACTGAACTACAAAGCATGCACTTAAATACAAAGTGTGCACTGAGCTACAAAGCATGCACTTAACTACAAAGTGTGCACTGAGCTACAAAGCATGCACTTAACTACAAAGTGCACTGAGCTACAAAGCATGCACTTAACTACAAAGTGTGCACTGAGCTACAAAGCATGCACTTAACTACAAAGCGTGCACTGAGCTACAAAGCATGCACTGAACTACAAAGTGTGCACTGAGCTACAAAGCATGCACTGAACTACAAAGTGTGCACTGAGCTACAAAGCATGCACTGAGCTACAAAGCATGCACTGAACTACAAAGTGTGCACTGAGCTACAAAGCATGCACTGAACTACAAAGTGTGCACTGAGCTACAAAGCATGCACTGAACTACAAAGTGTGCACTGAGCTACAAAGCATGCACTGAACTACAAAGTGTGCACTGAGCTACAAAGCATGCACTTAACTACAAAGTGTGCACTGAGCTACAAAGCATGCACTGAACTACAAAGTGTGCACTGAGCTACAAAGCATGCACTTAACGACAAAGTGTGCACTGAGCTACAAAGTGTGCACTGAACTACAAAGCGTGCACTGAGCTACAAAGCATGCACTGAGCTACAAAGCATGCACTGAACTACAAAGTGTGCACTGAGCTACACAGCGTGCACTTAACGACAAAGTGTGCACTGAGCTACAAAGTGTGCACTAAGCTACAAAGCATACACTGATCTACAAAGCATACACTGAACTACAAAGCGTGCACTAAGCTACAAAGCATACACTGAACTACAAAGCATACACTGAACTACAAAGCGTGCACTGAACAATAAAGCATGCACTGAGCTACGATATTTTCCCCTTAGCTACACAGCGTGCACTTAATGACAAAGCGTGCACTGAGCTATAAAGCATGCACTGAACTACAAAGTGTGCACTGAGTTACACAGCGTGCACTTAACGACAAAGCGTGCACTGAGCTACAAAGTGTGCACTGAACTACAAAGCATGCACTGAGCTACAAAGCATGCACTGAACTACAAAGCATGCACTGAACTGCAAAGCGTGCACTGAACTACAAAGCATGCACTGAACTACAAAGTGTGCACTGAGCTACACAGTGTGCACTTAACGACAAAGCATGCACTGAACTACAAAGCATGCACTGAGATTCAAAGCATGCACTGAACTACAAAGTTTGCACCAAACTACGAAGCATGCACTTAACTACAAAGCATGCACTGATCTACAAAACGTGCACTTAACTACAAAGTGTGCACTGAACTACAAAGCGTGCACTGAGCTACAAAGCGTGCACTAAACTATAATGTATGCACTGAACTTTAATGTGTGCACTGAGCTACAGAGCATGCATGCACAGAACTACAAATCGTGCAATGAGCTACAAAGCATGTACTGAGCTACAAAGCATGCACTGAACTACAAAGTGTGCACTGAGCTACAAAGCATGAACTGAACTACAAAGTGTGCACTGAGCTACAAAGCATGCACTGAACTACAAAGTGTGCGCTGAGCTACAAAGCATGCACTGAACTACAAAGTGTGCACTGATCCACAAAGCATGCACTGAACTACAAAGCGTGCACTAAGCTACAAAGCATTCACTGAACTACAAAGTGTGCACTGAGCTACAAAGCATGCACTGAGCTACAAAGCATGCACTGAACTACAAAGTGTGCACTGAGCTACACAGCTTGCACTTAACGACAAAGTGTGCACTGAGCTACAAAGCATGCACTTAACTACAAAGCGTGCACTGAACTACAAAGCATGCACTGAACAACAAAGTGTGCACTGAGCTACACAGCGTGCACTTAACTACAAAGTGTGCACTGAGCTACAAAGTGTGCACTGAGCTACAAAGTGTGCACTAAGCTACAAAGCATGCACTTAACTACAAAGCGTGCACTGATCTAAAAAACGTGCACTTAACTACAAAGTGTGCACTGAACTACAAAGCGTGCACTGAGCTACAAAGCTTGCACTAAACTATAATGTACGCACTGAACTATAATGTGTGCACTGAGCTACAGAGCATGCACTGAACTACAAATCGTACAATGAGTTACAAAGCATACACTTAACTACAAAGCGTGCACTGATCTAAAAAACGTGTACTTAACTACAAAGTGTGCACTGAACTACAAAGTGTGCACTGAACTACAAAGCGTGCACTGATCTAAAAAACGTGCACTTAACTACAAAGTGTGCACTGAACTACAAAGCGTGCACTGAGCTACAAAGCTTGCACTAAACTATAATGTACGCACTGAACTATAATGTGTGCACTGAGCTACAGAGCATGCACTGAACTACAAATCGTACAATGAGTTACAAAGCATACACTTAACTACAAAGCGTGCACTGATCTAAAAAACGTGTACTTAACTACAAAGTGTGCACTGAACTACAAAGTGTGCACTGAACTACAAAGCGTGCACTGATCTAAAAAACGTGCACTTAACTACAAAATGTGCACTGAACTACAAAGCGTGCACTGAGCTACAAAGCTTGCACTAAACTATAATGTACGCACTGAACTATAATGTGTGTTCTGAGCTACAGAGCATGCACTGAACTACAAATCGTGCAATAAGTTACAAAGCATGCACTGAACTACAAATCGTGCACTGAGCTACAAAGCATGCACTGAACTACAAAGCGTGCACTGAACTACGAAGCGTGCACTAAGGTACAAAGCATACACTGAGCTACAAAGCGTGCACTAAGTTAGAAAGAATACACTGAACTACAAAGCATACACTGAACTACAACGCATTCACAGAACTACAAAGCATGCACTGAACTACAAAGTTTGAACTGAACTACAAAGTGTGCACTGAACTACAAAGCATGCACTGAACTACAAATTGTGCACTGAGCTACAAAGCATGCACTGAACTACAAAGTGTGCACTGAACTACAAAGTGTGCACTAAGCTACGAAGCATACACTGAACTATAAAGCATACACTGAACTACAAAGCGTGCACTAAGCTACAAAGCATGCACTGAACTACAAACCATGCACTAAGCTACGAAGCATACACTGAACTACAAAGCGTGCACTAAGCTACAAAGCATGCACTTAACTACAAAGCATGCACTTAACTACAAAGCGTGCACTGATCTAAAAAACGTGCACTTAACTACAAAGTGTGCACTGAACTACAAAGCGTGCACTGAGCTACAAAGCTTGCACTAAACTATAATGTACGCACTGAACTATAATGTGTGCACTGAGCTACAGAGCATGCACTGAACTACAAATCGTACAATGAGTTACAAAGCATGCACTTAACTGCAAAGCGTGCACTGATCTAAAAAACGTGTACTTAACTACAAAGTGCACTGAACTACAAAGTGTGCACTGAACTACAAAGCGTGCACTGATCTAAAAAATGTGCACTTAACTACAAAGTGTGCACTGAACTACAAAGCGTGCACTGAGCTACAAAGCTTGCACTAAACTATAATGTACGCACTGAACTATAATGTGTGTTCTCAGCTACAGAGCATGCACTGAACTACAAATCGTGCAATGAGTTACAAAGCATGCACTGAACTACAAATCGTGCACTGAACTACGAAGCGTGCATTAAGCTACAAAGCATGCACTGAACTACAAAGCGTGCACTGAACTACAAAGCATGCACTGAATTACAAAGTTTGCACGGAACTACAAAGTGTGCACTGAACTACAAAGCATGCACTGAACTACAAATTGTGCACTGAACAATAAAGCATGCACTGAGCTACGATATTTTCCCCTTAGCTACACAGCTTGCACTTAACGACAAAGCGTGCACTGAGCTATAAAGCATGCACTGAACTACAAAGTGTGCACTGAGTTACACAGCGTGTACTTAACGACAAAGCGTGCACTGAGCTACAAAGTGTGCACTGAACTACAAAGCATGCACTGAGCTACAAAGCATGCACTGAGCTACAAAGCGTGCACTGAACTACAAAGCATGCGCTGAACTACAAAGCATGCACTGAACTGCAAAGCGTGCACTGAGCTACAGAGCATGCACTGAACTACAAATCGTGCAATGAGCTACAAAGCATGCACTGAGCTACAAAGCATGCACTGAACTACAAAGCGTGCACTGAGCTACAAAGCATGCACTGAACTACAAAGTGTGCGCTGAGCTACAAAGCATGCACTGAACTACAAATTGTGCACTGATCCACAAAGCATGCACTTAACTACAAAGCGTGCACTGATCTAAAAAACGTGCACTTAACTACAAAGTGTGCACTGAACTACAAAGCGTGCACTGAGCTACAAAGCTTGCACTAAACTATAATGTATGCACTGAACTATAATGTGTGCACTGAGCTACAGAGCATGCACTGAACTACAAATCGTGCAATGAGTTACAAAGCATGCACTTAACTACAAAGCGTGCACTGATCTAAAAAACGTGTACTTAACTACAAAGTGTGCACTGAACTACAAAGTGTGCACTGAACTACAAAGCGTGCACTGATCTAAAAAACGTGCACTTAACTACAAAGTGTGCACTGAACTACAAAGCGTGCACTGAGCTACAAAGCTTGCACTAAACTATAATGTACGCACTGAACTATAATGTGTGTTCTGAGCTACAGAGCATGCACTGAACTACAAATCGTGCAATGAGTTACAAAGCATGCACTGAACTACAAATCGTGCACTGAGCTACAAAGCATACACTGAGCTACAAAGCGTGCACTAAGTTACGAAGAATACACTGAACTACAAATCATACACTGAACTACAACGCATTCACAGAACTACAAAGCGTGCACTAAGCTACAAAGCATGCAATGAACTACAAAGCGTGCACTGAACTACAAAGCATGCACTGAACTACAAAGTTTGCACTGAACTACAAAGTGTGCACTGAACTACAAAGCATGCACTGAACTACAAATTGTGCACTGAGCTACAAAGCATGCACTTTACTACAAAGTGTGCACTGAACTACAAAGCGTGCACTAAGCTACGAAGCATACACTGAACTATAAAGCATACACTGAACTACAAAGCGTGCACTAAGCTACAAAGCATGCACTGAACTACAAAGCATGCGCTAAGCTACGAAGCATACACTGAACTATAAAGCATGCACTAAGCTACAAAGCATACACTGAACTACAAAGCATACACTGAACTACAAAGTGTGCACTAAGCTACAAAGCATACACTGATCTACATAGTGTGCACTAAGCTACAAAGCTTGCACTAAGGTACAAAGCACACACTAAACTACAAAGCGTGCACTAAGCTATAAAGCATGCGCTAAGCTACAAAGCATACACTGAACTACAAAGTGTGCACTAAGCTATAAAGCATGCACTGAACTACTAAGCATATACTGAAATACAAAGCGTGCACTATGGTACAAAGCATACACTGAACTACAAAGCGTACACTTAGCTACAAAGCATACACTGATCTACATAGCGTGCACTAAGCTACAAAGCGTGCACTGAGATACAAAGCATGCACTGAACTACAAAGTTTGCACCAAATTACGAAGCATGCACTTAACTACAAAGCGTGCACTGATCTACAAAACGTGCACTTAACTACAAAGTGTGCACTGAACTACAAAGCGTGCACTGAGCTACAAAGCGTGCACTAAACTATAATGTATGCACTGAACTATGTGTGCACTGAGCTACAAATCGTGCACTGAGCTACAAAACATGCACTGAGCTCCAAAGCATGCACTGAACTACAAAGCATGCATCAAAGTACGAAGTGTGCACTGAACTACAAAGCTTGCACTGAGCTACAAATCATGCACTGAGCTACAAAGCATGCACTGAACTACAAAGCGTGCACTAAGCTACAAAGCATACACTGAAATACATAGCGTGAACTAGGCTACAAAGCGTGCACTAAGGTACAAAGCATACACTGATCTACATAGTGTGCACTAAGCTATAAAGCATGCGTTAATCTACAAAGCATACACTGATCTACTTAGCGTGCACTAAGCTACAAAGCATACACTGATCTACAAAGCATACACTGAAATACAAACCATACACTGAACTACAAAGTGTGCACTAAGCTACAAAGCATACACTGAACTACAAAGCGTGCACTGAGATACAAAGCATGCACTTAACTACAAAGCGTGCACTGAGCTACAAAGCATGCACTGAACTACAAAGTGTGCACTAAGCTACAAAGCATACACTGAACTACAAAGCATACACTGAACTACAAAGCATACACTGAACTACAAAGCATACACTGAACTACAAATCGTCCACTGAGCTACAAAGCATGCACTGAACTACAATGTGTGCACTAAGCTACAAAGCATACACTGAAATACATAGCGTGCACTAGGCTAAAAAGCGTGCACTAAGGTACAAAGCATACACTGATCTACATAGTGTGCACTGATCTACAAAGCATACACTGATCTACATAGCGTGCACTAAGCTACAAAGCGTGCACTAAGCTACAAAGCATACACTGAACTACAAAGTGTGCACTAAGCTACAAAGCATACACTGATCTACAAAGCATACACTGATCTACATAGCGTGCACTAAGCTGCAAAGCATACACTGAACGACGAAGCATACACTGAACTACAAAGCATACACTGAACTACAAAGCGTGCACTGAGATACAAAGCATGCACTTAACTATAAAGCATGCACTGAGCTACAAAGCATGCACTGAACTACAAAGTGTGCACTAAGCTACAAAGCATACACTGAACTACAAAGCATACACTGAACTACAAAGCGTGCACTGAGATACAAAGCATGCACTTAACTACAAAACGTGCACTGTGCTACAAAGCATGCACTGAACTACAAAGTGTGCACTAAGCTACAAAGCATACACTGAACTACAAAGCATACACTGAACTACAAAGCATACACTGAACTACAAAGCGTGCACTGAGATACAAAGCATGCACTTAACTACAAAGCGTGCACTGAGCTACAAAGCATGCACTGAACTACAATGCGTGCACTAAGCTACAAAGCATACACTAAACTACAAAGCATACACTGAACTACAAAGCATACACTGAATGACAAATTGTGCACTAAGCTACAAAGCATACACTGAACTACAAAGCGTGCACTGAACTACAAAGCATACACTGAATGACAAATTGTGCACTAAGCTACAAAGCATACACTAAACTACAAAGCATACACTGAACTACAAAGCATACACTGAATGACAAATTGTGCACTAAGCTACAATGCATACACTGAACTACAAAGCATACACTGAACTACAAAGCATACACTGAACTACAAAGCATACACTGAACTACAAAACATACACTGAACTACAAAGTGTGCACTGAACTACAAAGCATACACTGAACTACAAAGCATACACTGAACTACAAAGCATACACTGAACTACAAAGCACACACTAAGGTACAAAGCATGCACTGAACTGCAAAATACACTAAGCTACAAAGCATGCACTGAACTACAAAGCACACACTAAGCTACAAAGCATACACTGAACTACAAAGCACACACTAAGCTACAAAGCATACACTTAACTACAATTAAAGCTTCCACTGAACTACAAAGCGTGCACTCAACTACAAAGCATGCACAGAACTACAAAATCATGTATCAAATTTTGTCAATGTATCTAGATTTTGATGAATTGTGACTCCATGACTCACAAACTGATTTGATTTGTTTATACATAATATGTAATCCTTTAAAGTGGTGTTCTGACATGATTATTGTTGGCAAAAAATAAAATTTGTTTTTTCTCGGCGAGGGAGGGAGGTTCAAAGGGTCAAAATATAAAAAAAAATACCATCCAGTCTGGAAATCCAATTGTCCACATGAAATTAGAATTGTCCTGTAAGTTCTTCACAAAATAAACTGAAACAATTGTTGGTGGCTTCAACATCAGTCAAAGTTAAGAGTCAAAAGAATGTTAAAAACTTCACCATGTAGTCCAAGTCCAGTCTATCAAGTCAACACTCATGCAGGCTCAGTCCAACTTCCAGTATAAGTCCCAGTCCTGTTATGTTAAGTGTTCAATCCACAGTTCAGTCCAATGAGACTGACTTCCAGTCCATTCCATTCCCCAGCCAGTCTCAGTTCATTTCATTCCTTTCCAGTCCAATCTCTGCTTGTCTAGTGTAGTCCAGTCACAGTCCGACTTTTAGTCTGGTCCAGTTACTGTCAAGCTTCTAGTACAGACCAGACCAGACCAGTCCAGTCCAGTCCAGTTCAGGCTGATCCAGTTCAGTGTATGCCAGTCCAGTCCAGTTCAGTCTATGTCAGTCCATTCCATTCCAATCTATGCCAGTCCAGTCTAGGCCCATCCACTCTTCATATCAGTCCAAATTTTGGCCTTGTTTAGTCACTGCTTAGCTCCTGGTCCAGACCATTAGGGTCTAGTCGATTCCAGCCCAGTCCAGTCCAGTCCAAGTCTAGTACAATTTATGCCATTTCATTGCAGTCTTTTCCAGTCTATTCAATTCTATTGTTGGTTCTGTCCAGTGCAGTCTATTTCATTTGATAGTCCAGTCTAGTTCAGTCTAGTTCAGTTCAGTCTATTCCAGTCGGCAGCTTAATCCAGTTCAGTCTGTTTCAATCAGGTCTAGTCTAGTTCAATCCACTCGGCAGCTCAGTCTATTCTTGTAATAATAAATGCAAATTGCAAATTGTGAAAATGAATAATGATGGTGTATATTACCATTTATCAACATTTTAAAATTATGACATTTAATTTACATATATCAGCTTGCACCTGTTTAAAAATAGTTTAAACTATCATGTTTCAAGACTTATGACATTTCAGAATATGAGAACTCCTTGTTACAGTGCAACTCAAAGAACAACATTATAGCTATCAAGTGTATTGTAAATTAATCATCATATTAATAAATCAAATGAACATAAATTCATCTGTACAGATGGTGCTCTGGCAGAAAACTTTATTAGACATTATGTATATTACACATCAAACAACTTCATTATTTCAAGTTGATGTAATACAACTTGAACATCATGTAGTACATTGTATATTTGTTCAAACTTGAATTATGCTTGTTTATAACAGCTGAATAAAAATGTGTTACCGGTATAAAGCCACCAAACCATGTCTGGCAAAATGTCTGGACTAATTTTCAATTGGTCACAATATCTGCATAGTTCAAGTAAGTATAAAACAAATTACAACCTGTAATATAGTATACATGTCATTAGTCAACCACTAGTCAACACTTGTCAAAAATTGCTTGAGTGTGTAAATATTTCAAACAGTGAATATAAAGTGTGTTATGGAAATAAAAAGATTTCATTTGGCCAAATTAAACCAGTTTTGTGGAGAGTAAAAAAAAAATCTTTGTTTTTTGAACCTAATCTACCGCTAAACAAAACTTTGAACAGACTTGACAATTCCCATATTCATACATAAGTTAGTCATGGTTTTAGCAAAATTGCATGTATTTTTACGGCCCATATATTCTTCTACTGCGACTAAAGGTAACATCTTAATTTCCATAAAAAAGCCATTCACATCACCCAGGTGCACCACCAGGGACTATATCATTAATTTCTTTTTAAGGTATCTAAAACTCAATCTGCCAACCAATCAAAATTATGCTGATTGATGTGGTATTTTTCGTAGATTTAAGATTATATGATGCAGTTATTTCAGTGTCTGTAAAATATACAATAATAATTTTATAAACCTAATATATTGATCGTGTATGTCTGGAATGAATATTGTGGTTGTACTTGGCCACTATCCAACAACATGTACACTTTTTCTTTTTGTTGATACAAATGTATAATGTACGGCTAGAATATTTTCATTCTCTCTCGATTAATATACAGTGTGGCTTTTTATTTTCTGGCATTACATATTGAATATGCAATGTCCTAGTTAATAAAACACCATTACAGTAGATCACATGGTAGTGCTGATACGCACATGCCATATTTAGTTATTCATATGCTGGATAGCACAAACAAATCATTTACAGTGCACCAGCATATATGGAGAAATATTGCAAGCTTTTGTATCTTTTAGAAACATGAGAATTCGAGAGCTTAGTCATGCACATCCAAAAGCATATATTTGAGTCCTGGATAGTGGAATATAATAATAATAACTTTATTACACTACTTTGCCATCAAAGGGCACAGTATGGTGAAGAAAATAAAATACAAATCATAAAAAATACAGCAGCTAAATGAACTAAATTATGATAAGATAAAAATAAAATTAAGAGATGTTAAAAGCTTAATAAAAAAATTAATCTTAATTACAGGATTCTCCCACTGTGGAGGTGATAGCTTTCATATACTTGATTTCTGTTTTGCTTTATTTAGAAACTTTTGGTTGTTGTCGTCTGCCTCTTTCAATTTCTAAATTATGATCACTAAGCTGAAATTTACTCACAATTCTCTAAAGGCTGAAGTTTGTTATTTTGGTTAAGTATGTTGCTATTTTCAAATGCGATTTAAACAATTTATATGTTCTCATTTTATTGCCATCTTTACCATTTTTACTGTGAGGAGAATTTAAGCTTTCTTTCCATAATTTTTCATATTTTTTTGTGAATTTTATTTAAACAACATTTGATATTTGATCTATGTTATTCACTTTATGGTTTAATTTTATTGTTTCAAAATCATTGTGGCTCATTATATTTTTTATATGTTTTATCCAGCTAGAATTACTTTAACTGCTTCATCGAGAGCACATTTAAGTACCGGTACATGGTTATCAGGTAGGGTGTTTAGCCTGAACCAGTATTTAGTAGGCAATGTTGATGCCTTTATTCTTATTGGCGTTCTGCCAAGTTCTCCTTTAATACCAATTTCTGATGTAATTTTACATACACCAAGTATGAAACGCTAAAATTGACCACAGGTTTGTTCTAGGTTATGGTCATCTTTTACTAAATCACAAGCCCAGAATTCTGCCCGTACATTAAAATTGGTTGGTCAAATACCTTAAATCACAGTGAAGGGAATACCATTTTGTGATTTAATATGGTTGTCGTATAGAGAAAAAAGCTTTCATTGCTTTGTTTTTAGCTCTGCTGTCAACTTTGTTGCGTGGAGCTTATCATATGAGTGCTGATTGTCCGTAGACGTTTTTCGTTCATGTCAACTATTTACTTTTTAGCTCCGCTGTTGACAAAGTTACTGATTGTCTGTCATCATCGTCGTCGTCAACTTTACAATTTCAACTTCTTCTTTAAAACCGCAAGTCAGAATGTTTTAAAATTTGATATGCAAGTACCTTGGATGGTTCTTTCTCAGATTTGTTCATTTCATGTCAAAATCTCAAATTCTCTATTTTTGGTGAATATTTTTGGCTTCGTGTGAAAAAACGTGAGTCTGATTGCTTTGGTAATACATATATAGGTACTATATGTGGACCTCTCTCAAATTTGTTCATTTCGTGATGATATCTTTAATCCTCTAATTTTGATGAATATATATTTTTGGTAAAAAGTGATATTTTTGACTTCTTGTTAAAAACCACACGTATGATTGCTTTGATATTATACATATAGGTACTACATGTTGACCTCTCTCAGATTTGTGCATTTCAGGATGATATGAGAGATTGATTGTTGAACATTTTATAAATTTGATTTAAATTTTTCATTTGGTGTGAATATAGTGCCTAAATAACAGAATTCACTCACTGCTGTTATATTTTTGTTATTTATTGACAAATTTTAACTTTTTAGAATTATGTTGCCAGTATTAAAAACCATCACTTTTGTTTCTTTATGTTCACTAAAAGGCTCCATTTTTCAAAATAGTTGACCAGTTTATTCAAACAATTTTGTAGACCTTCGAGAGTCTTAGAGACCAATACTAAATCATCTGCATATTGGATATATATATATTTATATATTTTTTACCAATACAGATTGGGTCATCATTCTTTTAACCAAATATATATAATATTATAAATCAAGTTATTTCATTTCCTACATAAATCAAAGTATTTTAATATATCTCATATATACTGTCATATACTGAACTTAATTACTCTGTGGATTTGTATGTTCGTTTACACATTGCTCCAATGTGGATTGGTATGTCCGTTTACACATTGCTCGAATGTGGATTTGTATGTCCGTTTACACATTGCTCCAATGTGGATTGGTATGTCCGTTTACACATTGCTCCAATGTGGATTTGTATGTCCGTTTACACATTGCTCCAATGTGAATTTGTATGTCCGTTTACACATTGCTCCAATGTGGACTTGTATGTCAGATTATACAGTCTGAAATGTATTCCATTTTTTTATTGAAGAGAGGTGAATTTTAATGAATTTTGTGAGTCAAGAAATTTGTGAAGTTTTGTAGTATGGAAAATTTTACTGGGGTCTTAAAGACCAGCATCACATCACCAGCATCGATTTTCACTGGGATCATAATGACACAACATCACATCGATTTTCACTGGGATCTTAACAACACAGCATCACATCAGTTTTCACTGGGATCTTAACACGGCATCACATCGATTTTCACTGGGATCTTAACAACACAACATCACATCGGTTTTCACTGGGATCTTAACAACACGGCATCACATTGTTTTTCACTTGGATCTTAACGACACAACATCACATCGTTTTTCACTGGGATCTTAACGACACAACATCACATCAGTTTTCCCTGAGATCTTAACACGGCATCACATCGGTTTTCACTGGAATCTTAACGACACAACATCACATCGGTTTTCACTTGGATCTTAATGACACAGCATCACATCAGTTTTCACTGGGATCTTAATGACACGGCATCACATCACATCACATGAGTTGCTAACAAAGAAATTCCCACCCTTTTACCCTGATTGAATCGTGCTAGAATCATGATCCGCGACTACAAATTCTCCATATCATGAATATTTATAAAATGGGCTAGAAAATTACAACGTTAAACAATAGAACACTATTATGCCAATGATATGCTAATTGCCGTTGCAAAACAATGGTAAAAAAAACACTGTTAAAACTATTGAATGTTCCTGTCCATATGGTCGAGTGATGGTGCAAAATAATGACAATGGTTCGTTAGAAGTGTCAAATTAATTATATTGTGCATCTACATACATGTACAATTGATTGTCATTTTGGTAAGATAATTACAGGTTTTTCAAATCGTGGGCATTCGGACAATACGTTTGACGTGTAGTGTATCTATTCATGTTATTTGCATGAATAGAACTTATACTGACACTTTTCTAATTATTAAAGGTTGTGGAACTGACAAACTTGTAAATTACACATAAATATTGTCCTTCTTTCTGTGAAACTAAAATATAATTAGTCAAGTTTTTTGGGACTAAACCCAACATGAATGAAAATGTAATGTAATGTTAACTGAGAAAACTACTTAATTTTTTTTGATCAGTATTTAGATGCAATCTAAGAAATGTTGGGATTTTAATCACCAGATATGCTAATGTACGAATATGTGCCTGTATATGACGTAAAGTTGGTGTTCAAAAAACTTAAAAGTGGTAGGTGTGGTCAAAATAAAATGTAGGTGGTCAAGGGTGAATCTGCTGGGTCATTTAACTATTGTTTAACTGTTTTTTACATTATACCCAAGCAATATTGATTTCAGAGACCTTATATCACTGCAGCAGTGAAATCTCTTATACTGTAAATTGCCATCACCATTAAGAAAATAAGAGAGATGACTATAAATCTTCTGCAGTGACATTGACATTCAGTGCCTTGTTTTATCTCGCTTTTGTTAATGTCAATTTCATTTACTGCCCAAGCCATTCATGATTTGAATTGTAAATGGTATTTATTCTTGTATTCCAATAACAGTAGCGTACTGGTCAAACAAAATTTCTAGTTCTGGTTTTTACTTTGATCGTGGCTGAAAATCTGCACTTGTTTTTAATTGATCAGTCTTGTAAACTTTCCATCGTAAGACGTAATACTTTAATCAAAAGATTTCTGAAATAATGATTCCTATTGCCTACTTTAATCCACTTTTTTTCATTTTGTTTGACTATATCACATACCATAATCTATCCTTTGCAGTTTTAGAGAAGAAACAATTATAGGAGTTATTTTACATTATATTAAACTACTTTTTTCTTTTCATTAGGCCAATCAAAAAAAAATTGGACATTCCCAACAATCATATAACTACCCATTATTTGGAGGACTTTAAAATGTTTTCAGCAAATTATCTGCTGATTTTTTTATTTCTATCCAAATTAATTGTCATTCAGCAATGTTGTAATTATTAATTTTATTTACTTCCTTCTATGCAGGAAATGAAAGAAATTTATCATGAAAACTAACCATGATGTCATATTTCATGTCTGTATATAAACAATAATTATGTTCTTAGCAATTACCTAAAAGCACACCTCATTGCATATACCCAGTATTGTTTTAACTTGTTACCGGAAACTCCAAATATATTTTAATTAGTCTTAAATCAGCTTCCTTGAATTTGGAATTTGTTTGGACTGTAAGTGTGATATGAGTTTTATCTTAACAAAGATGACTTTGCTTGTTGTGCAGATGACACTATAAATGTTTATAGGTAATTACTAGTTAGTTGAAGCTTATCAAAAGACAGCAACCTGTTCATATGTATGGCACCCAATCTGAATATACCGGTATAATCAAATGCTTTAATGAATAGAATAGAATACAATAGAATACAATACAATAGAATAGATCCTTTATATTGCCTTATTACAACAAAACTTATGAAAAAGTATGATGAATCCAAGAAAAAATGAACTACCAGTATTGTAAAAATAAAACTATTGTGTTGTCATCTGCTCTATATTTGTTTAATAGTGCTTGTGAGTTGAGATTATAAAACAATGTTCTGTGATGTGACATAAAAAAGGCATGACCATATGGTATATGTAGAGCTATCCTGTGCCATCTATTTAGTTGCTTATATTTTACATACTGGATAAATATCAAATCAATATTCTGTGTAAGTACTGTCGCATATTGACATACATGTGTATGCATGTCACCTGACTAACAATATGCCTTACCTTGAATGGGAGAATATATATATATATATAGGTTGAACATTCAAAATATGAAGCAGGTTCGGGGATATAATGTGATTAGTTGAAGGACATTAATTATAATAATTGATGGAGCATCAGTTATAATTTAATCTGTAAAAATAATATAAATTAGAACAGAAGGTAAGGAAATGAAATGTGACAATATGCTGGAGAGTAGCTATTTGTTTAACACCATGGAAACAGACATTTGCGCTAATATTAATTAGTTAATCAGGCTTTACGACCTTCATTATTAATTGGGAAAGCCAGTTGTTATATGTATTATATAAAAGCAGCATGAGATGATTTGGAGCTCTTGACATTGACACACAAATCACAATAATTTTGTTTTGTTTTATTTTGGAGTAGCATTTGGTATTGATTCAGGATTGTGTTCGATATTGATTTGAGAATTGCTGAAAATATTTTAGGTTTTAAATCTATTGTTATTGAAGCTGGGATGCAAAATACAATGTAATTGGGCTTTACCAGTATTGTAGGACATGTTAACCTGTATACAAAACACTTTTATTAATTTTGTTATTTTAGATTGTACACTTTTTCATCTCTCCCCACCCTCTACTAATGTGTATTTTCTACCAGTATATTCACCAAATATTGATTAATCACCATGGATACTAAAGACTGTTATGGATTTAGTATATAGAATCAAAGGCTCTTTAACTACAAGTACATCTCTCCATGCAGTAACTGAAGAAAATAAATAATTATTTTTTTTTCTATTTGGCCATTCAAATTTTCTCTCAATGTATTATAAATCAAAATATAAAATCCAAAGATTCAAATGAATTGAAATTGAATAAAAATAATGCTGTTTAGAGCATGAAAAGTTTTAAAAATTTCAATTAGAATTTTTTTTAAGTTGGTGATTACAAAGACGTTGACTGTGATGACACCGTCATGCACTTTTGTTCTAACAAGAAAATAAGTAATGTTATCTTTGTAGGATTTTAGGATATTTAGCCATGCTGGGCTACAGATGTCTTCATAGTTTTTTTTTCAAGGTGATAAACTCTACAAGTTATCTCAGGTTTTACTTCTTGTCAAACATTTTAAATTTTAATATACTTCTAACAAAAGACAAAACAAAAACCCATTTAAAAACTAACATGTTATTTCCCAACAGGGGTGTAATCTGTTTATACTGTGGATGACATTGTAAGACAGAACATTCTTTGTCATCATATCAACCGATTCATCATTATGGATGGGTCTGACTTGTCTCAATGGTTTTCCGAGAAGTCATTTCATTCCTCAGCTGTCATTGTATCTTTATGATTTGTCTGTACTCCATATCTCAATGCAATGTTTTATTAATCTGCAATGTGAACCTAATTGTTCTTTTTTGGTGTACGGAGTATGTGATATGAGATTTAATTAAAAAAAAACTGTCCTGAAACTATAAATTTTATCTGGCGTGAACACCCAAAAAAAGGTGGGCCTTGCTCTGGCTGTGTTGCACTTACTCAAATAGGGAGAGCATTCATTGGCAAAGATACTGATGTGATAGCAGGTTTAAAGATTCATGTGTTCAAGCCGGCATGCTTGATACAAGAATAGTGTATTACAGTAAATATCAAGATTGCATTCATACAACCTTCTTGGAGTCAATGCAAAGCTACTTACAAAATTGTGCCTGATTGGCTACCCAACCCCAACACCTGACATTCAGACCAATCAGGGAGCAGCTTGCATTGTGCCTGATTGGCTACCCAACCCTAACACCTGACAGTCAGACCAATCAGAGAGCAGCTTGCATTGTGCCTGATTGGCTACCCAACCCTAACACCTGACAGTCAGACCAATCAGAGAGCAGCTTGCATTGTGCCTGATTGGCTACCCAACCCTAACACTTGACAGTCAGACCAATCAGAGAGCAGCTTGCATTGTGCCTGATTGGCTACCCAACCCTAACATCTGACAGTCAGACCAATCAGAGAGCAGCTTGCATTGTGCCTGATTGGCCACCCAACCCCAACACCTGACAGTCAGACCAATCATAGAGCAGCTTGCATTGTGCCTGATTGGCTACCCAACCCTAACACCTGACAGTCAGACCAATCAGAGAGCAGCTTGCATTGTGCCTGATTGGCTACTCAACCCTAACACCTGACAGTCAGACCAATCAGAGAGCAGCTTGCATTGTGCCTGATTGGCTACCCAACCCTAACACCTGACAGTCAGACCAATCAGAGAGCAGCTTGCATTGTGCCTGATTGGCTACCCAACCCTAACACCTGACAGTCAGACCAATCAGAGAGCAGCTTGCATTTTGCCTGATTGGCTACCCAACCCTAACACCTGACAGTCAGACCAATCAGAGAGCAGCTTGCATTGTGCCTGATTGGCTACCCAACCCTAACACCTGACAGTCAGACCAATCAGAGAGCAGCTTGCATTGTGCCTGATTGGCTACCCAATCCAAACGCCTGACAGTCAGACCAATCAGAGAGCAGCTTGCATTGTGCCTGATTGGCTACCCAACCCTAACACCTGACAGTCAGACCAATTAGGGAGCAGCTTGCATTTTGCCTGATTGGCTACCCAACCCTAACACCTGACAGTCAGACCAATCAGAGAGCAGCTTGCATTGTGCCTGATTGGCTACCCAACCCTAACACCTGACAGTCAGACCAATCAGAGAGCAGCTTGCATTGTGCCTGATTGGCTACCCAATCCAAACGCCTGACAGTCAGACCAATCAGAGAGCAGCTTGCATTGTGCCTGATTGGCTACCCAACCCTAACACCTGACAGTCAGACCAATTAGGGAGCAGCTTGCATTTTGCCTGATTGGCTACCCAACCCTAACACCTGACAGTCAGACCAATCAGAGAGCAGCTTGCATTGTGCCTGATTGGCTACCCAACCCAAACACCTGACAGTCAGACCAATCAGAGAGCAGCTTGCATTGTGCCTGATTGGCTACCCAACCCTAACACCTGACAGTCAGACCAATCAGAGAGCAGCTTGCATTGTGCCTGATTGGCCACCCAACCCCAACACCTGACAGTCAGACCAATCAGAGAGCAGCTTGCATTGTGCCTGATTGGCTACCCAACCCTAACACCTGACAGTCAGACCAATCAGAGAGCAGCTTGCATTGTGCCTGATTGGCTACCCAACCCTAACACCTGACAGTCAGACCAATCAGAGAGCAGCTTGCATTGTTCCGTGATTGGCTACCCAACCCTAACACCTGACACTCAGACCAATCAGAGAGCAGCTTGCATTGTGCCAGCTTGGCTACCCAACCCTAACACCTGACAATCAGACCAATCAGAGAGCAGCTTGCATTGTGCCTGATTGGCTACCCAACCCTAACACCTGACAGTCAGACCAATCAGAGAGCAGCTTGCATTGTGCCTGATTGGCTACCCAACCCTAACACCTGACAGTCAGACCAATCAGAGAGCAGCTTGCATTGTGCCTGATTGGCTACCCAACCCTAACATCTGACAGTCAGACCAATCAGAGAGCAGCTTGCATTGTGCCTGATTGGCCACCCAACCCCAACACCTGACAGTCAGACCAATCATAGAGCAGCTTGCATTGTGCCTGATTGGCTACCCAACCCTAACACCTGACAGTCAGACCAATCAGAGAGCAGCTTGCATTGTGCCTGATTGGCTACTCAACCCTAACACCTGACAGTCAGACCAATTAGAGAGCAGCTTGCATTGTGTCTGATTGGCTACGCAACCCCAACACCTGACAGTCAGACCAATCAGAGAGCAGCTTGCATTGTTCCGTGATTGGCTACCCAACCCTAACACCTGACAGTCAGACCAATCAGAGAGCAGCTTGCATTGTGCCTGATTGGCTACTCAACCCTAACACCTGACAGTCAGACCAATCAGAGAGCAGCTTGCATTGTGCCTGATTAGCTACTCAACCCTAACATCGGACAATCAGACCAATCAGAGAGCAGCTTGCATTGTGTCTGAATGGCTACGCAACCCCAACACCTGACAGTCAGACCAATCATAGAGCAGCTTGCATTGTGCCTGATTGGCTACCCAACCTTAACACCTGACAGTCAGACCAATCATAGAGCAGCTTGCATTGTGCCTGATTGCCTACCCAACCCTAACACCTGACAGTCAGACCAATCAGAGAGCAGCTTGCATTGTGCCTGATTGGCTACTCAACCCTAACATCTGACAGTCAGACCAATCAGAGAGCAGCTTGCATTGTGCCTGATTAGCTACTCAACCCTAACACTGGACAATTAGACCAATCAGAGAGCAGCTTGCATTGTGCCTGATTGGCTACTCAACCCTAACACCTGACAGTCAGGCCAATCATAGAGCAGCTTTCATTGTGCCTGACTGGCTACTCAACCCTAACACCTGACAGTCAGACCAATCAGAGAGCAGCTTGCATTGTACCTGATTGGCTACTCAACCCTAACACATGACAGACCAATCAATAAGCAGCTTGTTTGCCAACAAGTTTTTTTGTCACATCAAATTCTGCCTTGTATGATTTGGCTTCTTGGGTTACAGTCACAACATCATTAAGTTTCTTTGGTGAAGTGTATTTATGTATGGCTTTGCAAACATTCCTAATATTTTGGATGTGACAACAATAGAAAAACACCTTGAAATTATGCAGTGGTGGACTTTTAGTTTTAACTCATAAATAAAAATAATCCCGGTACCCAGATTTTACATGTAAAAAGTTTCACTGGGAATTCAAAACTTAAAACCAAATGAATATTCTAAAAATATCAAAATATTTAAATTACAAATCCGTAAAAATAAATGAATTTAAAAAAAAACATTACATTTAAATAAAGATGTTTCTAGTGTGACAGAGACATTCCTTTTTATTCAATGGAAAATTCTCTCCCATACAGTAATGCTTTGCAAATAAGATCTGTAGTGCATACATAATGCTTTATTTGTGTGTACTGTAACATCGAAGATGGAAGGGATAAGTATATTAAAGGACAATTTCTGTCCGGCATTGTCGTCGCCATTGTTGTCGTCATTGTTAATATTGTTATTGTGTGCATAATATTAACTTTACTAATTCTATTCCAAACATCATCAAACTTGGTCACCTTCTTCATCAGTATAAAGTCTTCCCTGAGTATGAACAACAGAAAATGAATGAAATGTATGAAAATATCATGCAAAAATTGAGAAAATCTGATAAAATATTTTGATCACTGGTAATACACATTCAAAGGTCACTGATCTCAGTGGAAATATGCATTGTTGTCTGTGTTCAATGAAGCAAATCTTTTATCTTGTAATAATATCCTTGGTAATGTATCTCCCAAATTCCATGGGAATACTAGACTGGGTTTCAAAACTAACTCATGGAGAGAGTTTTCGCATAGTCTGATACACATTTACAAACCTAAAATCTTTACAGAAAACAAGATGTCAGAAAATCAATATAAGCACTCCTATGAATTGGGTGACAAACTTTGATCAAGATCTGAAACTGATTGAAAATCTGTTTAGTTCAAAGTTATCAAATCAAAAACAATACATAATAAGGAAAACGTTGCGTCTACATTTTGAAAAGAAAATTGTACTCAAAAATAGGTATTCTGTATTTGACAAAAAATTCATTCGACAAATGAAAATTCACAGGAATTTGTTTCAGCTATTAGTACAGATTGATAGAGCTTTTATAATAATAATTTAAAAACACACTTTAAAAACAAAGATTGCAGTGTTTGAATATGTAGATTCTCAGGAGGCAAAAGTACTGTTGACTTCTCTCTCCACTGGACACCAACTAACTATTTAAGTTTATTTGCATACAAAGCAGAGCTGGCAACATGATAGCTATTTATAGAGGGCGTTTTTTTACCTTTCAAATAATACAGTAGTCACACAATGAATATAATAAGGCAGTTCATATTTCTCTTGGTGAATCATTAATTTTTGACAGACATCTGTACAAAATACTTGCCAATGGGCAAAAACTAAGATTTTCTGGTATCTTGCATGATTTATGAATCTATTCACGTCTAAATGCAGTACTTTTTTCTGAGATGTGGCATTTGTTTTTATAATAAAAAATCTGAATTACTTTGAATAAAGCTGGAAATTATGTCCCTTAAAATAATTAAACAAATTAGGCACCAATGTTTTTGTAAGATATTTACATCTATCAAGAACATTTGGTAAACTGTTTCCACTGTTGTTTCAACCCCAAAACTTGTTTGTATTCAAAATTAATTAGGACAATGCATATTTATATTGAAACAAACTATAATAAAGGGAATAATATTATATAACAAAGGGCAAGGTCACCAGAGTTCAACTATTTTTTCTGTTGGTAAATACTGATATAATAATAAATGAAAAGATTAGAAAAAGAAATGAATACAAAAATGGCAATATGTAATGTAATATGTACTCCTATCAGAATAACTATATCCCTTTGAAAGCCAGGTAGTTTTCCCGTTCAAAATTCAGTTACAATATTTTCACTAAATTGCTTCCTGATATTGATTTTAGTTTTTCGTCCAAAGCTTTGTCAAATTTTATAAACATTTTTTGTGGAGAGAAGCAGACTGTAGAAAATTATTTTATAGATGAAGTTGACAATGGCTCTCAAAAGGATATATATGCTTCAGATGTCAGATTATTTTATAGATGGTGCCAAAAGTTGACAATGGCTCTCAAAAGGATATATATGCTTCAGATGTCAGTTAGATTATTTTATAGATGGTGCCAAAAGTTGACAATGGCTCTCAAAAGGATATATATGCTTCAGATGTCAGTTAGATTATTGTTTGGGTTTTTGTATGTGGTGATTGACATTCATACAAGTAATGAACTTGCTGATCAGATTTATATAGAAAAATTCAGGGAGACTCCTTCAATACAAAATGCATAAGAAACCCTTTCACCTGCCTCTTCTGTGCTAAACAAGATCAGGGATGAACTCAGACCTAATATCTCATCAGCACCACAATCACTATATTTTATCAAAATGTCACCATAGTCTCATTGGAAGCTGTAATATATGTCATGTTGGTGTTCTTCTTCTAATAACACCATGAAATTCAGTAATAGCTAATATATGTATGAAGCAGAATGGAGATAATGTTGTACATCTGTATTTTTAGCTCTGCTGTGTGTGAACATGAACCTCAGAAGGTGTGCTAGGACATGTGCCAACGTTTGTAGTCCTTCTTGTTTGAAGAGGGATTACAGCAATTGCATTCACATTGTGTCATCATTTATCAAAACATGCTGGCTCGTTTCCGACCATTCACACAAGCATGTTTTTGCACATGCTATCTCTGTCCCAATACATGCCAAGATCTGTAATGTGAATGCCACTATTATCGCAAGATTGTGCCCTGCTGAAATATGCATACGATTAATATGTTAAGCACAATTTGTTTGTATCCTATTTTCTTCAAATTGATTAAAATACTTGAAGCATATATAGAACCTGTTTGAATAGTTAATTTTGCATTCTAATTACTATTCTTAGCATGTGTTTGAATAGTTAATTTTGCATTCTAATTACTATTCTTAGCATGTTTTGTTTATATTCTGAAAACAATTTTCTCAAATGAATTGAAACTTTGTACATGCCTATACTGCTTGTGTACATGCCTATACTGCTTGTGTACATGTCTATACTGCTTGTGTACATGCCTATACTGCTTGTGTACATGTCTATACTGCTTGTGTACATGCCTATACTGCTTGTGTACATGCCTATACTGCTTGTGTACCGGTACATGCCTATACTGCTTGTGTACATGCCTATACTGCTTGTGTACATGCCTATACTGCTTGTGTACATGCCTATACTGCTTGTGTACCGGTACATGCCTATACTGCTTGTGTACATGCCTATACTGCTTGTGTACATGCCTATACTGCTTGTGTACATGCCTATACTGCTTGTGTACATGCCTATACTGCTTGTGTACATGCCTATACTGCTTGTGTACATGCCTATACTGCTTGTGTACATGCCTATACTGCTTGTGTACATGTCTATACTGCTTGTGTACATGCCTATACTGCTTGTGTACATGTCTATACTGCTTGTGTACATGCCTATACTGCTTGTGTACATGTCTATACTGCTTGTGTACATGCCTATACTGCTTGTGTACATGCCTATACTGCTTGTGTACATGCCTATACTGCTTGTGTACATGCCTATACTGCTTGTGTACATGTCTATACTGCTTGTGTACATGCCTATACTGCTTGTGTACATGCCTATACTGCTTGTGTACATGCCTATACTGCTTGTGTACATGCCTATACTGCTTGTGCACATGCCTATACTGCTTGTGCACATGCCTATACTGCTTGTGTACATGCCTATACTGCTTGTGTACATGCCTATACTGCTTGTGTACATGCCTATACTGCTTGTGTACATGCCTATACTGCTTGTGTACATGCCTATACTGCTTGTGTACATGCCTATACTGCTTGTGTACATGCCTATACTGCTTGTGTACATGCCTATACTGCTTGTGTACATGCCTATACTGCTTATGTACATGCCTATACTGCTTATGCATATTAATTAGCTAACATTGGTGTGTGAACCAAGTTCAGCTACACTGTGCAGTTGTCACACACATCATGTTTAATATCGTTGAGTGGAAACCCCGGAAAACACTAAACCTGTCGAAAAACACTAAACCTGTCGAAAAACACTAAACCTGACAATAAAAACACTAAACCCGAGGTAAAGGGTGTATTATGGGTGTACCATAATCTTCCAGTGAATATTTGATTAAAAGAAAGCGAAAACATGAAACAGAACCCACGACGGCAGCTGATTTCACAAGGGCGCCCTCAATGTAATCTAAACTATTAAGTTTATTATATGTATTAAATCTGGGTTAAATACATTTAGTTATGTGCTGTTTTCCGAGGAATTTTTAAAAAAATTAGGGTTAGGGTTAGGGTTAGGTTTAGGGTTAGGGTTAGGGTTTGGTTTAGTGTTTTTCAACTGGTTTAGTGTTTTCCGGGGTTTCCACTCAACGGTTTAATATTGATCATCACCAAGATTTTAAAATGCTATTATATCTTGTTAATACTTGTGATTCAATTATAAAATAAGAAAAGTATTTAAAAAAGCTTATGAATTGTTTAAAATTCTATAGAAATCAAAACAATAATTTATGATGGCTATTAAGGCAACAAATGACATGTAATGTAAACCATTATATCTCTACATTTACGTCAAATGAGAAAACAACAGTATTGAATGTTAGTGATACAGGAAATTGTTTCTAGTATTCAGTTTTGCTTCTACCTTTCTGGAAATTTAAGGCATTTGCATGGCTTCTGTTAAAACAGATTATCAGACTTTTGATTATGTTTCAACATTATCTACAAATCCAAGATATATCCAGTATATAGGATTTGATCTTTTAAAAGTGAATATATATATAAACCAAAAATTGCCTTTGTCATCTACTGAATCATTATAACCACAGAGAGTAGGAAAAGTTATATTTACAAAAATAAAATACAAAATATATTTTTTATCGACCTCCCTCCTGTAAAGTGGACTGTTCTCCTTGCCTATTTATTTGGTTAAAATCCCAAATTTGATGGAAGATAAGACAAATGCAAAGTGAACACAACAATATGGCTTATAATCTTGTGGCCAGGCTTTTAATTGAGATCTGTGCTGCATCTGGGTCTCAATACGTACATGTCTATAAAGTACTGTGCTACAGTTTGGCCACAAGTCATGGGCCTTTAATTGAATTCTGCACTGCAGTTGGGCCACAAGTCATGGGCCTTTAATTGAGTTCTGCACTGCAGTTAGGCCACAAGTCATGGGCCTTTAATTGAATTCTGCACTGCAGTTAGGCCACAAGTCATGGGCCTTTAATTGAATTCTGCACTGCAGTTGGGCCACAAGTCATGGGCCTTTAATTGAGTTCTGCACTGCAGTTAGGCCACAAGTCATGGGCCTTTAATTGAATTCTGCACTGCAGTTGGGCCACAAGTCATATGCCTTTAATTGAGTTCTGCACTGCAGTTAGGCCACAAGTCATGGGCCTTTAATTGAATTCTGCACTGCAGTTGGGCCACAAGTCATAGGCTTTAATTGAGTTCTGCACTGCAGTTAGGCCAGAAGTCATGGACATTTAATTGAATTCTGCACTGCAGTTGGGCCACAAGTCATATGCTTTTAATTGTGTTCTGCACTGCAGTTGGGCCACAAGTCATATGCCTTTAATTGAGTTCTGCACTGCAGTTAGGCCACAAGTCATGGGCCTTTAATTGAATTCTGCACTGCAGTTGGGCCACAAGTCATATGCCTTTAATTGAGTTCTGCACTGCAGTTGGGCCACAAGTCATATGCCTTTAATTGAGTTCTGCACTGCAGTTATACCACAAGTCATGGGCCTTTAATTGAATTCTGCACTGCAGTTAGACCACAAGTCATGGGCCTTTAATTGAATTCTGCACTGCAGTTGGGCCACAAGTCATATGCCTTTAATTGAGTTCTGCACTGCAGTTGGGTCACAAGTCATGGGCCTTTAATTGAGTTCTGCACTGCAGTTGGACCACAAGTCATATGCCTTTAATTGAATTCTGCACTGCAGTTGGGCCACAAGTCATATGCCTTTAATTGAGTTCTGCACTGCAGTTAGGCCACAAGTCATGGGCCTTTAATTGAGTTCTGCACTGCAGTTGGGCCACAAGTCATAGGCCTTTAATTGAGTTCTGCACTGCAGTTAGGCCACATGTCATGGGCCTTTAATTGAATTCTGCACTGCAGTTGGGCCATAAGTCATATGCCTTTAATTGAGTTCTGCACTGCAGTTAGGCCACAAGTCATGGGCCTTTAATTGAATTCTGCACTGCAGTTGGGCCAGAAGTCATGGGCCTTTAATTGAATTCTGCACTGCAGTTGGGCCACATATCATATGCCTTTAATTGAGTTCTGCACTGCAGTTAGGCCACAAGTCATGGGCCTTTAATTGAATTGTGCACTGCAGTTGGGCCACAAGTCATATGCCTTTAATTGAGTTCTGCACTGCAGTTGGGCCACAAGTCATATGCCTTTAATTGAGTTCTGCACTGCAGAAAGTCTGAAGTCATGGGCATGTAATTGAATTCTGCACTGCAGTTGGGCCACAAGTTATAGGCCTTTAATTGAGTTCTGCACTGCAGTTAGGCCACAAGTCATGGGCCTTTAATTGAATTCTGCACTGCAGTTGGGCCACAAGTCATATGCCTTTAATTGAGTTCTGCACTGCAGTTGGGCCACAAGTCATATGCCTTTAATTGAGTTCTGCACTGCAGAAAGTCGGAAGTCATGGGCATGTAATTGAATTCTGCACTGCAGTTGGGCCACAAGTCATGGGCCTTTAATTGAATTCTGCACTGCAGTTGGGCCACATATCATATGCCTTTAATTGAGTTCTGCACTGCAGTTAGGCCACAAGTCATAGGCCTTTAATTGAGTTCTGCACTGCAGTTAGGCCACGTGTCATGGGCCTTTAATTGAATTCTGCACTGCAGTTAGGCCACAAGTCATGGACCTTTAATTGAATTCTGCACTGCAGTTGGGCCACAATTCATATGCCTTTAATTGAGTTCTGCACTGCAGAAAGTCGGAAGTCATAGGCCTTTAATTGAGTTCTGCACTGCAGTTAGGCCACAAGTCATAGGCCTTTAATTGAGTTCTGCACTGCAGTTAGGCCACAAGTCATGGGCCTTTAATTGAGTTCTGCACTGCAGTTAGGCCACAAGTCATAGGCCTTTAATTGAGTTCTGCACTGCAGTTAGGCCACAAGTCATAGGCCTTTAATTGAGTTCTGCACTGCAGTTAGGCCACAAGTCATATGCCTTTAATTGAGTTCTGCACTGCAGTTAGGCCACAAGTCATGGGCCTTTAATTGAATTCTGCACTGCAGTTGGGCCACAAGTCATATGCCTTTAATTGAGTTCTGCACTGCAGTTAGGCCACAAGTCATAGGCCTTTAATTGAGTTCTGCACTGCAGTTAGGCCACAAGTCATATGCCTTTAATTGAGTTCTGCACTGCAGTTAGGCCACAAGTCATAGGCCTTTAATTGAGTTCTGCACTGCAGTTGGGCCACAAGTCATGGGCCTTTAATTGAATTCTGCACTGCAGTTAGGCCACAAGTCATGGGCCTTTAATTGAATTCTGCACTGCAGTTGGGCCACAAGTCATATGCCTTTAATTGAGTTCTGCACTGCAGTTAGGCCACAAGTCATAGGCCTTTAATTGAATTCTGCACTGCAGTTAGACCACAAGTCATGGGCCTTTAATTGAGTTCTGCACTGCAGTTAGGCCACAAGTCATATGCCTTTAATTGAGTTCTGCACTGCAGTTAGGCCACAAGTCATAGGCCTTTAATTGAGTTCTGCACTGCAGTTGGGCCACAAGTCATGGGCCTTTAATTGAATTCTGCACTGCAGTTAGGCCACAAGTCATGGGCCTTTAATTGAATTCTGCACTGCAGTTGGGCCACAAGTCATATGCCTTTAATTGAGTTCTGCACTGCAGTTAGGCCACAAGTCATATGCCTTTAATTGAGTTCTGCACTGCAGTTGGGCCACAAGTCATATGCCTTTAATTGAGTTCTGCACTGCAGTTAGGCCACAAGTCATAGGCCTTTAATTGAGTTCTGCACTGCAGTTAGGCCACAAGTCATATGCCTTTAATTGAGTTCTGCACTGCAGTTAGGCCACAAGTCATAGGCCTTTAATTGAGTTCTGCACTGCAGTTAGGCCACAAGTCATAGGCCTTTAATTGAGTTCTGCACTGCAGTTAGGCCACAAGTCATAGGCCTTTAATTGAATTCTGCACTGCAGTTAGACCACAAGTCATGGGCTTTTAATTGAGTTCTGCACTGCAGTTAGGGCACAAGTCATAGGCCTTTAATTGAGTTCTGCACTGCAGTTAGGCCACAAGTCATAGGCCTTTAATTGAGTTCTGCACTGCAGTTAGGCCACAAGTCATAGGCCTTTAATTGAATTCTGCACTGCAGTTAGACCACAAGTCATGGGCCTTTAATTGAGTTCTGCACTGCAATTGGGCCAGAAGTTATAGGCCTTTAATTTAACTGTGAACTTTTGGTTCATAATTAATTCAATTTGACATCCCTTTAGTGATTCAGATTTTGACACTGCATGCATCAGACTTGAAATTGCATGGACCTAGTGATTCACATTACGGCACTCGGTACACAAAACTTGACTGCTGGTATTATGTGAAAATAGGGAAGTGCCACAAGGTACAATGAAATATAAAACATCAGTATCCCTCCGTATGTCTACCTTTGATGAAGCGGGATTTCCTAATCACTTACTTGTTGTGCAGACACTGTGATTGCAATCATAAATTTCACAAGATAAGATATCACCTGTGAAATATGACACTGCTATTTTCTATATATCAAAAACAGGATTATTTATTCATTTATAAAAATGAATACAACCCGAGTTATTTGTTCATGAAATGTCATTAGACTTAGATTTACGTTGAAATGTTCACTCCAGAATGGACGCGTAAATCGAGGAGATTTCTGACTGCTGGTATTATGTGAAATTATGCAAATTATTATGCAAAGCAAAATCTCCACCAAATTACATTGGCTATATTTTAAAAAAACTACAGCTACAAATGTTGATCAACTTATAATTTCCTTGATGGAATTCTGTATGTTTTGATGAACATTAGACTTTAATTTTTAATTTTAATTTACTAATAGTTTGCAACCACCGACAGCAATAATTTGACAGATTTATATATACACCTTGTGTAGAACATAGATATGTGGATTATACATCTTATGTGGGCATGTTTCATGTGGTTCATACTTTTTATATGAGATTGGGATTGTGAATAGAATATGGGTTTCATGTGGTATAACATTAATGCACTCAAGTACCAAAGGAATACCAGGCTAATACAAGAAAATTTATCTTAAAATTTGTGAATTTTTAGTTTTTAACCTAATCCTAAAAAAATTCACATCATAAGAAAGTCACAAGGAAGTCACTCTCATTAACAAACAAATTATCTTGTAGAAGCTGAGTAGAGACAATTAACTAATTGGATGTCATAATTAACACCCAAGGACAGAACATAATTTAATTAGTCGTCTATCCTAATCAATTAGCAGTCTGTGTAAAAAATATGGCTTTAAATATGATGGTTTGTTTTTTTAATTATAGATTTTATCCATTCTGATTGGACATTTTGAATGCTTACTAATCAGACATTGTTTTCTGAGGTTCCAAATGGTGAGAGTATCAAATTTAAAAAAAACATGCTTTGTTCATGACCTTCCAATATTTTTAGTACATAAATATTTTGGAGAATGTATAAAAATATGGGTTAAAAAAAGCAAGATAAGCAGTGGTGAATTTTTTTCATTAAAAATTCATAGAATATTCAGCACGACAATAAATAAATAACAATATGTTAACACAGCAACTGTTTTTGTGTTAAAGGATTAACCAAGGAGTTTAATTAAAAACTTCAGACCTATAGTTTTCCTTGATCCATGGAAAACTGGGTGTTGGCTGCAGGCTCCTTTGATAGTGCAATTACAACAAGTGTCGAAAATCAGCTTTTGAACAAATGTCACCATGCATAGGTAAGCAAGAACAATGGTGAGCATTAAAGCTGCTGAGCAAAGCTCAAAATGTCAGCCATGTATACAAAAACACTGAATTACATCGTCAATACTGTTATTGTGTTAGTGTTTGATAAAACAGCTTATTTGAGTAACCTGTATTGCCCCTAATTGGTTATATATTCAAGTCAGAGTGTGCCTATTGGTATAAAAGTGGCATTGCAACAAAAGAGTTTATGTAATAAGCTGTAATGGGGTGTCTGCAACACACTTCCAGTGTCTATTTCAATGGGCCATGATTGCTGCGAACGCACACAATGCAGATGCATTGTTGCTTTGTGATATCCTGAGTGTAACTGTAAAACGTTACTGTAGTCAATATCTTTTCAGAGTGCAATGTGTTCTGTTTTGTTCACAGAGCTGTATGTTTTATGTATGCCTCACTATAGCCACGTGTGTATATTTAGTTCAGTCGTTCCAGTAGAGTCCATGGGGGGACTCTCGTCATGGTCTATAAATTTTTATAAAAAAATGTAAAAAATGTAAAAATAATATGAAAGAAAAAAAAAAGGTCTGTTACAGAAACAATTATGTTGGTCTAATATATGTGTGCGAAAAATTGTGTGAGAATTTCACTTTTAAGCTTTGTGTGTCTACCTAATGTGAATTCTTCAAATCACATTGAACAATGCAGAAATGAAATGAGACAACCTATATTATATTAGCAGTTGGGTTTAATTTAAAACCTAATCAATCTATCTATATATTATATTTTGTCAACAATTTTAATTAAGGTCAGTAACCAATTTGAAATTCTGTCCATTTGTTCCAAAATTAATAGAAAATTACACAAATATGTGTGAAAAGTTGTACCAAATTAATAGAAAATTACACAAATATGTGTGAAAAGTTGTACCAAATTAATAGAAAATTACACAAATATGTGTGAAAAGTTGTACCAAATTAATAGAAAATTACACAAATATGTGTGAAAAGTTGTACCAAATTAATAGAAAATTACACAAATATGTGTGAAAAGTTGTACCAAATTAATAGAAAATTACACAAATATGTGTGAAAAGTTGTACCAAATTAATAGAAAATTACACAAATATGTGTGAAAAGTTGTACCAAATTAATAGAAAATTACACAAATATGTGTGAAAAGTTGTACCAAATTAATAGAAAATTACACAAATATGTGTGAAAAGTTGTACCAAATTAATAGAAAATTACACAAATATGTGTGAAAAGTTGTACCAAATTAATAGAAAATTACACAAATATGTGTGAAAAGTTGTACCAAATTAATAGAAAATTACACAAATATGTGTGAAAAGTTGTACCAAATTAATAGAAAATTACACAAATATGTGTGAAAAGTTGTACCAAATTAATAGAAAATTACACAAATATGTGTGAAAAGTTGTACCAAATTAATAGAAAATTATGCTGCACAAGAGGTTAAACAGATCCCCAGTTTGTGTAGACTGTTGATGATTCAAAATGCAAATGGCTGCTGAGATATGTTGAAAGCAAGAAAGCCTCAAGCTTGTTTTTTCCCTTAAATATTCCATTCTCTCATGTCATTGTGTTCACTTCTCCAAACACCATGGTTACATAATAGATTAGTGGAACAATAAACAGAGAAGTTGGGAGAGAATGGAAAAAATATGTCTTATGGCTTGATCTCTTCAACAGGATCTCAAAAGCCATTTACGTTTAAGGTCTACTGGAAACAAATCATAAAGTATACTAGAACACTATTTATTATTCAAATTTTGAATGTCGAAGAAAACCGAAAAATAGCAGTAAAAATCTTTAAGACAATTCACATTGAAAATTGCAAAGTTTTGTACAAATCGCGTAAAATCTATACCAAGAAAAATATACTCAAAATATTGTAACATACATTACTGAGAAAATGTTTAGAAATGTCCAACACATACACAAACAGATTCTAGTGTTGTGACTGTGATTGTTAAATGCAAAATATGATTTTATTTCTAGAATAGGGTCTGGGTTACATCACTGTACTACAAAAATGATAAATATGTGGACAAATAATATGATTTTAGTTTTAGAATTGTGTATAATCCAGGGTCTGGGTTACATCACTGTACTACAGAAATGATAAATATGCGAACAAATAATACTTTATCCTTCGAAAACCACAAAATACATACATTTTTTCAACAATTTTGAAATCAAGAAATATAGCCAATAGGAAATCGTAAAAAAATACATACAAATAGGCAAAAAGTGACATAAAAATGTTAGTGGGAAAATGAGGGTTAAATAGTGTTACAGTGTTTCTGTTTATATTAACAAACATTAGCGAAATTTTAAATAACACTGTCAGCAACCCAGCATTCATTATATCAGAGTCAGTATCTAAAAATAGTTTTAGAAAATAAAAAATGACACAGTGGCATAATAAATATTCATGTAGTTGTGTCTCAGTTCAACTAAACATACATTTTAAATAAGCTATTCCCACTATCTTTCACAGATTTTTAAGGATTTGTAGAAATCTGTCTGTCAGTTATATATAAAGAATAAAAACCATTTAACAGGGATACATAACAAACTAAAATGTGTTAATCATTGGTGCCTGACAAGTCTCACTCTAATATGCATGCAATCAGTCAGTATATATAGTTCATAAGTAAAGAAATTCATAAAGCTTACATCTTTTTAAGTATCAAATGGGATCAAAGTTCATGATGCATTCTGAAACCCATGAGCATGCCAGTATCTGAGCTATGTGATAATCAACATACATGCTGCTTTACTGGTTTAAAAAACAAATAATTTAAACTATTTCAAAGTCAGTTTTATAATGTGATCACAGGTGAAGGATTTCTTATATATTCATTAATTACATTTAAAAAAAACTTACATAAAAATATGATTTTCTCTGTTTGCTGCACTTATGACCACATAAATTTGAATGCACACACTATATATTCTGAGAGCGGCTTGAATATATGACGTATCTATCCAGATTGCTTGTCTACACTGGATGCTACATATATATACATACATACATACATACAGGTTCAAGGTTAAACACTATGTTTGAAATAGGGTTATAAAACCTGTTATATAAAAGAACAGCCTAGCTCAAGGTTATTGTCCAGATTAGTTTGACCTTCACCTAACCTAAAAGCATAATCAAATAAAATAAAATAAAATAATAAAAAGAAGAAATTTAAAAAAATGTCATTAGAAAACTGCTCACTCCCTCCTGCTAAAGAGTAATAGAGGATTTGCTATATTTCTAATAAACTGTTTGAAAACTAACTGCTGTAACTGTGACATGTGACAGGAGTCTTATGGTGATAGTTGGAACAGCAACAAAATAAAAGAAGAAAAGAAAATAAAAAATCATACATATCTGCAACTGAATAAAAATAAAAATGACAATAGATCTCATGGTGAATTCATACTACTTTCATTTCTGTGTTTCCAAAGATGTTTAGAAAATTTTCGTACCTCTTTAAATTGAAATGAGAACATTAATTTTTGACATCTGATTAGATTTTTGGTTAAAATTCAAGCAATTTGCATATTAATCAAATTAATTAATCAAATTCAAATTAATTAATTAATCAAATTCAAGCAATTTGCATATTAATCAAACAAATTTACGCTTTTTCACCTGTTTCTCATGTATAGTACAAATTTTAATGAAATTCTGTACATAAGTGCTCTGAGATAATATGCAGACTTGATCAGTTTTTTTGTTGAAATACATGCATATTAATTACCTAATTTGTATATCCAATTTTAAGCATTTTCACTTCTTATATATCATTAAACAGATTTCAGTGAAACTTAGTACATTTTTTTGGATAATGCGCTGTACTGATTAGTTTCAGTTGAAATCCTGTGCATATTAATTACCTAATTTGCATATTGAGTTTTAGGCATTTTCATTTTTTCTCAAGAACCTTTAAACAAATTTTGATAAAACATGGTACAGACCTGATTAGTTTTTGGCTGAAATCTGTGTATATTAATGACTTAATTTGCATATAAATTAGAAAATATTTAACTTTTCCAACATCTCAATCACTCATCAGATTCAATGAAATTTGGTACATACATATGTAGATGCTTGGGGATAAGCCATATACATGTTCACTTTAGGCTTAAATTACCTACCTGTGCCTACTAATTACCTAATTTGCATAGATATCTTGATTACCACTGATCAAATTTTAATGCATAACAAGGTACAAAGATGCTTTTAGATAATCCACAGTTCTGATTACTTTATGGTTGAAATCTATGCATATTAATTACCTGTTATTAGTTTCATGTGTGTTTCTTACTATGCATAGCTGTAATGTACTAAGTACTGTTGCAGATATGGACTAGCAACTGGTGCTTTAATTTTGTTGTATATGACCAAAATGTTAAGCCATCATATATGGTCATTATTTCATTAAACATTGTTAAACCATAGCTGCTTGGAACCACCTTCAACAATTGCTCTATTCGAAGCACATGTGCTTACTGTAAAAATAAAGGACAAAGGAATCTGCCGTAAATTCGCCCATCCGAAAAATCATGGTTTTACAGTTGGTGAGGTTCAAAATTACAAAAAATTATCATCAAATATTTTCAGGGGACTCATATTTGGATTGAAAAATCCACCTACGCTGACTTTCAACGCTGGCAGTTGGACCACCCAAAACAAAAGAAACTATTGCTGAAGCTAATCTAAAATTTTAATACATTTTGTTCTTGCTGGATTAAAAAGTAGATCGCCTAAATTTTCATAGCAATGTCACCCAGCGCATCTCTCCCCAAAAATCACATTAAAGAACCTTGTGCGCCAAATACAATTATTTTTTTCATTTTTACCTTGCCCGTACCATCAAAGATGGAGGGGAAAGGTATAATAAGGGAAAAATTTTGTCCGGCGTTGTCGTCGTCGTTGTCGTCGTCGTCGTCGTTAATAATTGTTATTGTGTGCATAATAACTTTACTAATTCTATTCCAAACTTTATCAAACTTGGTCACCTTATTCATCAGTATAAAGTCTTCCCCGAGTTTGAGCAACAGATGTCCTGTATGAAAATATCATGCAAAAATTGAGAAAATTTGATAAAATATTTTGACTGTTTCTACTTGACTGATCACTGGTGATACACATCAAAGGTCACTGATCTCAGTGGAAATATGCATTGTTGTATGTGTTGTATGTGTTCAATGAAGCAAATGATTTATCTTGTAATAATATCCTTGGTAATGTATATCAGAATCCCATACTGGGTTTCAAAACCAACTCATGGAGAGATTGCACAGTCTGATACACATTTGCAAACCTACCAATAAAATCTTTACAGAAAACAAGATGTCAGAAAATCAATATAAGCACTGCTATGAACTGGGTGCCAAACTTTGATCAAGATCTGAAGCTAATAGAAAATCTGTTTAGTCAAAAGTTATCAAATCAAAAACAATACATAAAAAATACATTAAAAGCAAAACATTTCATCCACATTTTAAAAAGAAAATTATTCTAAAATATATGTATTCTGTATTTGACAAACAGTTCATTCGACAAATGAAAACTCACAGGAATATGTTTCAGCTATTAGAACAGAATGATAGAGTTTTTATAATACTAGTTTAAAAACGCACTTCAGAGATTGCAGTGTTTGAAGATGAAGTTTCTCAGGAGGCAACAGTACTGTTGACTTCTCCCTCCACTGGACACCAACTATTTAAGTTGATTTGCATACAAAGCAGAGCTTGCAACATGATAGCTATTCATAAAGGGTGTTTTTTTTTACTTTTCATATAATACAGTAGTCACACAATGAGGCAGTTCATATTTGTCTCAGTGAATCATTCATTTTTGACAGACACCTGTACAAAATACTAAAGCCAGCTAAATTTTTCTGTTATCTTGCATGTTTTATGAATCTATTCACATCTAAATGCAGCACTTTTTTTTGCAATGAGACATTTGTTTTTATTCTAAAATATCTCAATTACTTTCAATAAAGCTGGAAATTATGTTCCTTAAAATAATTAAACAAATAAGGCACCAATGTTTTTGTAAGATATTTACATCTTTTAAGGACATTCGGTAGACTGATTCCCCACTGTTGGTTCAACCCCAAAACTTGTTTGTATTCAAAATTAATTATGACAATGCATATTTATATTGAAACAAACTATGATAAAGGGAATTATATAACAAAGGGCAAGGTCACCAGAGTTCAACTATGTTATTTATTAGTAACAAAAGTATACATGTGTATTCTAAAAGAAGTTTTAAATAAAAACAAACACAACTGCATTGCTTAGTAGCAAATGAGTGCTGTTGTTGATTATTATCTAGTAATAACAGTCAAAATATAAATTCGTTGAATTGTTATGAAATGCAAATAAATTTTAACTTATTTCATCGTAAGCAAATGATTCCGGTCGCATTTTAACCGCTCGATGCTGTAGAAATGAATATTCGCCATGTTTTGACCTGGGACGGTGTTCTTTGACCTGGCAGGTCAAATCGCTAATTACCCAATCAAAAAAATAACATGTTAATATTATTGAACGCAACGCGGAAGAGATTTGTCGATGTTGTTGTTCGACCTTTTGCCTTGGATTTTGATGGGGAAGTGGCATGATTTGTTTTCAAATAAAAAAAAAAACTGATCATTTGAAGAATAATTTAACATTGTTTACAGTGATAACAGTCCCAATAAACGTCATACGCTTGAATAGGCGTCAATGACTACGATGACACTTTTAGGCACCAGGAAAGATTAAAATAACGCCATAAAAAACTGCTGAAAAATCATCCTTGGTCCCATTTCTTGGTCCCACTTTATTTTTTTGAAAACCCAAACTGCCGTTTAATGGCTCAGGACGAATTTATGGCAGAATCCAGTATATGGTCAAAATAAGACATATTTTAATGATTTTGCATTCAATTCAATGCTTTTTATGTGTAATGAAGATTTGTTTCTAATATAGTAAATATAGTATTACTTAGTTGTACTTCATGTCTCCAATACATTCAGCACACAGGAGTTCTTTCTAAACTTTCTTTCATTTTATTTTTCCCTGTTCAAACAAAGTCCAAAACAGGGACTTATAATTTGGTCTCTGTCCGTCCATCTGGAGTTATATTTCAGAACCCTGTGGACTAAATCTGTTCATTCTTTGCATGTGCCTAGTACTCAATCTGGGACATATGCACATGCAGTGGTTTCATGATTCAATCCTAGATGGCTGACTGGCAGCCATTTTGAAAATGTGGTATCTTATGCAGTTTTTGTTCAAATTTAGTACATACATTATATATATATATAAATATTACAGGATATATGTCTATGACGATTTGTTTTGTGATCAGATCAAAGATGGACGACTAGCAGCCATCTAGTTTTTTGAAAATGTGGTATCATGGACATTGGTTTGTCGTTTTCATTTAAATTTGTTACATACATTGTACATTTTAGATTACATGTCCATGTCAGTTTGATTCATAATCAGATCAAGTATGGTCGATTGGCAGCCATCTTGCTTTTTTTTTCATACCACTATATCTCCAAGGTTTAGGGATCTTTCATTCATATTTGGCACATTCATCATGCATGTTGGAATACATGTCCATGTCAGTTTGGTTTATAGTCAGATCAAAAATGGCTGACTGGCATTCTTCTTGTTTTTTCGAAAAATGTGGTATCTTGGACAGAATTTGTTGGTTTTTGTTCAAATTTGATACAAAGATTATACATGTTGAGATACATGTCCATGATTATTCGTGTTTTTCAAAATGTATCACTGACATGTTTTTTTTTCTCTTAATGTTATTCATTTTTGCATACATGTTCATGACAATTAGTAGCACAATCGGATTAAATCAGATTAAAGATGGTTGACTGCCTGCAATCTTGCTTTTTGACCATACTACTATATCTCCGTACATGAGCCTGGACAAATAAAATTTAGTTTGAATACAAAAAATGCATGAATAGCATATCCCGTTTAATTTCTGACCATATATTTTGATTTTGGAAGAGTCATATATATTGTATTACATCTAATTTCTGTTGATACTAGAACAGCCAATTATTCACTCAATTACTAATTATGCTTTTGGTCCATATTACTTTATTTTTGACATGAATAACATTTCACCTAATCCCATCATTATTTTATCCCAGCAAAGATGGGAAATTTTAGAGATTATACCCAATGCTAATACACAACTATCCAGCCAATCAGAATGCCTTATGTTTTTGAAGACTTTCATGACCATGCATCATATTTTCACCATCATTTATTTCAATTTTAAGTCACATGCTTCACTTTCTCTTTTATTTTACTAAATGATTTTTTATTCTTTATTTTCAGATTTGGATTGCTGCTGAATATCTGTAGTGGGTAGAGCAGAAGAACAGAGCAATGAAATAAATTTTAGATTTCAACACTATTGGTTATATTGCTGAGTGACAACATTTGTGAATAAATGTTGAATATCATTTTAAGGTAGCGAGAAGGTTTTGTGAGATTTTTAAATAAAACATTCTCTGTCTGTTGTCTCGTTCAGAACAGTAATTTAGGTTATATATATCAAAAGACTAAGTATAGAGGTGCAAGTTCGCACAAACTGGACAGACATTGTTTACATAATTATCACGTGACATCAAAAATGGCGAACCTTGTAAAAATGACTAAGTCCATGATTGCGAGAGCACACTGCGGAATTTCCTGGTGAAATTTACGTCATGCATTGTTCGTAATCAAGTCCATTGAAATGCGTCTCCGATAATCAAAAGACCTATTATTCCGATTTCTATGCAGGTTTGTTTTTTTGTCCCCAAATTATTTCATACTTGGCACCTTTAACAGATTATTATTCTGTGACAAAGCATTTTCTTTAAAAACCCAGACATATTTCACACCATCATTATCTTTTGAACGATAACTGCGAGTTTGAATGTCCTAGTCCGAACGCACTTGATTTGGCGGCGGCCCCAATGAGTCGTTCTCGATCAAAACTTCAACTCGAGAAAAACGCGAAAAACAGTTTTGGTTAATAAAACACTGTAGATTTGCTGCATTATTATAAATATACACTAAAAATGGCCAAACATATTAACCACTGATATCATAGAACTCATAAAGAGTGTCAGATAATGAATAATTTCATGCTCGAGCGTGAAAAATGAAGAAAACTGCTGGCATTTGAGTCCGTACTCCAGGAACGTTTGGGTTTCCATTGTTATGCAAACGAACAACGAGGGATAATCCTCTGACAAACATTACTGTCTCACTGTACATGCTGACAGTTTACAAACAAGCTAATCCTTCAAGTGTCTCTGATAAGACATCTAATGAAACGGTTTTCATGGTGAAACAAAATGGCCGATGTTTGAAAAAAATTGCTGTGTCAGAGTGCGACACTGAGTGGCAGATTTTTCTTTGCCTCGTCTGTCAACGCTTTCTTTCTTTTCTTCGCCATTGCGTTAGAAAAAAAATGTATTAGTAAAATAGAATATTGACTTGGAAAATAAAACGATTTAAAAGAAAGTTGTGCAAAGTTACAGTACTCCTTTCGCACAACCTCCCGCCTGCTTCCGCATCACTTGTTCTCTCGCTTTTGCGACCGCTTGTTGAATTCGACCGGACAATTTCCGCTTTGTTTTCGACCGCGCAAACCCCGAAATATCACCGCCCACCTGCTCGCGCGCATTTAAAATTCGGACTAACAAAATAATTTCCGAGGTTCACATTGTCTTATAATTGTCTTTCTGGTTTTTATAGATGTTGAACAGCTGACAAAAGTTCAAATACTTTTTGTTTTAACTATATATAATTATATGCACGCAACCTGACCCTTTGACCTCGATTTGGCTTGGACTGAATATTTTATTTTAAACAATATTCTGGTTTCTTTCCTGATTGTTGAGTCTTCGCAATGTGTTTTGTATAATTATTGTTGTTTTCCCCCGATGCTGAAGGACCGTAAAGCTAAATGGCAGTTACATGCATGGGCTGAGTGAAAGAAAATATTTCTAAGCCTAAAATAAAACCTAATATTACACCTCTTTGTGTATTTGTTAATTTTACATATGTTTGTCATGACAGTATGTTTGTAAATATCTAGAAAAATCTCGTCTTTCGTTGATAATTTCGATTGTTTGTTTGGAATGTCGATTCCCGTTGGTTTCTCCATACTGAGTTTAGGAAGGGCGTCGATCAACACCGTGACAATCAGCCGAGAGAAGACAAACATTGACCGTAATTCATGGAGATCATGTCCGTAATTTGTGGGCTGAAACCCCAAATAATTAATCAAGTATTATTATTTTAATATATATTTTATTTTACATCGCAAAACTAAACCATGCCCAAAACAGAGCTAGAGTTGTTCGCGGTGAAACAACCGCATTGAAGACGATGCAACTTCAACTAGCCATTTCTTACCTTGAAATAAAAAAAAATAAAAATTCGAAGAGCATCGGGGAAAATATTAATAATCATCCTTATCAATCGCCTGCTTTATTTTATTCGAATCCATGAAATTCACGATTTTTTTTACATTTGTTGGCAACTTCCGCGCTAAAAAAGATTGAAAATGTGGGTGTGGTTATTTTGCAAAGTCATGTTGATAATACGGACAAATATGGTTCTGTGACCCAGTTCGTGCTCCGATCAGGTGACTCTCAGCTAATCAATGATGTTGTAACAAAGCATATTTGACGCTAATTGAAGGGTCGTCGTACAATCCAATCACCGGCGTCGATTCACATAGTTTTTTGTGCTGTGACAGGCTTCAAAATTATTCGCTGAAAAACATATATTTTGACAAACTGATGGAATTTGACCTTAGTTCAAAAAGAAAATACTAGGTTAAGATACATTAGAGCTCACGCGAATCAGTTTTCTCTACAAGTTGTGAAATAAAGTAAACCAGAGTAGCGTCGATGATTTTCAATTGTTCATCGACTGGCCACCAAATAGTTATGGCTATAACTAAATTTGACACGTTTTTCTTTTAAGCCCAATAAATTATTCATACATGTCAAGCTCTGTTCGATTTTTTTAGGGCATGTGGCCGTTTTTAGTCGAAAATATTTTTTGTGGGAACACTTTTGCGGTACGTATACGGTATAGACCGAGCTCATTCAATGATCGTGACTTAATTTTAAAAATTGAATGTCAAATTTTACCAGACGTGGACCGATGTGGATTCGGTATCGTTATTTTTGGAATTAATCACTAACATTTCCTCGTTTCTCTGCTCTGTCAAAAGGAGTTACCTAGGCTTTTTTCGCGTAACTGTCTCATTAAAATAAAAAAAAAAAATATTACATCTAGAACAAGCACCCAAAACACGTAACAAGAGGTCCCAGTTCAGTTGCTTTCACGATACAAGTGTAATACAACTATTAGATTTGAAGTGTCGTTCAGAATGTAATAATAGTTAATACTAGTTGTATGTTCACACTTTACTATCAACACCACCATTTCGACCACCCATGTGCCAGTTTTCAGTGTTTGGGCGAGCGGTCAATGTTTTCAATGAGCAAGCGAGCGAAAACAAAACAAAAACGCGATTAAAATGCGGTCGGTTTCCGGTCGGACAAGACCGCGTGGTCGGAAATTAAGCGATAAGCGGTCGATGTAAAAGCGAAAGGTTGGGCGAAATGAGTACTGTATGACCATGTTTCACCGACCATGGAAGGTACTAACGTCCGTTAGTACCTTCCATGCTCCGACGAATCTCGACTGACAATAATGTTGACAATGGACGTTAGATAAACACGCATTGTTTGCAACTGGAAGCTTATCACCCGTTATATCAGAATCGTCAACAACAGAGTATACAGATAAGATGTTATCATTTAAACCCTTTCAAAGATAAACACTATGCAAATATCCACGAAACGGCAGTTGTAGTCTTTTCTGCTAGTGTTTTAAAACACTAATTTGAGCAACGTTATTTCGCAATTTCGATCTTTTGTAAACCTGGGGTGATGTATCAAGGTCTAAAGTAACCGTTTTATCAATTTTTGAAAAATCAAGAAAAAAGTGAAAATTTCCCTTCTCGCTACCTTAAAGAGCATTGAATTTGAAGTTTTGTTTCAGAATTAAAGCATAAACATGTAAAAATGATCAGTTATTTTTTTCAAGAAAGAATTAAATAATAACTTTATTACACAACTGCACCAACGGTGGGTGCTGTATGGTAAGGGCACAGTACGCACAAAACAAAATAAAAGTTTCAAAATTACAAACCTAACAAATTAAGGGATATATAAAATATAATACAGATTCACAATTTGGTTTTATAAATTATGTTTTTTAAGTATTTTGCAATCACAGTACTACTATTTAATATCCAAGTGATAATTAAATTTTGGTTAGCTGTAATTAATGCTTAATTATGTTTATAGAGTTTTGAATCTGCTAAATGTGTCATTTATCTTGACACAAGACAGGTTCACCCTTAACACAGTTCAGTTTATCAGTTTATACAGGTTTCATTAGTCCCCATTCGGACGCAGTCCGAAAACGGGGACTTATGTTTTGACCTCCGTGTGTGTGTGCGTGCGTGCGTCTGTGCGTGCGTCAGTGCGTGCGTTCGGATCCGTATCTTAGAAATGCCTAGTCCAATCATAATCAAACTTCACACATACATCATACATGATATTATACATATGCACGTCAATTTGTTTCACGATCTGATTCAAGATGGCTGAATGGCGGCCATTTTTGTGCTAAAAATCATCAAAATCAAACATTTTTCGGCAAAATCAAACATTTTTCGGCTGTTGACAGATGGATTTTGTTCAAAATTGGTATATACATTAGACATTATAGGGCCTTGATGCACATCATTTTGTTTTAGAATCTGATTCAAGATGGCCGAATGGCGGCCATTTTTGTGCTAAAAAAATC